>NC_085880.1:28687765-28717765 GCF_034702125.1 Engraulis encrasicolus
GAGAGAGAGACACACACACACAGACAGAGACAGAGAGAGACAGAGTGAGGGAGACAGACAGACAGACAGACAAACAGACAGACAGAGAGAGTGAGGGTGTGTATGTGCTTGCGTGCGTGCGTGCATGCATGTTCATATGTGCATGTGTGTACCTGTGAGTCTAAAACTCAATACACAGTACTCATTGTGTGCAACACTGTCATCATACGTTTGACCACGGATGTAAGTATATCCACACAATGGGATGTGCACAGAATGCCTATAACCCCTGGAGAGGGCATCTCTTGTTGAAATGAATGCTCCCTGCAGCTAAATAAGCAGTAGTGAAATAATACTAAATGTTGTGGAATTAAAATGATAGACGGGCCAGAGGATTATAAGGGCAGGTGTTTATGATGTGGTGCTCTTTATGGGACAGTATTGCAAGACCCAGTGTGATACATCAACAACCATCACATTATTTTGAAGTGTCAAATAATGTTTATTTGCCCTCTTTTTTTCCCTCTTGCATACATTTTCTCCTTCAGACTAGGAAGTCCCTGTGCAATTGTGCATAAAATGAACATTCCTACTGTTTCAGCGTACAGTCATTAGTTATGCATGGTTGTGTGTTTTCTTTTTTTTTTTATCATTGACACACTCTGCATTATTGTGAAATTTGGTATTGTGAGCAGAAGATTTATGTGTTTTTGTAGTATAGGAAATGCTAATTGGTATTGTTTAGAGTATTCAACAATAGTCCCCCCCCTACTGCAGAGGAATTAAGAACTGACCCTCTTTGTCATCCGTGAGAGGAGAGTGCATCACCATGTGGTCACTCATTTGTGCAAATGTTTCACGGTGACAAAAACCAACACTTATGGCCCCCTAAATGTGTTGTTTTGCTGGAGTAGCAGGCTGGTTTTTAACCCTCTGCTCATTTGAAATTCTACGGAAGGAGGCACAAAATGGTGGTGCACACAATGACGACGGTGGGGGGTAAATTAGTGCTCAGAGATGAATTATCATATAATTAAATATTCCACTCAGTGCCAAAAACAAAACACATAATATGTTGCCACTTCTTAACCTCTGTTTTTTTTCCCCGCCAGCCGTCATTTGTGATAATAGCTGTCTACATCTCCTGAGCACACAAACTATGATTTAATTTCATTTTAAAAAACTGTATTTATTGAGGAACTGCTGCCAGTTCAATTATTTAGCACAGTTTTGATGTTACAGCGAGCAGATCCCATTATCTGTCTCTGAATTGAGTATTCATAGCAATAAGCATGAACACAGTTGGGTGGATTTTGTGTTAAACTCAAACACTTACAGCATCAATGGGGGTGTCTGTAAAATGTCTGTCATTTTTTTTCCCTGAGAACCATGGAGTAGCAGATAGGTCACGTCTCTGTGGTGTTGGCTGTGCTGCCTTTAAATGCACATTATGTGTGTAATTTGTCGTTTGGGGTGTGAAATCTGGACAATGTTTCTCTTTTTCCAGTGGCGTGTGCGTACGGGTGCGTGTGTGCGTGCCTGCGTGTGTGCGTGCCTGCGTGTGTGCGTGCCTGCGTGTGTGTGTGCGTGTGTGCGTCTGTGAGAGAGAACGAGAGAGAGAGGGAGAGAGTGAGAGAGAGTGTGTGTGTGTCTGTGTGTTTGTGTGTCTGGGTGTGTATAGTATGTGTGCATGATTGTGTCTCTTAGTGTGTGTGTGTGCGTGCGTGTGTGTGTGGTACGTGTATGTGTGTCTTGGTCTGGTTTTGGTGTGTGTGTACTGTGCACCTCTAGAGCCATGCGGAGGGAGATGGGGCAGGAGGGAGAGGAGGAGTGGCAGGCCAGGCAGGACTCACTCTGGCCACATGCTGAGATGAGGTGGCCCAGTCAATAATCTATTACCACACATCGGCCTCAGCAAAGTGACAAATGTCCGTCACAGAAATGGGTCCACGAAAGGTCAGCCCTGGTCCGGTGACCTCGGGCCCCCGCTGACAAATACCGCCGCTGGTTTTACACTCACTCACACCCACACTGTCTCCAGGGGCTCTGGTCGTTCACAACCTGAGGAGGTTTCTATCAAGAAAGTCATGTGCTTGCTTATGCACACTACAGTGTGTACTGTGGTCTGCCTGAGATCTAGAAGAAATCATAATATAGTGCTAAAAGTTCATAATTTTTCCATTTAGAAAGAAGAGTGTTAATAGGAACCATATTACTCAAGTGACACATTTCATATAAAAGTGAATTTGGAGTGTATTGAAACCTAACTGACTTTGAATGTTCATTGAGGACAAAGTCTGAACTAATGAAATGCATTTTAAATGAGCTTAAAGGAGCTTATCTTTTTATTCAAAGGTGCTTGCATTTTCAGTGTTTTATATCATCTTACCAAGTAAATACTTAGAGTAACTCCATAATTTGTTCATAGTAGAATACAGCATGCAGCACTTAGTGTTGATAGAGTTAAGGCCATTCAATGAGGGGAGCAAGTGAGGTTGAAAAAAAAGGAGCAGAGCGGGAGGTGGAATCGACAACATATCCTTAAGCCTTTTGTGACAAGGAAAGCGCTTTGTAGGTCTCTTATCCTAACCAATAGCAATCAATTTATGCCACTAATTCAGATTCACATGCACTCGAGCATTTGTCATATCCCCCTTCTCCCTCTTCTTAAGCATCCCTCCCCCACAACCCTCCATTCCATACCACAGCACAGCACACCACACCGCCTGTCCCTCCGCCTGCTTCTCAGTATCCCTCTCCCACCTGAACGGCTCGCTTGGTAGCTCAACATGCTCCTCAGCTCATCAGTACACTTATCAGAATTGCTTTATTGCTCACTCAACACATACTGCCCGTGCCCTCAGAGATGGCATACAGCACAGCACAGCATACAGTCGTTTATGAGTGCAGCACGCAGAGCACAGTGTATGTAGTAAGTCTAAAGGGCAGATTATAGTTCAGCAACGGCGCCTGTTGCGTACGGTCGCTAACCACTGTTGATGTTATAGATCTGCGCACGAGGTCTCGTGTCGTTAGCTACATTTGGCTACATAGCTACAAGGCTACAGTACAGTAGTCAGACTGGAGGCATTGTGCCGCGAGTGCTAAACTGATGTATTGTTTGTTTGTTACTTACTAATTCAGTCATTGTAGCTTCATTTATTTACAAAGACTAGAAAGAAAGCGTTCGTATTCCACAGAATATTGACAGTTTGGCTCTCGTAAACTACCGGAGAACTGTGCCGCCAGGAGAACAAGGAAGTAGCGAGACGACCAATCACAGCGCCTTTTCTCTGCGACCTTCGCAACCGTCTGTCGCATAGTCAGGATTTTTTCGAGGCGCGCGACGACGGTTGCAGAGCCTCTGCGCGGGGGGTGTGGTCGCGCACAGACGGTTGCACAGGCTCTGCAACCGTCAGCGCCAATAAGTATAAATTGGCCTTTAGTCTTCATTTTTAGGACCTTTTTGCCTTTATTTTTGACAGGACACTGGAAATGAGTGGGGAGAGAGAGAAACAGGGAAGGATTGGCAAATCTGGAATAAACGTCACGGTGTAAACTCTGTATAGTAACATCTTGCTCTTTTGTTGTCTTTGAGCCATTAACTAGTTGGACCTTCAAGTGTAACGCTAGCGTGAAACATTTCTAAACACCAAATATGAACATTATCTGGGACTGATAGAGAGAAATGGAGAGCAGGGTTACGTTGGCTTCTGGAATGTATTGTTATGTTCAGCATGCAGCACTCTCTGGCTTGTGTTTTGAACCCAAGGTAGAGTCATAAATGAATGCTATTTTAACAAATTGGGAAAAATCCTGTCCTGCTGAGCAAAGACCTACCCAGAGAATAGCTTGTAAAAGATTTCAGCAAATCAGGGGTTCAATTTGAGACATTTGTGTCTGTCGACTTACATTCTGCCAAGGCCAGTTGAATATCCTATATATATTCCATTTGGAGCAGAGTGGAATCTCACTCACTTCAAATTCTTGCTTAAAGAAACAGAGGTGAATAGCAATCACCCATCCACCCCTCACCCCCTTTGCCTCCCCTCCCTTACACACCCGCCACTGTAAACGTTACCCTGACACTGAAAAAATGTCAGATCCTGAAGTGAGGAGGCACCGGGCCAGGCCAGGGCTGATAATCAGGATTAATATGATGCTGATGTTTGTTTTCTTCCCGGTCTGGTCGAGCACCTTGTGTCTGGGGCCAGGGCGTGGGGTGGGGGGCTGATGTGTCTGCCCGCCCGCCTGCTCTCCATATTGGCAGTGCGGCTTCCCATGTAATAATGATAAGAACGGACGTGGGGTATTTAAGTAGCAAATCAATAGCAAATTAAATTTTTTCAGCTCCGGAGCTCACTCCTTTGGAATCATGGGTAATTATCCCTGACAGTCTGTTGGAGGGCCCGAATTGGATTGCTGCCTCTTGTCACGTTACACCACGTACGCACCCATCTCTGCGCACGCACACACACACACGCGCACACACACACACACACACACACACACACACACACACACACACACACACACACACACACACACACACACACACACACACACACACACACACACACACACACACACACACGCGCCACACTCACCCTTTTTAAAAGTCCACTTCTAGGAGCCTTGTCAATGCTTTATGGTGCATTGAAATGCCCAACTACAAAAACAATGCCCGGCCTGAATAAACACGGCTGTTCATCATGATCTTAGCACCTCTGCTGACAGATCCCACTCACTCTCTCGTCTCACTCTCCTCTCTCCCTGTGTATCCTCTGAACGGGCTGGGGAAAAAAGTCGGATAAACAACCTCTCGCTGTACTCTGGGAGCCAGGTAAATAGTAAGGGGGTTTCTTTCCTGCATGTCCCCCATTCCAGATCATAATCATATTCCATTACAGGTATTATAGAATATGGAAAATGAGATAAATATATACCATAGTGACATCACTGGACCAGAATGTTAATGGGCTTGATGTACACTGAAGGGATGTAGCAAATGGTTTTGCACATAGGAATGTGTAGTTCTTTAATGCAAATAAGGATCTATTTGATACCCCAAAGGATGCACTCCAATTGGAATCATGGTAAGACCTAATAGTAATAACTAGACTAATCATACTGTATACAGTACACACCCTGGGCAGGTGGCGGGGTGTGGGCGAGGAAAATGGGGGCTCGTACTATCTGATATAGATGATGTCCCACAGGCACTTGTATGTAATGAATTGTCTGCCAACGGTGTCCTCCAAACCTGTATTGGTTCTCAATGTAGTCCATTTTTCATCCCCAGCCCCTTGATATGAATAATCAGAGGGCTGTTTAATCTGACTGTGTCTGCGGTGGATCTGCCAAGAACATAAACCAAACCAGCCGCCCTCCGCTTCCCTCGTCCCTGCTGACACACTGAAACACTAACACACTTGCACGGTGAACAAATGAGCGAACGTAGACGCCGGCGCACGCAGAGGCGAAGGAACTGCAGCGTTGAGTTACAATGACAACACATTTGTCCTTGTGTCATCCAATAGAAGCTGGTTTTTTTTTCTTCTCCAAAATTCGAAAAATCCTCAGGGGAGCTGTCTAGCGAAAGTGAACTTTAGACTTTATCAGCAGCTCTCTTTAAAACCGCCAGTGTGTTCTAATAGGAGGATGTCTGGCACTCAAATAAAGTGAATATTTTCAGCTCTGAACCTGTTACGGCGGATGGGCCGGGCTGCAAGGAGGCCTCACCAGTGGGAGACCTCTTGTCAGCCCTGTAGTACCTTTCCTGTCTGCGTACAGTGTCGGCTCCCTGCGCGTGTTGATCAAAAGGAAATTAACGGCACCTGAATGACAGGGAACAGACCCCCAGTGGGGCCCTTGGCGATCTGCACACAAACTGGCTTTTAATAGACTTACACCTCATTTGGCCTCTAAAGCTCCATTGAAGGGTCCCATAGGAGGCAGGCTGGAGGCAGGGCCCTCTTAAGAGGCCGAGACTTAGGCGCGCAGCACAACGGAGGTAGCCTATGAAAAGGCAGCGAGGGTCTGATTAGGCGAGGCCCTCGCAGCCAGAAGCGGCTGGGCTGTCTCGGCTGGGACAATGCTGCGTTTTTTTCCCTCTCCTTGTGCTTTCAAAACAGCCGGGGCATTGTGTCTGACCTCTGTCACCGGCAATATGTGTCAGCACAAGGATGACACTTGCAAACAAAAAAAAGAGACAGGGAGACTTGGAGACAAAAAACACACAAATAAAGAGAGAGGAAGAGAGTCAGACAGGCCGAGAGACAGAGAGAAGGAGTGACAGAGAGAGATAGAGAGGGAGAGAGAGTAGAGAATAAGGAGAGAGACAGAGAGATCCAGCGAGAGAAAAGCTTGCTTGTCAACCTCCCTCACCTGGCCGATCCTACATTATCCCACGTCCCCTGTTCATGCCTAGTGTACGATTTGGCATTCACTATACTCAGTACTTTGGGCCTCATCTATGCTCTTGGGAAGTGTGGTGGCTGTGTTGTGAATCCCAGCTAAAAGCAGAAAGAACATGCTTACTAGTCACAGCAGGCAAAGGGTAAAAGGAAAGCTCCCATAAGTACGGTTTGAAGTAGGCTTTCTCCTATTCTTTTTATATGAGGAATGTGCTCAGAATGTGTTCGAGATTCAATATGTATCAGAACAGGTTCAGTGATCTACAGTAAGGATCTCATACAGCCTTCAGATATTATGTTACAGTACGTTGTGCAGTGCTCCTCTGGAAAAGTAGGCCATCAGATAAATCACCTAAAATATAGAAAAAGATAATAAAGTTCATTGTACAGTGTGAGACAAACCACAAAAAGTCAGTCTTTAAGGCATTATTTTATGGAAATATCTTTTTTTCTTCTTCAGAAGGACAGGCAATGAAAAACGAGTTGCCTTTTCCTGTCAACAATGTAGCTGGATGCTGATTTTTGATGAATTTCAGGGTCAAAGAACCATTTTCAGAATACAAGGATTCGTAGTACTGCAAATAAAATTGTAGATATATATATCTGATTTTTTCATGTTCTATTATGGAAATATAATGTGTATTATTACTGCACATTAATCTAGTTTGTTATCCTTTCAAACAACATCGGAATAGTAATGTGATATGTGACATGCTATTGTAAAGTTGAATGAACTGGTCATTAGAAAACAAATGTGACCATCCAAAATGACGCGTTACAGTGTTCAGCAGCACACTTGTGTTATATTAATATGGAGATGACCTTCTCTGAAGGGGTTCTGTGCGAGCCTTCTCACTTCCCAAATTGTGATGAATACCAATCGCCATTTATCATGGTGTTGCGAAATACTTATGCATCATAGTGTCATATTCAAATTGCTGCCCATAACCTTGGTACCCCCTAAAAAGTCATAAGTTATGAATTCTGGTTGGTGGCATTGTTTACGCTGCATTAATCATGCAAACATGCATTTCGGGGAAAAACAAATGGCTTGTGTGTTTTGGCTGGAAACAACTGAAAAAATGGCTGTCAGGCGTTGGGTGTATCGACCATTCCCTTATGAAAAATAACACAACTGTTATTTGTTGAACGACGACAAAAGCCTTCTTGATTTGACAAATTGATTCAAAGTTTTATTACACCAAAGTTCTTTGATTAAATCTTACATAATCGAGGTTCAGTAGACAAATTCCCTACCTCAAATCCGCACACTGTGCCAAAGCATATCTTTAGCTATTGTTGTTGTCACCAGGCTCACCGAGCTCGATGGTCTCATGCCGTTTATTATGCCTGACATTATGCATGCTGTCAATTATGGGCCTTGGTGACCCCAGTTACCCGCCCTGAATGCGGTTCAGAGACGAATACAAAGGGGAATACAAATATGGAATCTTCTCAGCAATGTTAGTTAAGGTGACGCCACGCTCATGTCACTTGACACGCTGCATCTCACATCTTAACGTCCCCTCATGAACTGAAATCACAAAATTTGTTTAATGTTTGTATTTATTTAATTTGTATTTATTTAATAATGGAAGCAAACCCGTTGATTTGGTTTATTTAACATTTACGGATGTATCCATCTACTATATGTATGATTGTATTGTATGTATCTGACTTTCTGTCTGTGTCAGTCTGTCTGTCCATCTGTCTGTGTGCAACACATATTAATTCTCATGTGCTACTACTATGTCTGGTGATATTGAGCAGCACTGCTCGATAGGATGTTGATGCCGTGTGAGAGCCCTCTGCTCATTTATTCATCTGGATGATTCCGTGTGGTGGCTTTTGTGTACACACACACACACACACACACACACACACACACACACACACACACACACACACACACACACACACACACTCACTCACACACACACACACACACACACACTGGGGCCCGCCTGCCGTCTCCATATTAAACATGGCATTCGTTGTGTGTGTGTGTGTGTGTGTGTGTGTGTGTGTGTGTGTGTGTGTGTGTGTGTGTGTGTGTGCGTGTGTGTGTGTGTGTGTGTGTGTGTGTGCGTGTGTGTGTGTGTGTGTAGGTTTGAGGAGCATCTTGACTCCTCCTAAGTTGCTGTGTGGCTGGGGTTAAGTGGCCTCTGTGCTCGCTCGTGGCACCCATCTCCACTCCTCCGTGACAGCTGGGGACCGGGGCCGTTGCTATGGTTATCTCTCCCTCCGCTACAGAGGTGCCCCCAGACTGCTCATTTGAGACAGGCGAGGTACATCCAGACATGAAACAGCCATCTGTAAGGCCTCTGTTGTTTTTCTCCTTCTTTCTTTCTTCCTTTCTTTCTTTCTTTCTTTCTCCCCCTCCTCGCTTACTCCTCTCTTCTTTTTCTGTTGGTAAAATCTGGCTGGCATAGCGCTGGCTTTTGTTTTTCATGCAGTTGGAACTTTTAATTGCTCGCAAATGAAACCAGTGGTGTACAAAAAAGGAGAAAGTCGATTTTTTTTTTGGAACAGCAAAAGTAAATTCGAGTCACTTGAGATAACTTCAGCCGCGTGGTTTTGCATTGCTCTGTTTTGCAGAGTGCACTAATTCAGATGGAAGGTTTCCAATAGATAGAGTTAAGTCATTGATCAGGAAAATTATTTCAAATATTCCCGGCTGCCAGCTGCATGACCTATACTACTGTCTGTCTAAAAGCATAAATTTACCCAGCCAGTCACAGGGGACGGGTGTTGTGTTACAGAATAAAGTGATTAAACAATGATAAGAGCTGCTTATGCAATTTTCTTAAACATACTGTGGCTGCATTTAATTTGTTAGTACTGAAAGCCATTGCCGTGAGTTGGCTGCCTACGTAACGTGTCTCTGCTCGTGATGATGTTATGTGAATTTATCTGCCTGAGAACACCAAGTTGCTGTTCCTTGTTGTTTGAAGTATAGGAAGATGCAGACTAATGACGGAAAACATTGCTAAGGTGTTAATTTTACAAAAGTATATCACCTGCAAAAGGAAAAAGGATAATTCATCGAATGATTGAAGTGTCTGCTTCAAAAGCACTTACTGTATCAAGAAGAACTGTGAAGAGTTCATACACCAATGTGTGCAGAGTGCTCGTTGACAGCCAGAAACGAGTAGTAGGCATTACAGTAATTGACTGCATCATAGTGTGAAGGTGGTAGAAGTTAAAAGAGTGCTTCACATCAGAAATAGTCAAACTAAATAGGGGTAAAGGATGGATGTGTAATTATTCTTCTCTGACCATTTCCTCTTTTCAACTATATATTAGCTATTCTTGGGCATTGAGGGAACAACTTACCATAGATAAATATTATATTCCCATGTACAGTATACAGTATATCTAATCATGCAAACAATTTAAGAATAAATCCCCAGCAGGTTTGTTTTGTTTTTTTGCAAAGGGGAAAGCAATGGCATTTACTCAGACAAAACACCCACAGCTCAACAATCCATTAATAATTCACAAAACACTAATTGATAATGGAAGGATAATTGCATCTTTTATGACCATTTTATACTGTTAAGTCAAACTATCCAACAAATAAAAATAAAACAACAACAAACAAACAAACAAAACATAAAATTGTGAAATGGACCTCTAGTTGAGTAGGCGTTAAGAAATCGCAATGCAAAAAAATGTGGGCCCCCTGGTAGCAAGAAATGTTGGCCCCTACACTTAACAACCAACCTCTGGGTCCCCCTATGTAATATTCATGCCAGGGACGTGCACAGGAATTTCAAAGGGCAGTTGCTCTAACCTGAAGAAAGGGCAACCCCCCCCACCCCAAAAAAACAAACAAAAAAAAACCCATCAACAATGAGCGGCCTTCAGAAATGTTTAGGAAACTGCACCATGGGTATTATTATTTTTAGTAGTAGTAGTAGAAGTAGTATATTATTGTCATAATTATTAATATTATTTTATTGTATAGTATCTTGAATGCGTACCATATGATATAACATGCTAGTTTTTAAACATGTAGGCCTACCTATTAATCATATCAGAGATGATCAGCCTTATGCCCACCTGCCCTAAATGTCTCCTGATCCACATTTCCTCATGTGTGGTATGTGGCTGCCCCTAAATTAAATTAAATTATGAGAAAAAGCCTTGATAGTTTTTAAACCTGTAACTTATCAGTCACAGAGATGATCAGTCTTATGCCTACCTGCCCTATGTGCAGAGGTCTGTGGCTCTGAGTCATCCTCATCTTAAATGAAATGAAATGATGAGTAAATTAATAGGCTAAATATGAAGATGCTTAATCAATTAACCCACTGTCATATTTATAATCCTTGTAGCAGCCAAAGTAGACTTTAAGTTATAATAAATAGAAATAGTTTAAAAATGGTTAAAAGATCATTTCATTTGAATTTGAAATTTGTTAATATGCATATTCCATGATTAAAATGATGAATATTATATAGAAAAGCTAAAACAATAAGAATTCACAGGTTTAGGTCATTTGTTGGGTCTTTTGTAGCCTATATTAAAAATGTGTACTGTCGCTTTAAGAATTGACGAGCCGGCTTTCATTCAGATCGCAAAGAACCGTGGCGTGGGAGCGACCAGTTCTTATCTGTTGCTCTGAAGCCCCGAGCTTCTCGCATACTTTATAACCTTTTATTTTCATTACAGATATTTTAGTTAGTTCATGCACATTTTGTAGGCCTATGTCTTGAGAAGAACAGTAAACGCCAGTTATCATGTGGAGTGGATTTATTTCAATTACATGGGGACATTGACAGTGGAAACAGTATCTTTGGGTCGGAGAATATATCAGGGTAATAAAAAGCACTTTCCAAGCGGTCTCACCAAGATCAAACCTCTACAATCCTGAAAAAGATTCTCTGCCTCACCTGCACCTGTTCATTTTTTTTTTTCGCAGCCAACTCTGCAGAGATGTGCTTCCTTTAGCTAGCCTACCCCCTTAAGTTCTCTCTTGCTTGATAAAACGACATGTCATCTGCACGTTTCTTAGTTGGGTTAGCCTTCCACAAAACAACCTGAGCCATGTAAAACGTTGACAATGACTGCAAGCTAGCTGGCTGTCGTTTTTCCCCAATATCTGAACGTGGCACACCGGCTGTCAGATTAAAGTCCTAAACTCGACATCGGCTTTAATTAATTGTGGTCATGTAGGCCTAGTGTAATACTGTGTAGTCTGCTATGTTTCCAGCTCACCTCAGGCCGCCAGGGCAGTCGCTCTACTCCAACGACATCTTCGACATATTTTGCGTCTCTGCCCTGGTCGCATGCATCGCATGCATGCTTGCTCCCCCCTCCCTGTAGAGCTGCGCGTGCCCCCCCAACGCGCATGCTGCCCCTCCCTTTGCCTATCTCTCGAGGTGCAGGTGAATCTGAATTTGAAAACTTAATTTAGGAAGCTTCAATCAAAAATACGAATTGCAAAGCAAATCAGTTGAAACATGAAATCTTAGCCTATTTTTCCGAGGCATATCTACAGCTGGCTGTCGGGTTTTTTTTTTTTTTTTTTTTGCTACCTAAACGTGGCGCTGGCTGGCTGTCAGATGTATGATAACTAAAAGTTCTAAACTCAACATTGTTGATAATAGAGAGGTTGATTGTGAGCATATTTTGTACCCTAATATGTAGACTGTGTGTAGGGCTCATAGCCGACACCCAGGCATCTTCAAAATCTTTCGTGTCTCTTATAGGCGCTCAAGCGCCTGCCGCGTGCCCCTCCCCACCGGAGTTGTTGCGTAGGCCTGGAACTAGGCCTACCTCACATCGCTCGTGCCCATTCTCGACGGGTCTGATGAATTTGTATGACTGACTTAAGTCTTTATTGTACAAAACTTCAATCAAAATTATGAATTATAAAGAAATCAAATGATATTGAAATATGAAATTATAATTGCCAAATTATTTTCCCCTCCCTTGGAAGGGCAATATCAGCCAATGTGGGCAAAAGGGCCGTTGCTCGGGCACCGTGGGCAACTATGCTCTGCACGTGCCTGATTCATGCCATATCCTTGGCAGCAATGGTGTAAAGTCTCTTTTGTGGCACCTATGCTTTTTGTGCCACAGGAGCTCAGAAACAGCACTTTTCCTCTTCCATCATCTTTCACCTTGCAACTCTCCAATCTTCTAGACTATAATGACTTATAATGCACGTACATGACAACATGAGAATATGATATCACTTGTACATGCTCAGTGACTCTCTTTAACTCAGCAGAGAAAGCACATCAGTAGGGTTGGCTTTGTTTCCTGAAGGAACCTGGGGGTGGCTGCCCTATTCTGCTGGCACATGTTTTCCAACTAGGACAACAGCAAGTTAGGGGACCAATTGAGCATCTGAACGTCCCCATGGTGTTAACCTCTCATTCAACACCTTCTCTGTCATTTTCCACTGTCTCCTGCCTCTGCACGGCGGGCGTAAATCCTGGTGTGGTGTGGACTGGTGCAGCAGCGCGGTATGTTGCGTGCATGTTTCGGTTGCATTTATGCAAGGTTTTAGGGCTAAGATGGGGCCTGTGGCGAAGTGTAAAAAGCGTGGTGCGGTGCAGCATGGTGCATCATGGTGTTGCGGCTGCGTTTGTTGCGAGGTTAGGGCTACAGCGAGAGGCCTGCGGTGAAGGGCCCCACCGGAGCTTGTGGAGCAGCAGGCCCACATTAGAGGACATTTGTTCCACAATATTGACGCCTCCTGCTTTCCCCAGGCTTCGTGAGCCTGGCACAGAAGGCACCGGCAGATATTTGGGAGACGGCCAAGCCAAGGCTGCTCCGTGGCCACCTCCATGGTGGAGGAGAATTTTTTTTTTTTGCAGGTGCTGAGCGGGGCTCCCCGTCGCTTGTCCCATCACCACTCCCCCCCTCCCCTTAACGCATTGCCCCGCAGCACCCGGGCCGGCTGCTTGACTGAACAAACGCTGGTCGCCAGGAAAATAAACTTATCTCATTGTGGTGACAACATATACCCTCGGGTTATGATGTTGCACCAGTTTTGCAAAACAAGCAGGGTCACCAGCTCATCCCCGGCTGGGGGTGGTGGGGGTGGGGGTGTGTACAGGGACAAGGGAAGAGAAGAGAAGAGAAGAGAAGAGAAGAGAAGAGAAGAGAAGAGAAGAGAAGAGAAGAGAAGAGAAGAGAAGAGAAGAGAAGAGAAAGAGGGAGGTGGTAGACACCACACACACACACACACTACACACACACACACACACACACACACACACACACACACACACACACACACACACACACACACACACACACACACACACACACACACACACACACACACACACACACAATCACCTCATATTTGCCATATAGTAGGTACAGCACACACATAGATAGTATTACATACGTATATAGTATTTGTATCTCTGTTCTGTTCTGTTCTCATCTCTTCTCTTCCCGTCTAATGCATATTTAATTATTTAAATAACTCAATTATTACAATGTCTTACCACGGGGTGGATGTCACAATCTTTAGTTTTTCAGGATTGATTGGAAAGATCACAAAAACTGTTTGAAAAAATTCAATATTTAGGCTGGAAAACCATTTTCATTCTTACTATTGAGTGACAATAATAATAATAATAATAATAATAATAATTGTATTTGTATAGCACTGTGTCATACAAGGCATGTAACTCAAAGTGCTTAACAAATGGGAAAAAACATTGTTAGAGATAGATTTAAAAGGAGAGGTATAGAGGAGAGGCAGAAAAAGCAGGAAGGCAGAGGAAGAAGAGATAGACAGAGAATGTAGAGTCATAAGGTCAACGTAGGTTAGGACCAGGATTCTTAGATGTGTAAGGTCCATAGTGGCTGGGCCTATCATAAGTCATAGATAGTCACACAGAGATTGGGCGCTCATGTGCGGCCCCTGGTGGCATCAGGGTGAGGAAAAACTCCCCTTTCGCTTGAATCATAGTTTGTGAGGGGGAAAAAAAAAGCTCAGTGAGGTCTGAGAAAAAAGACCCCCTGTAGTCAGGAAGAAACCTCTGCAGAGACCAGCGGCCACCTAGGGGAGCCCCCTGCCAGGGCTGGATTGCGAGTAGTAAGGGCGCTGCGGCGGCTGGGACACTATGACGCCTTGGCAGCTAGGAGTTGGCAAGGATGAAGAAGTGGGTCTTCAGCTGCTTCTTAAAGGAGTCGACGGAGGTGGCTGATCGGATCTCGATGGGGAGGGCGTTCCATCTCTTGGGCGCATAGCAGGCAAACGCGGCGGTCGCCGATTTTCTTCTGCGGGGGGGTGGGGGTCCTTAGCAGCTTGGCATCAGTGGACTGAGAGCTCGAGCAGGGCATAAAAAGAAAGCATGTCTTAGATATAGCTAGGGGCAAGTCCATTTAATGCTTTAAATACTGTGAGCAGAATCTTAAAGTCGATTCTGTATGAGACAGGTAACCAGTGCAGGTCTGCCAAGACAGGAGAGATGTGCTCTCTCATTCTGGTTCTTGTTAGGATTCTTGCCGCAGAATTTTGAATGAGTTGCAATTTGTCAATTAATTTTTTTGGGAGACCAGAGAAGAGAGCATTGCAGTAGGTCTATCCTACTGGTGACAAAGGCATGAATAAATTTCTCAGCGTCTTGTCGGGGGCCAAGCCGCGCACTTTGTTGACATTTCTAAGATGGAAAAAAAGCAGATTTTGTTATCTTGTTGATGTGAGGCTCAAAGCTCAAATCCGAGTCTATGACCACACACCTAGGCTAGTAACCTTATCTTTAATATGCATGCTTAGGTCACCTAGGCTTGAGTGGAGTTTTTGCACGTTTTTTTCTTAGGCCCAATGAGCAACACTTCAGTTTTTATCTTCATTTAATTTTAGGAAGTTACTGTTCATCCAATCTGTAATGGCAGACATGCATTTAGTCAAGGCATGAATGGCAGTGGTTTGGCTAGGCTCGACAGAGATATATAGTTGAGTGTCATCGGCATAGCTATGAAAATCAACATTGTGCTCTCTGATGATGGAGCCCAGGGGCAACATATAGAGAGAGAAGAGGAGAGGGCCCAAGCAACTACCCTGAGCAACTCCAAAAGGCACATCATACTTGTTGGAGACGTATTCTCCGATGGTTGACAAAAAACTGTCTTCCTGTAATATATGTTTTGAACCACTCTAAGACGTGACCGGACAAGCCTACCCAAGATTCAAGGCGGTCAATTAGTATGTTGTGGTCTATCGTGTCAAAGGCGGCACTGAGGTCGAGGAGGATAAGTGCTGAAACTTTGTTTGCGGCAGTGTTGAGCCTAAGATCACTTATTATTTTGGTTAGTGCTGTTTCGGTGCTATGGTTGGCTCTAAAGCCTGATTGGAATTTTTCCAAGATATCATTCCCAGCCAGATGTTGATTAAGCTGTTTAAATACAACTTTTTCTAGTACCTTGCTTATAAAGGGGAGGTTTTATATAGGTCTGTAGTTGTTTAAAGAATTCTGATCTAAATTTGTCTTTTTTAGGAGTGGCTTTACCATGGCTGTTTTGAATGAGCTTGGAAAAATGCCTGTAAGCATAGAGGTGTTAACAATTTGCAGTAAAGGTGCTGCTAAGCAACCAAGTATGTTTTTTAGCAGATATGTGGGGATCGCGTCAAGGCTGCAGGTAGACTGCTTACTTTCCCTGACTATTTTACAGAGGTCGTCCTCTGTAATTGGACAAAACTTTTGGAAGCTCTCAGGTCTCCTAGGGGGGTTTAACCCTCCCCTCGGTGTATCGCCTGAGTGGGCGACAGAGGTTGCTGCGTTTCCACCTTGGATGCCTTCTCTAATATCTGCCATCTTTTTTATTAAAAAATCTAGCAAATTCCTCGCACTTGGCATGTGATGCTGCATTTAGGTTGTTATTGCTATGTGTTGGATTAAGCAGGTGGTCAATAGTGGAAAAAAGAACTTTCGCATTATGCTGGTTGTCTGTTATGATTTTGCAAAAATATGCTTTTCTCTCTGAGCGTACCGCATTATTGTAGGAGGAGATCTCATCCCTAAGGGATTGTCTGTGGACTTCTAATTTAGTTTTCCTCCAAAGACGCTCGGTTGCTCTGCATTTTCTTTTTAAGGCTCTAAGTGAGTCATTCATCCAAGGTGAATACCTAGCTCTGGTTCTTGTCGTCGTTCTAATTGGAGCTATGTTATCTAGAATTCCTCTTAAGTTGTTGTTGAAGCTATCAACCATTTCATCAGGTGTGCAGTGACCATTTAGTAGGTCACCTGATTTGATGAGGTCTGAAATCTTAAGCTCAGCAGAGGCATTAATGCGTCGTCTGTGAATGACATTGTTGGGTGTGCTAATTTGTGTTGAAATGTCAAATCAAAAAACACACAG
Organism: Engraulis encrasicolus; assembly: GCF_034702125.1. Taxonomy (NCBI): domain Eukaryota; kingdom Metazoa; phylum Chordata; class Actinopteri; order Clupeiformes; family Engraulidae; genus Engraulis; species Engraulis encrasicolus. The sequence continues at coordinate 28,704,499 of NC_085880.1, forward strand.
TGGTGGTCGGAGAGGCCGACGTCCGTGACCGATATATTGTTGATATCAAGTGCATGTGAAATAACAAGGTCAAGTGTGTTGCCTTTTCGATGGGTAGGCTGTTCTGTAACATTCTGGACGAGACCGAATCCATTTAATGTGTCTAAGAAAGACTTGGCTATTGCGTCATCTGATTTATTTACGTGGATATTAAAGTCGCCAGCAATTATTGCTTTGTCATAGTTAGTAAGTACGTCCGACATGAAGGTGGAGAAATCAGATAGAAATGACGAAGAGAATTTCGGTGGACGGTACAGAACAATAATGATCAGTTTTTCATTTAGCTAATAGAAACTCCTGAACATATCATGCAGAGCAATATTCTGGCTATTGCCACCTTCATAATGTGCTCTTAGCAAAAAGACCCTGGTGATGACATCACTCAATGCAAAGTCCATGAGAAATCTTCACCCACCAAAGTTGTAAAGGCAATATTTCTCTGGCAATCATGCCATTGCCTTTTTCATAGGCCGATAATTCATCTACTCTTTGGAACAACGCTGGCATTTCTTTCTTGGCCATTTTGTTTTCACTGGAAAAAATAAAACTGATTCCATTGCTAAGTCATGACAATCAGTGTGAAGTTACCAAAATGGTCTTCGTCATGACAACCTGACAATACATTTGTTTGAAATGACAATACCAAAATGTGCATTATCATCTGTTCTCATGGCAATTTGAAATAATGACCACCATAATTAAATGCTCATGGATACAGACCATTCATAGCATCTGGTTACCGGAATTCATGTTTCACAGGTATACCTGACATTGACTGTCTATTGAATGATATTTCGCTAGTGCTTTATTGGTGGTCAGCAGGAGTTTTTTAAACCCCTTTGCACAGAGCCTATGTTATAACTGTTATAACTATGTTATAATCTGTTACTTAAGGCTCTCGGAAATGTCAGCAATGTTGTTATGATTTAGTTGAGTGTTTTCAGCAATGAGTGAACGGGCTTGCCCATCTGCGCAATACATTGTGTGTGCAAGTATGTGTGCTAACTACGTTGTCTGCCATTGCTTTTGCATTAGGTTATGCCACTTGGCAAAGTTTTTGTTTTGGGTAAAAGGGCACATTTCACAAACATTTTTTACATTGAAGAGCGCGTTTCGAGGGTGGCAATAGCCACAATATTGATTCATGGATTGTCACGGATTTGTATAAGCAAAAATTAAGTTGCCACTCGCTACTCTCAACAGAAGTGCACAGTCGGATTTCTGGCCCACAGTCTAATTAGGGAGGTCTGCATCCAATCAGCTGCCCAGATGAGACGAGGCCCTAGAACCCTCCATCATGAGTATGAGTAGGAGTGAGAGAGTGTTGATTGCAGTCCATATGTTTACCAGTTCCCTTGTCTCTTCTCTTCTCCCTTCGCCTATGTGTGTAATATAATTACGCAACAATAATACCTTATTACTGTATTTAATTAACCAATATTTTTGAATAAAGTAAAGAGAGTCCTTGTGCACAAGCCCTCAGCAATGCAGGTGCAGGTGAGAGGCAGGAGAAGGTGAATCAATGAACAAAATTCAAAAGACACCACACACTGCTTACTTTTTCTTACTTTATTTTTCAGAGCGAACAACGCGTTTCGCCCAGTGCGTCATCAGGTTCGTAAGAAAAAGTAAGCAGTGTGCGGTGTCTTTTGAATTTTGTTCATTCATATTTTTGAATGTCTGATGATCACAGGGGGAGCCTCAACATTCTTATTATTTTTAGTGTTGACTGGAAAGACTGAAAAAGCATGATTCAGTCCTATGTACTTGCACAGATAAGACGTGCACCCATCCTTCTCCATTATGAGTGGCGTTGGTTGTGGTGTTGGTGGTGGTGGTGGTGATGGGAAGGAGAGACCAGGCTATGAGTGAGTGAGTGAATGAATGAGTGAGTGAGTGAGTAGGTAAGTGTGTTGATCTCAGTGGAACGCTAGTTCCCCTGCTGGGCCTCGGCTGGCTCCCCGTGATGTAAAATGCCACCCACCATGATTGATCACAGCTAGAGCAGATTACTCCCCAATCCCGACCCCTCCTCAACACAAAAAAAAGCCCTAGCATAGCGCTGCTGTGTTGTGCCATGATGATTTGCAATGATTTGGGGGTGACGATTTTGATGATGGATGAAGCTTAGCTAAAGGGAGGGGTTGGAGAGTGGGATGGGTGGGGGTCATACGGTCAAGGGGTGAAAGTGGAGAGTCTAGCCTGCGCTAGGATATTGACTCTGTTGACAGCAGGGTGTAATTGCCCCCACCAGATTCAAGTCTTTATCATAATTAAGTGAAGATACTTAACCCTGGACTCAAAATGGCCTTTTCACTAGCCGACCATCCATTGGGGACGTAGGCACGAAGCCTCTGCCTCTCCGCTGGGAAGCGATAGCTGGTCCGCTGCTGAATGATATGTTAATATCAACTGGCCTCTTGCTTGCCAAAGCTGCTGCAGATTCTTGCTGCAAAGGACAGAAAGCGGTCCTGCTTGCTTGGTCAAGGGCAAAATATTTCATCTGTTGGAAAAAAAACGGGGAAATGTTCAACTGGATTCAGGAAATCTGTTATTCATAAACATGGCCACTGTTTTAAACAATAGTGCCCTGTGAAATCAGGCTTTTCTTATCTAGCATCGGAACACAATCGTGGGTTGGTACAGATTTGCTGTTGCTATTGTTGGTTTATTTGTTTGGTTTTGTTCATAAATTCACATCAATTCATTTGTGTACCAGAAAAAAGAGTAACAACAAAGGCATACCCCATCCTTCCAAAAAATACCTCTTTGCAAAATCCAGCATGGGGTACGAGCATGGTGGTGTTGCTGTGTGTGTGTGTGTGTGTGTGTGTGTGTGTGTGTGTGTGTGTGTGTGTGTGTGTGTGTGTGTGTGTGTGTGTGTGTGTGTGTGTGTGTGTGTGTGTGTGTGTGTGTGTGTGTGTGTGTGTGTGTGTGTGTGTGTGTGTGTGTGTGTGTGTGTGTGTGTGTGTGTGTGTGTGTGTGTGTGTTCGCGTGTGTGTTTGTTTAATGCATGGCATGCCTAAGTTGGACCTTGGATTTGGGGAAAAGGGGGTCGTCTCTGGCACACATGAGTGCATGCATCACGGAGCAGCCCAGTGCTCAGCCAACTCCACCAAAAAGCCCCGTCCCCCGGTACGGGGAATTACAGGACCTCTCCCAGCTCACCGTAACCCTCTCATTATACACACACCAATGAACTCGGATCAGATTCTCCACTGCAGTTGGGTAAGATGGGGGTGGGGGGGTGGAGGGGGTGGAGAGGGTGAAGAAAAATGGAAATGGAGGGAGAGGAGGGTATGTGTGGAAGGGAGATGTGTGTGTGGGGGGGGTGGCGGTGTGGGTAGTGCCATGCATGTGAACAATGCTTTGCTACTTTTAAAAAAATGACCCTATGGAAAGCTTCAGTTCCCTGGACTTGCTTTTGGGGAGAAATCCCATTTGTGTGGGTGATATTTGGAGAATACATTGTGTTTGGAAGGAAGAAGGACCGGACCATTGTCTATTTGTGGAGGGTGAGGGTGCCATAGAGCTGAGTGAGCAGATCTCTGATTTATAAATACAGACAACCCCCCTCTTCTCCCCCCTAAGGCTTAAGACTTGGTTTCTCTTGTGCTTTTCCATTCCTAACCTTGATTCAAGCATACTGTATGTGTTCTATTTGGAATCTCTGTTACAACATTTAGGTGTAAATTTAGTTCTTTGCCCCCCCCCCCAAAAAAAGGAGCATTTGTCTAGCTCACCGTCATAACCGGAATCCCCCCACCCCCCCTTCACCAGTGTAATCCTTCGCTGTAGCCAGGTACACTACTGTCAGGGATACGGGTCATTTCTATACATTGGTCCTTGTTACTGCATATGGTTTGTCCCAGATGAGCAGTGAGGAGGGATGCTAATGGGATGTACTGTGAATAACGACGGCAGGCACATGACATGTCAGGCCCAAGCAGGGTGTGTGTGTGAGTGTGTGTGTGTGTGTGTGTGTGTGTGTGTGTGTGTGTGTGTGTGTGTGTGTGTGTGTGTGTGTGTGTGTGTGTGTGTGTGTGTGTGTGTTTGAGGGAGAGAGAGATGGTGAAAGAGAGAGAGGGAGAGAGAGAGAGAGAGAGAGAGAGAGAGAGAGAGAGAGAGAGAGAGAGAGAGAGCGAGAGAGAGAGAGAGGAAAAAGGGAGTGCCCCAGTGTGTGTGAGTGACCAGTGAGTGTGGCCCAACCTCCTCACGGACTCCCATTTCTGACCCCTCTGCCGCTCTCTACCCCGATTCATTTTCAAATTAACCTCCTAATGGACCTCATCTGTCCACAGAGAGCCTATTAACTAAAGATCTGTTTTCATCTGCTGGACAAGCAGGGAGAGGAGAGAGAGAGAGAGAGAGAGAGAGAGAGAGAGAGAGAGAGAGAGAGAAAGAGAGAGAGAAGAAGAAGAAGGGATACTCCTGCCACACCAGACCCCCCTGTAGAATGAACATCTACTGGGAAACAAAAATCGAATGCTGAGGGGGGAGAAAAAATTGCCAACAAAAGGATTTCATTATATATAGTTAATTATCTCCCGGACCTGGTCTGCCCTCTCTCCCTGGCTAAAGAATTATAGGGCTTCTAATTGCTCCATCACCCCGACCTGTGATTTCCAGCAATCAAGCTGATTCTGTTTAATTTAGCTGCCAGTTGAGTTGAGTGGGGGAACAGGCTTTTTCTCTCTCTCTCGCTCTCTCTCTCTCTCTCTCTTTCTCTCTCTCTCTCTCTCTCTCTCTCTCTCTCTCTCTCTCTCTCTCTCTCTCTCTCTCTCTCCATGGCCTCGAGCACAGGTGCGGGGGGAATGAAATGATTCTGAAAATGGGCAAATTTAGTCTCTGCAAATTAATGAAAATCAGCAACAATGGCTGCCTCGTGGCCTGGGGGCACATGGGGGGTGGGGGGGTATTGGTGAGCTAGTGTGGGAGGCCTATTTCAATAAAGGTTGGGGAGAGAGAGAGAGAGAGAGAGAGAGAGAGAGAGAGAGAGAGAGAGAGAGAGAGAGAGAGAGAGAGAGAGAGAGAAAGAGAGAAAGAAAGAGAAAAAAGAGAGACATGAGAGAAAGACAAGAGGATGAGGTGTCCCTCAGGATAGAATATAAGACAGGGGATTTGGCTACTACCTCCGATAACAGAGTGATTAAAGTCTGACAAGTCTGCTATATTGAAGGATGTCGGCGTGAATGATTAAAAGACATGTATTCATAAGGGGTATGCTACTTCATTAGGCTAAAGGGATTAGCATGTCTTGTCTATGAATATGTTTTACAAAGCACATGCAGCTCCATGGTATTTCCATGCACATACTGTAGGGAATACACGGAACACGTCCTAACATGCATTACTCATCTGATAATGCTGCTAATGCTACATTGCTACCGTACCGAACACTTTACTGTCACACATGCATGTATCCAACAGAATGGGTTTTCAGCAATGGAAGTTAGAATAGTTAGTATAGTTTGTTGCAATAGTTGCAAGTAGCTGGTCTATCATGTTAAACCCCTGTTTGGTGTGTAGCAGTGCCCCTTTAGGCGCTGATTACACATATGCAGATAATTTAAAAATACGGATATGTTTTTATCCATCTACGTGTAAACACAACATGGATAAAAATAAAAAACTTTGTTGTTACAGGTGTGTTTTAGCCCCCCTAAATGGGGTATTTTGAAATATGCATTCTAAAACTTTGTTTATATGTAAACGAGAGGCCAAAATCTGTTTTCTAAAATATCTATATACGTGTAAACGGCTGCTTCATGAAAATTATACAAAAAAATAGATTCTAATGCTTCCATGACTACCTTGAAAACACTGGCCTGCTCTGAAAGTTAACCAGCTTGAGTACCTTGTGTAGAGTAGAACACAATTTGGTCAAAATCCGTCTGCCCATTCAAAAGTTATCACATAAACAAAAATTTGTGACGGACTAATGGTCACATGATCTCTCGTATAGCTGGAAGCGTTCTGTATGTATCTGGCGGTTTCGGATGAGGGCACAGCAATATGGGACGTGGGATAATTGAGCAGCTTTTGAATAGTAATACACCTGTTTTAACATTAACATGCGGATCTATTAGGATTTGTATCAAGTGGTAATAGGCAAATAATTGTGTAATGATCTGTTATTGACTTTAGAATATGGACTTTCAGCACCTTATCAATATGTCTGCCCTGATCGTAACACTAGACTAATGACTAACCACACATGTAATGCACAAACACATAGGCCTACAGTATATAAAGCACAATTATTGTATACGCCTACATTTAAACTGACCAGCACTTCAATAATGTATTAAAGGTCTTTAGTGTTATATATTATATCCTTCAAATATAAAAGCTGTATACACAATCATGTTCTGCTGCATTTTTTGTAAATATCCAAACAAACAAATGCCTGTGTTTTGTTGGTTGGCTTTTTCTTCCAGTGCCTGTCTGGTGAGCCAAGCTGTTCGTTATTGCACTGGACTAGACCTCGGCTGTCCCGATCATCCCCAAGGGTTAATAAGGTGAAATTTAAATCCGAATTCCCTGACAGTACATTTTCTGGTGCCATGGGGCTGGCAGGTTCTGCATGGCTGTTTGGATCAAAGACTGGTTATCTCTTATATTGAGCTGTTCTAACCTCTGTCTGCTTTGATTAAACAGAGAGATGCTGTGACTTTCTGAGGTAATCAGCACCAGCTTTCAGGGCCAGTTAGCATTTGAGATACTTTTAACCAGCAAATATTCACCGGTAGAAAAAAGAGCCAAAAAAGAAAAGAAAAAAAAATGAGGAGAGTGGACATCCTGAGAGAATGGCTTTGATGGTCAGATCATAATTGTTTAGTCTATGGGTCAAATGATGTTTTACAGACTTTACACACTTTTTTTTCAACTTATCCAATGCCTCCACACCACACAGACTTTTTGACATGGTTATTCTCTTCAATATGTAATAAATGCCACTATTTTTGGTGTTGAACTTCAGACGCTGGTGTCAGACTTTCTCAAATGGATCCTTCAAATCATGATGAATGATGGATGAAATAAGCAATAAGGGAAAGCAAAGGTATTGTTGGAATGCTATCCTTTTTGGCACCAGTCTATAGCTACGTATACAGTATATGCATGGTTTTCTTGTGTAGATACTGGTAAGGTAATCCAACCATATTATAAAAAACAAAATGTTTTGTGACTTATTCTTCAGACTTTCATAGTGACAAACCATCTAGACAATAAACCAGAAAACACACCACAAGTTCATGATTTCTAGTCCTTGGGCTTGCACCTGCCACACAACAGATCATTTACCAAGCACATTACAGATATCATTCGGACGGACTGTTCGGTGACAACCATTTGCATTTGTAAACACATGGATGCTGATGGCAGAGCTTGTGCTTGTTTTGCCTGCCATTGTCAGGGCTACGTAGCATCTTGCTATAGTTTGCCAGTTCTCGATTAAAACGTTGGCTTTTTTTACTTGGAATTTCCCTGATTAATGTAATGGAATGCTAAAGTCCATAGCTCAGCAGCGCTTGTGATCACCAGAGATGGATTAAGAGAGAAGGCTTTCAAATTGAATACAGTTTTCCCTCCTCGGCCTGTTAATTGTACCGTTTACCACTAACCTGAGTCAGTGGTCAGGCTGTCTAATGATGATGCACAGTCCACTTCGGCCAGGGATAATTAAAAAAAAAAAAACGCTCACCTTCAGCGTCTGCTTTTTACTTCTGTTGGCCCTGACAGCTAAGCACACACTAAATATTGAGCTGTCCTCTTGCCAGCGTCATCCTGACTGCTCGCATCGAGCTAGCTCCTCAGCGATTCTTCTGTGCTTTCTTTCCTCTGCCCTGACCGAGAGAAAAGTTTTATTGGATTCTCTGCTCTTGTAAGCGGTGACTGGCAGGTGCTTGTGTAGCTGTTGTTTCCTTGATTGTCTTTGTACATCCTCGCCCGAGTCCAGTCATTCTTCATATCTTGTCCGAAATCACATGCTGCACACACATGCAAGAGCGTTTGACATTGAGGTAACTGTTGCAGAGGAGACATGCTACAAAATCAGACCTTAGACTGCCTTTGAAACATTCGGAAATATCATACATACTTGATATCAAGGTATATATATAGGTGTACAATATACAGTAGGACAATAATTCTGTGGTACCTGTAGAATATGGCAGTTGAGTTGCCTATAAATATTTTAAGAGGCTAATTATATAAATTCATATACAATTCTCTTACTACATTTGATAAGGGTATGATGGTGGAAAGCAAGAGTCCTTTATAACATGCCCCAGAGAATACAACTACATACAGTACAGAATGTAATGTAATGTCCATCATCTCTAACATAGGAACCCCATAGCTGCATCTGTTTGTGCATGCTATCCTTCAACCATAAAAAAGTGGCCCCCACAGAGCTTCAGCACAGCACACTGAGCGCTGAGATGGCGCTGCGTTGACATTGTTTTCCTATTCCACACACACACGGACCACAGGCCAAGCAACATCAGGCCTCATTATTTTCATCACATGCCACATTTGTAGCCTCTTAGTGGGTAAATTGTGATGAAAGGGGCTGAAGCGGCCGCCTTGATCCTCAGCATCCCAGGCAGGATACTCTCTCTCCTCCTGATGGAGACAGGCGAGGGTTAATTGGATGACTCTCTAGTCTACGCTGGGTACTCCTCTCTCTCGCTCTCAGCCCCATGCCATGAATACAGTTATACATGCAATCGCAGTTGAGGAGGCAAGGAAAGGAAGGAGAAAAAAACAGCAGTTCGCGTCTAGACCTGCTCAGTGGCTGAGTGGGTAATGTGACATTTTTATTTGGATAACGCTGCCCAATGTTTAACCTAATCTGTAATAAACATCAGCGGCTCTGCTTTTAATTAATTCATTTCATTTCGCAGAGAGGTCATTTTTTTGACTCTCTTCTCCTTTTCCACACTCAGAGCTCATGGCTATACAGTATAGCCATGGAATAAAAAGTGAACAGTGACTATGGCCGTCATAGTTGGTCATGGATCAAAAGAATCACACATCTGACCCTACATACAAAGTAGACCAATAAACAGCATAATAACAGTGGTGACCAAATTAATTCCTGCACCCCAAATGGTGTAATCAGAGGGACTTTAATAACTTTAGAAAGTAAAGTGATCTATCAGTAGATAGACTAAGATAGTGATGTTTATTTTATTATTGTAGTCTGCACTTAATTTGGGGCTCAGGATGAGTTTAGGGAATAAGCTTTTGCATTTTATTCACAAAACCTATATCCAGAATATAATGTTGCTTAGTTGTAACCATTTTGAGTAATAGCAACAGCCTCAACAATATTTTTTCCTTTGAATGTCATCTTTGTCATCTTCACTTCATTTCGGATACGCTATGTTGAATGTACACAGTCCCTCTGTACGTCTGTCTTGAGATGTAAAGAAAGTAAGGTAAATAGGGGAATTTCGGCAGTTGTTGTGTCGTGTGTGATTGTCATGGATGGGTCGATAAAAATTGTCCTTGATTGTTTAGTGTTTCTTACTTGAAGGAGTACATAGTAGCTTTTTCTTATACTTTGGAAATGTGCGGTGAACGTCAAGTTGCTAAAGCACAGTAAATCACAGTTGCCTAGCTTCTATACCAATACAGCTGTCATTGTTTCCCAGCCTCTATAGTACTATACTTCAGTTGATGTGTTATGGCTCAGGATTGAACCATCTTATAGAGGAAAAATCTTTGATTGATCACTATAATAATAAAGATAACAGTTGAAAGGCTAAGCACGTGTTATTACGACACCATTACATGCCTTGTTCAGACCTAAATACCCACTGCATGATGGGCTCATTAAGATTTTTCTTTGCCAAAGATTAGGCCATATTTTGCCACACTGCTAGGATATTTTCAAAATTAGATCTTATATTTGTACGTTTGCTTTTTAACATATGCCACATCCTCCCAGAGCTGAAGATGCAAATAGGTTTTTTGTGTGCCAAAACACACTCGCCAAGAGAGTAGTGCAGCGCAGCAGGCTTGAAGACACTGACAAGTTCACGGAGGTGTTTTCAAATAGGCATCCTCCTTCCTCAGTGTTTCCTCCATGATCCTTTGACTCCTCCAGAGGGCAGGGAGAGGTGACTCCTAGCATCCCCAGGAGGAGAGGACCTCCCTCCCTCTCTACAGTATGCCATCGCCAGCACGGCTCCCAGGAAATATTGATGCACTGTAAACTATGGGTCATCCCACTGACACTTCATTCGACTGATCTGACAGGAGGGTGGTCAGTGTGAGGCCTCTCTTCAGCTCAGTTTGTTTATTTTATTTTATTTTATTAAAGAACAATGTGCACTTGCATTTATTTTTGCAATAAATAGGTACTTGGATAGTAGGCTACCAAATTGTGAGACAAGGGGATACAATCTGATACACATTTATGAAAAAGAAGACTGTCATTGAATAGCCTGTACAACATCAGTGAACTCCCTCTGTTATTGCACATATTGTACATGCTGGCCAAAATTAAGACATTGCACACATGGGATAAAATCAAGCTAAAGAATTATATAAAAATGAATTACACCTGAAGAACACTGAAATTTCACTGGTAAGGTGTGGTACAGATTTCATGGTACTGTAAAACAGTGTATCTAATACCATCTCTGATTCTGGATGGAACTGAGTTTTTTACTGAATCATTGCCTGAGGAAAGCATCATGTTTTCCCATTCAATGTCATTTCACCCAATTGCAAATTTCTGAACAACAGGATAAAGGTCTGTGTCGTCGTAACAAATAAGATCTCACTGATCACTGATCTGGTTTTCCTCTACCCCCTAGGACAAAAGGAAGATAATCTGAAAACTTTGGTTGAGCATATATTGGACTAAAGAGGACACATTCGTAGGATAAGGTAAGAGGCTAAAAACAAACTTTACTGTATTCTTCAACATTTCCTTCCATACCTCATTAGAGAATATTCAGAAGACGAGGTCAAGACCATTTTAAGGAGCCATATTTTGCCACGGCTCTGTTTATTGCATAAGCATCTGATCTTAGCCTTAGCTTTGAGTGAGAGTTGATCAAACTCCACCAATTGCCTCAAAATTCAGCGGAGGAGTATGAGTAAACGTCCTCAGGAAGAGGTATACTATAGTCTTGGAGATAGTGAGAGCGTACTAAAATAGAAGCATTGAAGAGGCAACATGATGAAAAAAGCTGCAACGCTGCCTCCATTCTACGGCATATGCTGAAATAATTAGGAAGGAAAAATTTCTCGCTTGTGCAAACTTCCAATTGCGGAAGAAGAAAAAAAAGAATGAAAAAATCTGTCTCAAACAAAGGAAAGACCCCCATGGTGCCTGGGTCTACAGTTTCTGTCATATGTATTCCTGTGGGGTTTCACATGACAAAAAGCAGAAAGTTGTTTTGTCCCTCTTCCTGTCACGTTACACCCCTTAACCAGAGTTTCCCCCCCTCTCTCTCCTGCTCTCTTTCTCGTGTTGTCTCGTTGTCTGTGCTGTCAGCCCATACCCTGGCACCTGCTCTCATGTTCCTAATTAGTCTCATTTAATTAATTATATTCTGCTTCACATCTCCGTATCCACTGCTATCGTGGCGTTTTTTTCCATTTGCTTCAAACTAGGGAATAAATATTCCATATGCCCTTATACACATTTGAGGACCTTTTACAACCCTCTAGTCTATTAGTGGATTGGGGTCAAAAAGCAATAGCTAAAAACGCTTTTAGAACAGGTCGGGAAACTGAGCATGCTATGAACTATATTAACATCAAGACTATACACTAATGAATGATTCTTACATGAAGCATTAGAACAAATATAATTACACCATATACAATTTGATGCATCATGTAAAACGAATATCTTGAGTGTGATTTTGTTAGCGCTTTCCTGTTGCCGCTGGTTTAGAATAGCACATTGTACATACACACACACACACAAATGTGGGCTCTCACTCTGGTGCTCTTCTTTCCATTGCTGCACCCGCTTATCGTGAAATGGACATAGACACCCTGATAGTTTTTGTTGTTTGTGAAATGGCCTTAAATGGCCTCACTTACGTGCTCATTCCGTCGTCACACTGCAGCATCTCTGTGACTGACACTCTCATCCTTTAACCTATTTAGTTTGCTTAAGAAAACAAGTCAACTTTAAACATAGTGAGTGAGCCGAAGTAAGAGGAGCACTTTAGCTAAAGACAGGTTACCTAAGCACCTTTTTCTTCACTGTTAGGTTCTCGATTTTATTTGTCAAGTTCACTTGGATTGTGTGCCACTGTTGTGTATCAGGTTTATTTGTAGTGAAGTAAACAATAGACTGCACTGAGGTGAAGTGTGCACTGAGATGGACTCTGCTGCTGCCACCTTTGACTCTGGACACACTAAATTCCATGCACTAACTGAAATGTGGATTGCAGTACGAGGCTATCACTCATCATCTGACCCAATCAGAGAACTATGTGCTTGAAGTAGTATAAAAAAACTGCAGTAACAATAGCATTTTTAATCATCTTATCTTTTGAGATTCCATGAACTTCATCATCTCATATAGCCTACCTTCTCCTCCCGCAAATTCTAATGAAGAATTTTCCACCTACCAAAGAGTGTATTTTCTGCCATGCAGCCTATAATTTCATTACTAATTTAGGCATCATTTTCAATGCGGCCTAACACTTTGCAGTGTATCCAGTGTTGTTGAACAGTTGTTGTAGCAGTTATTACAGAGGGAATTAAAAAAAAGATGAAATTAAAGGCAATCGAAACCCCGGCCAATTATTGTGTTCACATGGACATGCCGCTATTGTGGAGGTTGATTGCTGATAATCACCTGCCCTATCAGCCCCACAAACCAGCCCAGAGGGTTATTAGATGCACCGTTCCATCCTGAACCAAACCCATGTAGGCTACGGTACGGGAGCCTAGCATGCGCTGGACGACGGACGTAACCAGGTGCCACGCTAACCCTTCAACCGAAGTGACACCTAGGGGAGGCCATCCAAGGTACCAACCAATTCACGTGGGCATCAAAGTGGAAAGGGAGAGCCTCGAGTTTCGTTTCCTGATGGAGGAGCTGGGCAGAGGGTGCCAGGGAGCGAGGGAGGAGAGAGGAGAGGAGAGAGGAGAAGAGCGGCTGCCCCGCAGCTGGGCTACCTTGTCCTCCTCTTACAGCGGGATCCGTCCCTGCTCCCCGAAGAAATAGAGCCCCCATTAATAA
>NC_085880.1:28722765-28772765 GCF_034702125.1 Engraulis encrasicolus
AGGTAAGGAGAGACAGAGGGAGTGGGAGGGATGGTGAGAGTGAGTATCTCTGTGTGTGTAGGTGTTTACTTCTGTGTGAATGAGAGGCAGATAGACAGAGGGGGAGACTCTGTGTGTGTGTGTGTGTGTGTGTGTGTGTGTGTGTGTGTGTGTGTGTGTGTGTGTGTGTGTGTGTGTGTGTGTGTGTGTGTGTGTGTGTGTGTGTGTGTGTGTGTGTGTGTGTTCATACAAATACTGACCCAACAATACCCACAGACATATCTGTACACACACACACACACACACACACACACACACACACACACACACACACACACACACACACACACACACACACACACACACACACACACAGAGAGAGAGAGAGAGACACACACACACACACACACACACACACACACACACACACACACACACACACACACACACACACACACACACACACACACACACACACACACACACACACACACACACACACACACACACACACACAGGGTAGAGTAGGGTAGAGGGAGGTTTTGAGGGTATGTACTAGCGCCACTGGTTCATTGGCAAAGGGTGCCTTGTACAGTGCATCATTAAATATACAGCCCTGCCACTTGGCCTCCTCTCCTCTCCTCTCCTCTCCTCTCTGCATCCTCTCCTCTCCTCTCCTCCACCTCCTCTCCTCTCTGCATCCTCTCCTCTCTGCATCCTCTGCATCCTCTCCTCTCCTCTCTGCATCCTCTCCTCTCCTCCCCACTCCACAAGCCCTCTGCTGCTCTGTTTCCTGTTCATTCGGCCTGAACTCTCTCTCTCTCTCTCTCTCTCTCTCTCTCTCTCTCTCTCTCTCTCTCTCTCTCTCTCTCTCTCTCTCTCTCTCCCCCTTTCCCAGTGTATATGGCTGTGGGTGTGGGTGTCTGTATGTCTGTCTTTCTGCCTTCCTGTCTGCTTGCCTATCTGTTACTCCATGCCACACACACACACACACACACACACACACACACACACACACACACACACACACACACACACACACACACACACACACACACACACACACACACACACACACACACACACACACACACACACACACACAGAGAGAGAGTTGTTCCTTCTTAATGCAACCATAGCTGTGCACATTGCTGTACCAAAAAACATTTAGTTTAGTTCATTCAAGGCTTTAACCTGTGCATATTTGAATCATGTATGTAGATAGTCCAGTTTGTTAAGCTGGGCATGAATGCACACTGTGGGTGAGTGCTTTGATTTTGGTGCACTAGGTGTTCTACAGTTCATTGGTCAGGGGTAATGATGACTAGCATTGAAAAGGCATAGAAAAGCACAATTTTATTTCTCATGTCCACTGAAAAATGATTAAATCAGAAAGAATGCAATGACTGGGGCCTTGTCCATTTTTAAGGTACTTCAGCAGAGATTTATATTACATCATTGACAAACATTGTTGTGTACATTTACAGTTTAGGGACCCGTTGTCCCACTTATTCCATTGACTTGTGTATTTTTGCTGTGTTGTAGTCAGCACATTGGTTGTATAGATGTACACAGTACATAGCACTTTACACAGCATCGTACAGTAATATCATTTTGTCTCTCCCTTTCTCCCTCTCTCTCATGCTGTCGGGGGAGTAGCTGCACTTAAAATGTTGCCGTTATCTGTAGGGAACTGGGCCTGGACACCAGCTTTAATTAGTTTTCCTCAAGATGGACTAATTAATGACATGCCCAGGGTTATGTGTGTAGATAGAACCGATACATCGCAGAAGTTTTAGTTTTCAAAGCAATGATGCCGTCTAGTTTTCAGTGAAGAGGTGATGTGTGTTTTTTTTTTTTTTTTTTTTTTTCAATCTGTGTTGTCTTCCTCTTTCACACTCAGAGTATATGGATAGGAATGTGTTTTCAAGAGGTGGCTCTGTGTGCTTTTCTGTCAGAGTGCTACTCTGAAGAGGCCTATGTGTGACTCTGTGCCTTACATTTCCTCTACTGTGCTTAAGCTGGCAACTTGCCAATTTAGCATCCTATTCAGCAAATCGCTAATATTACATGTGTCTGTTATTTGTTTTGTTTGTAAACATGGTGGAAGTATGCAGCAGGAAAAAATATATATATACAGACAGACATTTTTTTTACTTGGTTTGCATAGTGATGTAAAACATGATGAGAACAGAGAACATGAAACCATACAAACGTACGAACGGTCAAATGTCCAAAGCCATGAGCACCAGTGTCATTATACGCTAATGATGTGATGTTTGGGCTTCTTTTTTTTTCTTTAAAGTGTAAGACACAATTGTAATGTTTTCTTTTATTGTTTATCTACAAATGCAACCAGTAAATTAGTATGATACTGCCATGGTGAAGTATCAGTTGGTCTTATTTACACAGAGGAGCTATCTTCACATCTTACACAAATCATTCTACAACGCGGCAATTTGACGCAGATGGTGTTTTAAACATTGAACGATTGAATTTGCTGTTTTGTTTTACAGTTTGTATATGCATTGTGACAAACGTTGCCTTTAATGTACCACACACAGTGTCACTGACATAACTAACATAATACTGCTCCATTAATGCATACATATACTGCAAATAAAATATTAAATATCAAACTAAGTCTTTGGCAAAAATGTAATAAAAGTACATTCATTTACACTTCCGATTTGACAAGAACCATTTTGAACTGCCTCCAGTGTATGCCTTTCTTTAAGTGGTAGAGTGTGGAGATGGTACTGTTACGGTGCTGAACATTCTTACTGTATAAAACTGTCTGTTTTTCGGAGAAGACCAATTTTAGTGACCTTGCCTGTTCAAAATAAGGGCTTTTGAGGCAATAGTCAAAAACTCACAATCCTGTTATTTTTCTACATGATGTGTAATAATAATAATAATAATAATAATAATAATAATAATGATGATAACAACAACATTAATTAGGTGGATGCTGTGTCAAAATAATGTGCTGGGTATGGATGATGGAACGTAATAGACAGAACGGACATGGCATGATCATTCAGGTTGATAGGTTTATCTGAAAAATCATATAAAACTGCTTTCCGTTAACGAGAAGTAACCCCATCTATTCAAGGCCCCTGAATGTCATGGTATGAACCTAATTGTCAGAGAAGCATCAGCCAGTGACGCCTGGAACTCTATTCGGTGGAGACTTCAGTAAGCAAACCTTGCAAATCACAAAAAAACATAGGCATAGTGCAAAAAAAGAGCAAAGGAATGATATTGCATGGGCTTGTATATTTTGCTGCATTTTTTTTATAAAATATAAAAGACGCTGTAAAGAAACATAATTCTGCACATTAATAGAAATTTCCATACTTCACAAAAAAGGCAAATAATTTAAAAGGAAAAAAAATTAAAAGTTTTGTTAGATCCATGGTGAGTCATGTTTTTTTCCTCTGACATTTTAATACTTTTTTATTTCACATACATAATATTTATATATATTTAACATCTGATTGTGTATCACAGAGAGTTCATGTCAGTTGTTTCAGACTCACACTCGCATGTTGTTTCTGTATTTTTTTCCTCCTTCTCCCGTTTGGGCACAGTAAGAGCGTTAAGTACCAGTTCCCAGCCCCTACGGTGTACATGGGTGTATCTGTGCTACGTATCCTGCCATTCATCTGTCTGCTGTGGGATGTGACTGCTGCATGGTGGGGTTCTCTTCCCCATCTTTAATGTGATATTGGCGTTCGCCAGCACAGGCCCTCCAGTAAGGTAGGCATTTTTAATTGTTTTTTTGTTGTTTTTTTTTAGAAAAGTTGATGTTAGTCATGGTCAGAAATGTGTTGATTTATGAGACAAAAGAGCGAAGAAGAAAACAAAAACAAAACAAAAAAAAACATTTAAAACACATCAATTGTTACTTTGTATTCTTCACACTGTCTTCACTTTTTCATCTTATACTTTATTTTTTATATATATAGATATATATTTCTTTACTCTTTCAAAGTTCCCTGTGGACATGGACAGGTCTTATTCGTGTAAAAGAATGGTGCCTGATGTTTCGAGTGCTTTGAGGGTCCGGTGGTGGTGGACAACAATTGTTGGTTTGGTTTGGAGATGGTGGGCTCTGAGGTTTGGGGTAGGGTGTGAGGGATGGGATTTGACTTGTGTGTGTGTGTGTGCGTGTGTGTGTGTGTGTGTGTGTGTGTGCGTGTGTGTGTGTGTGTGTGTGTGTGTGTGTGTGTGTGCGTGCGTGTGCGTGTGTGTGTGTGTGTATCCCTTCAGCTGATCCTCTTCATCCAACATTTTAACCCTCTTGAACTGGTTCCTTTTGAAGCCTTTTTCCCTCTTTGTCTTTGACACCAGCATTCATTCATTCAGACTGGTGCGATACGTAGGCCACCGCGGACATGGTCCTGAAGTTTGATTTGGTTCCCATGGTAACTAGTGGCGGTCATAGGCAGTGGCAGCAGTGGGTGGGGCGGCTCCACGGGATGCGGCACTATAATAATAAGGGGAACCTGGAAGTTAACAGAAGAGCGAAACACGGTTTGAAACAGCAAAGTGTATTGAAAGTAGCACAGAGAAGCCCAGAGGAAGTACTAAAGTACTTCTCATATCGGTTTTATGTTTATCTGAGAAATTGAGATCATAAAAAGATCTGTTCCTCCTAGAAAAGAAAAGAGCAGAGTAAGACTTAAGTTTAAGTGTCTCAAGTTTTGGGCTTTGCTGGACTCTGGATTCTTTAAAGGTTAATTTAAGTTATTTCAAACAAAGGCAAGTCATACTAACGTCAAGCACTAAATTTGAAGGTATCGATTAACTTCAGTAAGTCAAAAAATAATGCTTGCAAACATCTGACAAAAGGCTTAGTTAAGGGTGATGTGTAAGGGTTATGTGTGAAGGCTGACGTTAAAGTATTAGTTACCATATAAAAATAATTTAAAAAAATTCCAAAGCCCTAAAGTCTTGTCTCAAAATATCACCAATAGGTGGTTATTTTTTATAAACCTATTGTACTAAGTAACAAACATGGACAGGTACTTACTTAGTAATGCTGGATTGCTGAACCGCCATGCTTCATTGTATGTCGTGTACTGTGGGTGGGAGTATGGATTTCCTGAAAAGTCACTTCCTGAAAACCCACACACACATACACACACAAACACAACAGATTGGGATTATTATCTACTTCTCGGTAAATTCTGAAACAAGACACATTCTTTTAATTTGACCGATCATTTGTGTTTTTTAATACGGCTGGCAAACAACCATACCGTTTCCCACCACAATACGTGGCACTTCCTCCTATCGTATCTACCCCGATCTGCCCAACTACACTTTGCAGAATTCATTAGATAGACTTAATCCTTTTATATGTTTTTTTTTTCTTATTCATCTCCTTTGTCCTTCTCTGTGACTTAAGAGAAGTCTCATACACCAAAGCCTTCTTTGGAGGACTGGAATGAAAATCCCGAATAGCTCCTTCCCTCAGCCACCTATTTTTTTCTTCTTATTCAGCACTACAGTCTCAGCGAGTACGCTTGGAAGGTGTCAGTGAGCAATGCTGTTGGTCGCGGCAGCCTTTTCTCTTTTTATGAGACAATAAAGACTGGGCTCCTATATGAACCTGGTGAAGAATGGCTTCTGCTTTAACAGTTTTTGAGGTCTGTCACTAAATCTTAACCACTCTAAGCCTGATGGATGCCTACGAAAAAAGGGGGGGTAAAACGGGGGAGAAAAGTGTGCTGGTAACATTCTGTAGTCTCCACATGTGAACCACCAGAAAATGTGCCTTAGAGATGAAAAGCCCATTTGATGTATATGTAAAGATATTTTGCCATAACAAATGAAACCTGTCAGGCAATTAAATTCAGTGAGCAAAGTACGCGTGTTCGCAAGGGGGCCACGGTCACGTTGAAAAGGTTGAATCCAGCTGAACCACTCAAGGGTGACGGGGGAAAGGGGAGGAACAAATCCTTTTTTCTGCGGTATGATGTAAAATACTGGCTCTACAATCCCCTCTCTACTACATGCCTCTATACCACCACCACCCTCACACACACACCACCACCAACCACACACACACACCACCACCAACCACACACACACACGCACACGCACACGCACACGCACATACACACACTCACACCCCTTCCCCACACTCACACTCCCGACGCATCACAAGAGTGATGCTGCTGATTTTCTCTGTGTCTCTCCGCACTATCTCTTGACCTACTAAAAGGAAGACTGCGGTGGTGCCCCTCTTTTTGCACAGTGAAAGTCGGAGTTAAAAAAGCAGAGCAGCAGCAGCAGCAGCAGCATTCCCGGCCGGGCTAATCTGCGCGTAGCATCAGGAGGCTAAGCATGTTGCTCGGCTGGCTTCTGTTGTGCGGGTCACTGTCTGTTGTCGTGGTCGCTGCTGTTTGCTGTTTGTTGATGATTTGGGAGAGGGCATCCAGAGCCGCCTGCCAGATTGCATCCTCTCAGGGCCCCGTGTGTGTGTGTGTGTGTGGGTGTGTGTGTGTGTGTGTGTGTGTGTGTGTGTGTGTGTGTGTGTGTGTGTGTGTGTGTGTGTGTGCGTGTGTGTGTGTGCGCGTGTTCGTGTGTGTGTGAAACTGAAGCCAGGTCCCTCTGAGAGATAGTGATTTAAATATTTACAGACCTTCCCAGACTCTTGTTTTGTGACCCTTAACTGTTTGCTGTGAACCTGAACTGCAGGTTAAGTAGAGGGGGAAAGAGATACGCTCCGAAGCGCCCAGCTAGCTGGGATGGGGAGCGGAGGAGGCTAGCTACCGTGTTTATCGACGGCCCAGGAGAGCGCTCCCAACAACGCTGGGATAATGAGCCTGGGCGCCTCCACAACGCACCGCACCGCACGCCACAGCTGACCAGGAACTGTCCCATATCCCTGCCGCTGATTGCTTATTGAGTACGTGTAATTTTCCCAGCCCAGCCGACGCCTGTTACCAGACCAGGCGTCCGAAGCCAAGGGGGCTGTGAGGTTAAAGATTCCCTCTTGTCAGTGTGGTGTGATGTGTGTGTATGTGTGTGTGTGGTGGGGGAATGCACTGGGGAGGGGGGGCATTAAGAGCGGTCTGTTTGTCCCCCTAAGAGAGGGGTTTGCCCTGCAGCACCACACACTACCTGTCTGTTTATTTTCTCCTGCTAATCTTATCAGCATCATAATCCTTGGGGATGCCAGGGGCCACAAAAGATAGTTTGATCCCCCATCCCCTTAATAATAATACTAATAATACTAATAATAGTTGTGATATTAATTATGTCCTGAAACAGCTTGTTGTGTTTTTGATGCCCTCGTACTGTCATTGACCTACAGTAACTTTCCCACCTTCTTCTGCCCCTTTTGATTAGACTGTTCCTTTTTTTACCTTTATGCCCTATTGTATTGCTAT
This sequence comes from Engraulis encrasicolus, assembly GCF_034702125.1. Lineage (NCBI taxonomy): Eukaryota > Metazoa > Chordata > Actinopteri > Clupeiformes > Engraulidae > Engraulis > Engraulis encrasicolus. The sequence goes on from NC_085880.1 coordinate 28,730,151, forward strand.
TCAATAATTGATGGAAGTGGTGAAACCAAGTGCTAAATGAAGGTAATATTCTCTGCAAGTGCTAATTTCTTTGACTTTGGCCAAATGTTGATTTTTGATTATCCTTAGCCTTTCCCCAATACATGTAGTTAGCTTGTGATCGTTTCCTCATAGCGAATGAGATGAGAAGAACCACACAATGAAAGTATTATGGGCTGTCTTAAACGTTAACGACGCCGTAAAACAAATAAGAATGTCACTTACCAGGCACCATGCCAGCGAGGGTGGAGGTGGGGTAGCTGCCCTGGCCCGTGGGGGGGACATGAGGGGGGTATCCCGGTAAAGTAGTGCTCGCCATGTCACGACCTACAACAAGCAGGACACATACGCACACACACACGCACACACACACACACACACACGCGTGCACGCACAGACAAAACAGACCCGATTACCACAACATTCCAAAAAACAACTACTGCATGAAGAGCTAAACCATACAATCTTGCTGTATCCATTTATAGACATAAAAAATACTTCATGACCAAAGTTATGTTTTAGATTTTTTTTTTCCTGATTGTGCAGCATGTCACAGCCTTTATTATAATGCTGAGTACAGGTATATAAGTCCGTACAATACAAAACAGCATGCTGCGCTTATTTGGCTTATGCTAATGTTGGCATTTAAGAGAAGAAAGCGGCAGCACACGGTTGTAACTTGGGTTACAGTAAACAGCCTGCGACTCAAGGAAAGCAGACTTAATCCGCCCGGAGTAGTGGAAGTGTATCCATCTTTAACCCCAACTTGACACCTTACCCGGCAGCGCGCCGTAAAAGGCCTACCCCCCCTGTATTTGCGCCACAGACCCATTGGCCCCGTGTAGCACAGAGTTCATGTTTTTCATCCCCCCTTGAAAATCCCTTTTACATAAACATCACAGATGGGCTTGAGTGAGCCGCGCACCGTGTTGTTCAGTGCCTGGGGCCAGAGCACAGCGGAGAGGGGTAGACATACACTACCAGCAACACACACCCCCTATGGCCTCACTCAACTGTGGCTCCGGGGTCCCGCTCTTGCTCAAACACCCCCTTAGCTCTCGCTATGCCGTTTAGAGAGAGACAGAGAGAGAGGGCCTATAAGCAGCGCTGGGGCTCCCACATTCAGCTGCTGTAATTGGGGCTGACGGTCGCATACCCGGCCTGGCCTGGCTGGCTCCGAGGCACGTAGGCCCCACGGCGGCTCTGGGCTTAGGCTTCAGAGGGGCCCTGTGTGTCATTGTTAGCGGGGCTGGCTGGCCGTTCGGGTGGCTGGGTGGGTGCGGGTGGAGGGGAGAGGTGGTGGTGGGGACTGGGAGGAGGAGGGCTGTGAGAGGGGAGAGCTGTGTGAGTGGCCTGGTGCTGGTGGTCATTAATGAGGCAAGCCAGGCGGTCAAAGTCGCATTGCTGTTTGTGGAATAGCGCCGGCCGGCCGGCCGGCCACAATAATGTGAAAAGCACGGTGCATGATGGGAGTTGGCTGATTTTTTTTTTCAAAAAGAAAGAAAGCCATGTGAGCTGACCAACACTTACACTTCTATGAGACGCAGACAATTAAAAAAACAAAAAAACCATAGTGGAAAAAGATCAAGCATTCAAAAATAAAGATATGAACAAACAAGCACTAATCCAATACAAGAAAACCAAATGTCACAATAACAAAAATACACACACTTCACTTTGACAGAAAGGTACACAAAATATTTATTGTGGAGTGACCATAAGCTTGCTTAAGTCTCTCCCATCCCGCACATTCTGTACAGTCGCACGGTGTGGGGGGGGGGTTCTCTACCTGCTAGGATCGGCTGGCTCGTATGCTAGCCATTGCCGGGGGCATAATGAGCATAGGCAGCGTAGTAAGGGGTGGAGGAGGCATCTACGGCTAGTGACATGCTGGAAGTGCAGGAGCCTGGCTAGACCACTACAGCCAGGGAGCAGGAGGAGGAGGAGGAGGAGGAGGAGGAGGAGGGTGTAGAGGGTCAGGGAAGCCTCGTGGGCCTCCAGTTTAACACACAACGAGGATAAGTGCTACTCTGCCAGGTGAAGAATGGAACAAGAACCTACGCACACACACGTGCATGTCCAGATACACAATGTACAGTCACTGTCATACCCACATGGAGAGACATGTTCACACACACGTATACATACAGTATGGGCAATCATGCCACACACACACACACACACACACACACACACACACACACACACACACACACACACACACACACACACACACACACACACACACACACACACACACACACACACACACACACACACACACACACACACATGAGCACATGCACAAGTTATATTACAAATACAGACCAGACAAACTTTGCCATTTAGAATCCAAATCAAAATAAGTCCAAACCTATGCGTCTACATTTATTTTGCGTGCGTGTCTATGTGTGCATATACTGAATATGCATAAGCAGCTGATGTGTTACTATATGTTAATTTGTGTCCTGAAAATTCTCATCCTTGACCGATGGATTCAGGCTGCACCTAATCCAGTTGCACATTTAACAGTATTCTGACGTATATTTTATTAAGGAAATACTCCAACCTGCACATACTGTATTCGTTTAGTGTAAACTAAATGCATCTCAAAATTAGTAATCTTTGGTTAATGTGTATCAAAAGGATGCTTTGAAGACTTGTGAAACACACACAAACACTCACTCACTAACACACACACACACACACACACACACACACACACACACACACACACACACACACACACACACACACACACACACACACACACACACACACACACACACACACACACACACACACACACACTGTCCAACAGGTGCACAAGTGATTTACTAAGATACAATTTGGACTAAAGCTGGATACATCTAATAATACTTATCAGGAATATAATCTCCTACAATTCCTTCGATTCCTTTTTCTCCAATTGCTAATATCTAAGCAATTCAATTCGCATTTATCCAGGGTGCATCCCTTTTGTATGCAGTGCGTCTGTGTATTAAAAACATATTCCTAAATCAGTCATCTGAAATATTTCCATTCTATTTAAGCACAGTGCATGGGGCATTTCTCCTGTAAATCTCTTCAGAGTTACACACAAAGCAGTAAAATATATCACACTCCAATACGTGGTGTGATTTCCCTCAGGTTTTCACAAAATAATACAATATGTCTCCAAACCAGGCAAATCCCCAGAGAGAGAGAGAGAGAGAGAGAGAGAGAGAGAGAGAGAGAGAGAGAGAGAGAGAGAGAGAGAGAGAGAGAGAGAGAGAGAGAGAGAGGGCATGTTACAGTTGTATGTGTGTCATGCAAGTGCAAAACATTTAATATAAAACATCTTATGAGCCTTGACATTTTTTCATTGGCTGCGTTTTCCTGTGCAACCCATGTAACTCTAATTTCACTGCATGTTATACTTTGCGATTCTATGCATGTGACAAATAAAGTCCTTGTAGGTGGAGAGGTCCTCCCCTTTCAGTTAGGTGCTTTTCCATCCCTTGCTCCGTTAGCATCCTCCTGTAATGGTTTTACCCCTGTCCCACCATCATGATAGCCTCATTAGCCGCCCGCATCCCAGCTATTGTTGCTTTACAACTCAACTGTGTGTTGAGATTCCTCGTTAAGATAAGGGGCTTCATATATGTTGGGACACAATCCTGACAAGCCTTTTCAGATTGCCAGGAAATCGTCCAACTTTTAACTGGCTCACTCCTACCCACTACCACCACCACGCACGCATGCACGTGCACACACACACACGCACGCTCACACACACACAGACACACACAGACACACACACACACACACACACACACACACACACACACACACACACACACACACACACACACACACACACACACACACACACACACACACACACACACACACACACACACACACACAATAACCGCGTCCACTTCTCCATACATTTAGATTACCTACACCCTCAACACTAGACCGAGGAGGAGAGGACGATAGATGATTATGGACACGCTAATTTCTTGTCTGGCCTCTGGCGATGGCACATAAAACCCATTGTGTTCATCAAAAGGAAAAACCCTACACAACAAGAAGGGGTTAAAGTGGACAAATAAAGTCAGCAAACAATCCCCCAATGAGCACATTGTATGAGGAAAATGAGAGCTATAAAGCTACACTTCCCACATAAAACCCTTAGAGGCCAATAAAGGTTTGGACGGAGCAAAGACAGCGGAATTACACTCGCGTTTTCACACATCCTGCACAGCCGTTGTCAAACAAACCGGGAACACACTTCACACTCGCACACACGCACAACACTGGGCCCTGGCAAGCACGTTCAAGCCCACTGAACTTCCAAACTAATCAAAAGTGCTGTTTTCTTATTGTCCCAGAGACGAGACGAGACGAGCCGCTAGCTGTTACGTTACGTTATGCGCCTGAGGCCTGTCAGGAGTGCTGATGGCTAGAGATGGAGGAGGATAAACACCGGTCTTAGAGGATGGCACTCGACGCCAACAAAACACATCTCAGATATGAAGACCCAGAGTTACTATATAGAGTTCTCCACTTCTGTCTTCTTTGTCTTCTTTTCTAACCGCAAGGCTTCTCTCTCTCTCTCTTAAGCTACCGGAGAAGAGAAGGGAAAAAAAAACAATAACTCAAACGACCTTTCCTATTTTTTATAGGAGGGCAAAGTCATAACCTGCAGTCATATCTTTAGGGAATAGCTTTCTTTGAAAATTATGCATAACAGGGATGAAACCCAAAAACAGCCACCATATAACCATTAACCTCAATTTTCTATATTCGCAAAGTAGCAATTTATCAGTGGCTGGGAAAACAGGCTACGTTCCAATTAATTATAACTAAGGAATGGCGGTTAACCCGCCCTTTCTCCCCCACCCCACACACCAAAAAAAAAAAAGTCATTAATAACGAAAAAATGTACACTAAAAGGTTAGTGCGCTATTGTGTCGACAAGGCAAACATTAATTTCATACGCCAAGAGCCGGTGGTCCCCCTGAACAAAGACACTGGCCGTTTGTCAGAAGGGGCCACACATTAGGCCCCTCAGGTTAGGTGGCTGCTTGTTTGCTGTTCATTGGAGAGTAGTGGAGAGCCAGAGACAGACAGAAAGGCTTTTGCTTTCGGATAGATTTCAATTGCTGATCATCTCCAGGCACTAGACAACAAAACAATGCACTATACTCTGTCTTTTTTCTCCCTTAATAAACAACACTGCATAGTCTACACCACTTTTCTGCATCACTGTCATTGCTCTTCTAGACAAAAAAACAGGAAAAGGCCAAAAAAAGAAGTTATGGGATGCTGAACTCGGATACTTTCAGAAGAGCCCCCAGAAGCCGCCTATTTCATCTTTCCGTTCTGTCTGTTTTGCCACTTGTCTGCAGATTCCCAAGCAAATGGTGGGGGGAAACCCTTCAGCACCTGTTCAGGTTTTCAGAGGGCCCTCTGAGGGGGGCCCATTAACACCGTGCCATCCCACTGGCACAAGGAAGACTCTCGATTATGGAGCCCAGTGGGGTAGGAGCCTCCAAGTCCTGGGCGGCCAATTCATTGTGAAGGTATGTGCAAAACGCCCCCATTTATAAACACAAGACTCATATTCTGGAGACAGTCCAGGGCTTCCTTTTCTCTTGGTCTGAATAAAAAAATGGTGACATGGTTGTGCTCTCCTCTCGCTCTCTCTACTGTTTATGCACAGAGAGAGAGAGAGAGAGAGAGAGAGAGAGAGAGAGAGAGAGAGAGAGAGAGAGAGAGAGAGAGAGGGAGAGAGGGAGAGAGGGAGAGAGAGACTGAGGAATGCTGAGGCAGGTTCACATGAACGCGTCTCTTTGTACCCCCATCAAAATGATGAAAGCAAAAGAGGAAGCTTGTGCCAAACCAAAAAAAATATATTTGTGTGTGTGTGTGTGTTTCCAAACCTGGAAAGTGTTTATTATGTATATATTGACTGAGGTGTTGCAAAGCAATAAATGTTGACTTGCAATACATCTAAACGTTGCTGTGTGTATGTGTGAGAGTGTGTGTAAAAATCCAGCAGATAGTATACGTATAATAGATCTTCCCTGCCTTTGTGAGATTTAAGTGCTCCCAGTGTTGCGTTTTAGAATGAATATGAATAGGGAGATGGGGTGGGGGTGGGGGGGTGGGGTGGGGTGGGGTTGGCAAATGGTTCTTAAAACAGGAAAGGGTCTCCAGTGGCTACAGCGTGCTGATAAACACAATGCCCCAAGTCCCTCTCTCATCTCCTGCCTGTCACGCAGGTACCCCAGCACTGTGAGAAAGGAGCAGGGTTATGAAGGGAAGGAGGAGGGGGAAAGGGAAAAAAGAAGAAGAAGAAGAAGAAGAAAAAAAAACTTGCCAAGCTGCCTACACAGTGTCCTTATAATTCCAATTTTCTGTTTGTGATGAAGAGTTCATTAATCGTTCATCTTTAATAGATTATGCAAATCCTGGGATATTAAATCAACAACAACAATAACTGCTGGAATTTAATTGGCCCAAGAAAAGATATTCAGGAATAAACATTATGTCTAGCATAAAGGCATAATTTATTCACAATTGACTCACTCTGTAAATGTAGTTAGTAGATTAATATAATATATAGAGATTTCCGTGGATTTATAACATGCTAGTAAAGGTTAGCCATCCACTACCATTTTTGCAGGTACTGCAGTGCATTGTGACACTGCATTGCTTTGCATTGTCTATGTTTACAGATTCACAAGTAAAATGCAACTATATGACTACTTACAAAAGGCCACAAAAATCTGCAGCATTATAAACCGATATTCTATTGAAAGGAGCAATAATATGTTCCTCTCATCCACCAAAGTCTTCCAACACATATTTGTTTTAATCTTTATTGGCCACTGCGGATGGCAGATAACCTGAAAAAATGTTGGTGTGGGAGGAGGGGAGGGGGTCGCACGCATTTCACCAAACAGCAAACTTTTTTTAGGGGAGGGGAGCGAGTGAAGGCAGTGAGTGAGTGAAGTTTTTTATTTCTTCCTGGTCAGTGAAGTGCGAGCTGGTCAGGTCTGGGAGCCCCGGAGGAGCCCTGCCCAGGTGCAAGAGAGGCCACCTGCCACGAGGGACCTCCCTTGCCGGAGACCCAGAGAGCGACCGCTCTCATATACAAAGGACAAAAACACACCTTTCTTCTCTTCTCATGAGGCCCCAACTTTCAAGGCAGGGGAAACTGACCTCCCACATATTAATGCCTTTTTCCCCTCTCTCTCTTTTTTTTGGCATGGCTGTCCGGCCCGCATTGGCTATTATTTGAGAAGGGGGTGGGGGGCATTGCAAATTTCAATCATCCTGTCCTCCACACACACACACACACACACACATGCGCATGCACGCACGCACGCACGCACACGCATGCATGCACGAACACACACATACACACAAGTCAAAGACTCATTGGCTTTGATGGCTCCGGCATAATTATGTGAATTTTTATTAAAAGGCCTGGTGTGTTCATCTCAGGGCCTGACAGTTGGCTATCAGTAAACTTAACCTTCTGGGCCGGTAATAACGGAAGCTCGAATGAAACAAAATTTCAATTAGCTCAGCCGGCCACATTAGTCAGGTCAGAACAAAAGACAGCAGACAAGGGAGTGAAAAACACAGGCCAGCTTTAGTGCCGTAAGCAGCTACAAAATGTCAACGAAAAAGTAGCACTCGTGCACTTCAAAAGAAATTTGGTGCGTGTTTACAGAAGTTTCCTCATAACCTATCAGCCAGCGCTTTGTGGTGGCGCCATTTTAAGCAACACAGCCTCCCCATCTGGACTTAACTGCAACTTGGTCTTAAAATTTGGTGGCAAAATTAGTACACATGTGGGACAACACTTCATCCATTGTATTCCGTCCATGCCAGCCAGGCAACTTCAAAAACAAACATCATGCGAAGGACCAATATGAATATTTTTTGCAGTGATTTATTTCTCCACCACATCTCCCCAGACAAGCACCAACTTGACATACAAATTCCCAGAAGGAGACACTGCATCCTCTTTGCCCTTGAAACAGTATGGTGCAGAACGATACAGACCCTTCCAGTCGCCTCTGAGGCTGCTGCTTAAAATGCTTCTTGTTAAAATGCTACAGAAAAACAATCGCTATCTTTCACATTGACATTTGTATAATATGCAACTCATCTCTTTTTCCAAGTTCCACATCCATAGACATGACCTAAATCTCTCCCACGTTTATAAAGTATTTAAAGCTAAAGGACAAATGACCTTGTGGCCTTTGCTGGCTACAGCTACATCTGGAAGCAGGGTGAGCTTGAGAGTCCAAAGCAGTCACAACAACATGGCAAAGGACACACACCTGCCACCGCAGGATAGCACTGTGACACTTTGACTGGCTCTTGCCACTTGTCACTACAGGGCAGCTCGGCCACTGGGTGTTAGCAGCCAGCACTTGGTAACGTTGTGACAAACACTGGGTACTAACGGTCGCTCACTAGAGTCGTGTTGTGACAATCTGTGGGGCCTTACCTGTCACTACTGGGTAGCTCTGTGATACGCTGGATCCCAGCTCCGAGCTCGCGCTGGTGGACAGACTGGGCTTGACCTCGTCCAGTCCCGGGTTGAGTGCTGGTAGCGAGTATTCGTTAGCCTGCCAAGAGGGTTGGAAAAAAAGAGAGGGGGGTGTGTTGGAGGACTTCAAATACTTGGAAAAGAAACGAATTGGTAATATGCACTTAACCCCCAACCCACCCACCTCCTCCCACTCTCCCTCTCTCCACTCTCTCCCTCCCCAACACAAATTCCCTCTTTAGTGTAAAGAGACACTAATGTGTATATATTTTGCGCAGAAAGGCACAAGGCGCAAGGAGCGCTGCTTGCTGAATACATTAGGGCCAGGCAACAGGGACGGGAGCAGATTTGGAGGCCAGTGAAAAGCCTGGGCGTCAGCTGCTCCTTTGTGGCTGCCTGCAGTCCTCCCCTCTTGCCCAGTCAAGGGAGGAAACATTCAGTCTTTTGTTACAGGGGAGACGTTTGTTAAAAGGGCCACTGAAAAAAAGTCAACATTGCCATTTTTTCAGCCAAAAGACTAGTCTTTGATCAAATGTTTATTTTACACGTCTGCATCTGAAATTATTGAAATACATACAGTGAATGTAGATCTGTATTTAAAAAATAGCTGTATGAATTAAACATTTTCGTTTACATTTGGATAATTTTAGATCCTGCACTTGACAAAATCTAATTTGGAATGCACATTTGTGTGCACATATGCATTGCAGATCTTGCACTATCCAGTTAAATTGTGTGTGTGTGCATATGCGTGTGCGTGTGTGTGTGTGGGTGCGTGCGTGCGTGTCTGCGTGCGTGTGTGTGTGTGCGCGTGCGTGCGTGCCTGCGTGCGTGCGTGCGTGCGTGTCTGCGTGCGTGTGTGTGTGTGTGTGTGTGGCACAAAGACACACACTTGCATCTGTGCACTCGCAAAAAAGGGCCTTGTCCCAGTGGAAAAAGCGGTGACCCCAGTCTTGTCTTTTTTATTCTAGATAAACTCTGATTGTCCCCCCTACAACTGTTCTCTGGCACACTGATGAATGTCCCCCTGCTTCTGTTCTCGCTCTCTCTCTCTCTGGGCCTCAGATGTGGGGCGGCCATTTTCTCCGAGCGGAAAGGGGGGGGGGGACGGGACAGGTTGGGTGTGGGGCAACTGAGCGTGGATCTGAAAGGGATGACCAAATGGCTGGCAGAAGTGTGGGAGGGGTTGAACCCATTGAGTTTTGCATTTCCAAAATGGCTTTTTAATACCCTTTCTGCAGACACCAGACATGGCCTAATAGATCCGCCCTTTCAAGAGTTAAAAAAGAAAAAAAAGGAGGGTGGGGGTGAGTGGAGGTATAGGGTGGTGGGATGGAAGGGCCAATAAAAAGGGGGAATGTAGTAGTGTGATTAATACCACATCAAATTAAAACAGATTTTTCTGGGCAATTCCTTAACCGTTTCCCCCCCACCTCTCTCTCTACCCCCACTTCTCTGAACACCAGACTTCTCTTTCATTGCCTTTAAAATACTTTCTCCTCTTCTCTTTGTGATTGCCAGTCATTTCCAATTCATTTTGGTATTGATCTTCCAGTAGAAATCAGCTCTGTAATTAGCCGCAAATTAGACCCTCCACTACGGTTGAGGCCTGTCCCCCTGATTTATCACCAGTGTAATGCTCTGTGATTGGACAGAAATTAAAATGAACTCAATTAGGCCACTGCTCCCTTCTTTTCTTTCCTTTCTTTTCTTTCTTTCTTTCTTTATGGCTCCCTAGTAGTTTGAATGGAAATTAATAGTCTCTTGTTGTTGTTTAATAGTCTAATCGAGGTAAATAAAGGTTAACCACTGTGCTACACTTCCTTAAAGAAGGCTTTTTATTTACACATCCTATTTTGACACATTCCATTTTCTTACCACAATTAAGTGTATTGAAATCATTATGCTGCTTTTTAAAAATATTTAATACATTCTTATAATGAATATTGTTAAAGTTCCCCACAAAATCTTCCATGAATGTAACTAAGCATTCCCAGAATTAGTTACGTTGAGAGGTGTTTACAAGTTGTGCACAAGTTTTGAAATTAGTGGCAGCAAACATTCTACCTTTGCATGTTGTTTCATAATGATCTTTGATTAATTTAGAAGTGTTGGGTGTATGGTTTATTTTTTCGTTTACAATTGGCTGTTGTAAGCTTGATCAACCTGAAGAGAAAAGTCTGTCATGATTTTTGAGGGCTTGCCATTGGCCGCGGAGATGGACACATTCAATGTTATGATAAACAATAACCAAAAGAAGCTCCCTTTCGTAAGGTTTACAATGTCTTAGCTGTGACACGGGTTTGGAAAGTCTTGACGACCCAACGTCGGGTCAGCCAATGGCCTCTGGTGCTGACTCTCCAGCTCACCTGCTCGGGCTTGACGTGCTCTGATGTGGGGAAGACGTCGGGGTAAGATGGCCGCTCAAACACACGGTCCAGGGCCTCTAGCTGCTGCTGGGTGAAGGCGTCCGCTCTCAGGTGCTTCCGTAAGCTCTCCACGCTGCCCTGAGAGTCGCTGTTCGGTCCCGACCCATCAGACGCATCTGTGACAAGGGGGGGAAGGGGTTGGGGGAGAGACAGGTTCGTCCACATGCTAGTACCAAACCTTCAGTGTCATCCCCACACAGTGGTCCCAAATCCCCTTCACCCACCCACACACACACACACCCACAGGCCCTCCATCTTGCCTTTCAAACACCACCACCCTCCATACCCTACCACACCCTTCTCTGCACCCTTCACCACCACCACCCCAACACCCCCTCTGGGCCAGCTCCTGACCCGCACCCCTCCCTCCCCTCCCTCTCATACACATACTCACTCAGCTGAATCTAGCGTGCCTCTAAGTACCAGAACTAGCTGTGGAAAAGGGAGGGAGTGAGTCTGGGAGGAAGGGATGGAGAGAGAGAGGGGTAGGAGGGAGGGCTGAAAGACTGGAATATATCAGCTCAGATTCAGTCAGCACCAGCTTCAAACAGACCCTAATGACTGTGGAAAGGCACAAAAGACCAAACGGTGCAGAGAGAGGGAGAGAGGGAGGGAGAGAGAAGGAGGCAAGAGAGAGTTTCTTCCACCTCCCCCACCCCTTGCGTGCGACATCAGCACCATCATGATGTGATAGGTCTACAGTAATTGATGGATTACCTTCAGCGCAAATATATACTTGTTGGGAAGAGCGTGTGTTTTAGCACCGGGCACTGGCGGTATATAGCGATTTACAGGCTTTTCTCATTTCCAACGCTGACTGGCTGGCAGTACGGGACCATTATTTAAAGGGACAATTTCCTTTAAGAATGTAATTCTGCTTTCACTTTAAGATTGCTTTCCTGAGGGGAGAAAAATGGAGGGTGGAAGGGGAGGGGAGGTGGGGTGGGGGGGTATGACCCAACGATGAATACAATTACCTTGAGGAGAAGGAGGATGGCGCGCTTAAGCTAGATCATGCATTTCCCCTCCGACACACAGTCTTTAAACAAATGAGCATTCTATACGCCACCCAGCCCCGACGCCGCCCCCTTCCCAAACCCACCCAACAAGCTTCTGACCCCCATCACCTTGTTAAAACAGGTTGCACGGTGCTTCTCCTTTTGACCCCTCTCTCTCCAGCCCCTCCCTTCATCTCTGCCCTCCCTTCTGCTTTCTCTATCCAGGAACAAAAAAGCCCTTCAGGAAAAAAAAACACAGCTCCAGGCGAGAAGGAGAGTTGCCTGGATTGTACCCTAGGCAGCCATGTCTGCGGCGGCAGCAGCAGTCTCACCTAGACTCCTGGGTAGCCTCAGCCCTCAGCTATAGGCAGGGAGTCATGGGGGGGCTTTAACTCCCTTACAAATCTGTCATTCTAAATTTGCAGCAGATTATGTTCTCCCCTGGCTGAGAGAGTGTGGTGATATATGATATGCAAGGCTTCTATTGATTGCTAGCCTGATGTGGTGGCAGGAGGGGGGGTGGAGGCGAAATTAACTTGAAATGAACATCATGCCTCAACTCATTGTGCGTATAATACTCTACTTAATCCTGCACTTTTCTGTGCTATGGAATTCAATTGATCAATCATGTTTCCCTGAAAGTACCATTTCAGGGGCGTTATTGCCATTCTACCCGGCCGCTTGACCTTTCTCGTCGGCTGAGGCCAGAGGATGAACCTGTCTTTAAAGGAGAAATGGATCCAAGGAGAGGTGGATGAGGGACCGGCTCTCTCTCCTTCTCTCTCTCTCTCTCTCTCTCTCTCTCTCTCTCTCTCTCTCGCTCTCTATCTCTCTCTCTCTCTCTCTCTCTCTCTCTCTCTCTCTCTCTCTCTCTCTCTCTCTCTCTCTCTGTGTGATTCCCTCTCTATATCTATCACTCACCTTCTATGTCTGTCTTTCCCTCACCCAATCTGTCTTTCTCTCCCTATATCTCCCCCGTGTGTGTGTGTGTGTGTGTGTGTGTGCGTGTGTGTGTGAGAGAGAAAGAGTGTGTGTGTGTGTCTGTGTGTGTGAGAGAGAGAGAGAGAGAGAGAGAGAGAGAGAGAGAGAGAGAGAGAGAGAGAGACAGAGACAGAGACAGAGACACACAGAGAGAGAGAGAGAGAGAGAGAGAGAGAGAGAGATTCAGGGATGCCACATCTCTATTCTAGTGGCCAAACTGTGGCAGTAACCTACTGTATGTCATTTGTCATTTCTCTCTCCCCTCCTGGTTAAATATCTGGTGGGAGGTTGCATGTGTTGTTTCTTGGCATCATACAAATGTGTTTGCTGAGTGAGAATATAGATAGACCTTTGGGGCTCTTTCATTGCACTGAATGCTGCTGCTTCTGCTTGCTGCTGTTGTATAAAGCTCAATTGCTCTCTTTGGTACAGAAGAAAATAGAGCCATTAATTACTTTCTATCAACTGGGCTAAGTGCAAAAACGCGATCAATAACCAGGCGTTTGTCATTCACTGTGGAGAGTCGTGTTTCCCAAGACACTGCAAACCCCCCCCCCCCCCCCCTCCCCCTTAGAGCCCCTCCAGGGAGCCCACCATCGTCCACAAACTGAGGACGGGACTGGGTAGATCACGCGAGGGACGCACACCACATATACTACACTGCCACAACACCTATCCATAACCAGGTAGAAAATTCAGGAAGAGAATATGAGTGAAAGCCGTTTGAAACCTTCTCTCAACCACAATATCCAGTGTCTACTGATGTGTACTTCCTCCAGCATTTCAAATATGCCGGTGTTCTGCCAGATTTTCCTACATTGTAATATTTTCCTACGTAATATTGTTGTACAGTAAAATACAAAACAGTAACACCAAACAGGGTGTTAGATTTACGAGATGAAAGATATGAAAATAAAATCGCATGGTCATGGATACAAGTACTACCAAAAGCCTGGCTTTTTATTAAACTTTAACAAAAGCGCTAGCAAAACCGCTAGCATAACGAGTAAGTTAGCTAAGTTGCCAGGGTCACACTCCAATTTCTAAGACACACATACACAAATAATGATAATAAACACACACCTGTAGTGTAAATTATAAATTAAAGTAATCTATTTATCTGTCCTCCGCTAATATTGCACAGTCCTAGGATGAGCTGGTGTTGATGTTTCATGGTCTGCGCATGCCCAATGGGGGGTTGTAGGATTATATTACATGTAGGAAGATTTTACAGAACACCGGCTTTGATGAGTTGTGCTTGGATGAGGCATGGGATTTTCCAAAATCTACTACTCCAAAAAACTTCAAAGTGCTCTTAGATCTAAAACAAGACGCATTTTTTTAAACCCATATGAAGAATGCCAGACGTTGTATGCTCAATATGTACAATTTGCCACATCAGACTGACTGTTTCTGTGTGTGAGTAATGTTACGAGAGCATCTTGACAATCTTGGTTTATTTGATGGGCAGAAGACACAAGCGTCAGGTTTCTTGACAATCGAGAGGAAAAAAGGAGCACATGAGTGAAGGCACATGAAGTGTGTGGACAGAGGTGGTGTTTTTTTTTTCTCTTTCTGTATCGATCACAGGCACACTGGAGTATGTTTGTTGTGACATGCTTCTGCATTAGTACCCCTGTGCCGAGGGGACCACCAGTCACTCAGATCAGATATCTCTGAGTCCTGTGTAAAAAAAACTCTCTCTCTCTCTCTCTCTCTCTCTCTCTCTCTCTCTCTCTCTCTCTCTCTCTCTCTCTCTCTCTCATACCCCGTCCCCACACACACACACACACACACAACACTCACTGTCCGTCCAGTTCAAAGCCCAGAGGAGAAATCTTTGCAAGTGTCCAAGAGACAAGACACTAAGCTGTCACCTTCCCTCACTAAGCACATCACAGCACCACATGACAACGGCTTTTACATGTCGCCCTGACTGTTTTAGACAAAACTGTATCGATATATAAAAAAACGCATCTAATTGACGAAATTGATTTTTTATTTTTTTTTGCCTTCATCATTTCATTTCATGTGTTGCTATGCGGCTGGTTGCTGGTGGCCATGGCAGGTGTGAAATCCTGTTAACAGAGGAAGCTCTGTGTGTCCTGGTGGCTTTCATCCCTTGCTGCACTGATAAGATTGCACCACAGAGACAGGGCCTTTGTCAGAGGCAAATGAGCCCCCCATTCATGGCCTCCTCCTCCTCCTGGCTGAAACGAATCACCTGGATGGAGCTTCTCTCAGTCAGCCCCTACTACACTGTTTTTTTCTGCTCACATAGCTTAACACAGGTGAAATACCTAATAGATACATACTCTTGATACCACCTATAGTTTGGCAGTGATGCCTATGGCATGGCAAGTCATTAATTAACATGGTGCCTGTTAATTAAAACGATGCCATATTTAAAAAAATAAAAAATAAACCTCATCATTTCACAACAACAATAGCATGTACTATACAATATCAAGTATACTAAATTGTCAAAGCATATTGCATTTGTTTAATTGAAAGATCTACGGTTATGGCCGTCAGCTCTCTAAGCAGGGAATGGTGTCTGCTGGTACTAGCCAACATTTCTGTGTGTGAGAGAGAGAGAGAGAGAGCGAGCGAGCGAGAGAGCGAGAGAAAGAGAAAGAGAGAAGGAGGAGCATCAGAAGCAGCTCAAGCAAATCCGTTAATTTCCTGTCCTGTCGCCTTATTAATTCAATTTAGCAGCCCCAGACTACTGTGTGTGGACAATGATGGCCACCGTGAGCAAGAGGCTGGCTCTGCTCCTCCTCTCATCATCTCCTCTCTCTGCCAGCTCTACCCTCCCGAGTCCATTTCCCTTCCCTTATCAAGATGCTCCCTTTTATTCCCCTCCAGTCCTCACCTATGGAGCTACATACTCCCCCTAGCATACTCGCACAGCCTGACCAGACAATGCCTAAAACTGTGACGCGATGTACTGGAACACATTTAATGAATACATTTTTCTCTTTCTATCCCTTTAAAAAAAAAAATCCCTCTATTCCTTTTCTCATTCTATCTCTTTCTGTCTCTTTCTCTTTTCCTTCATTCTCTCTTTCTTCCTCTTTCTTCTGTTCTGTGGCCGCATGTCTCGCCGTCTCCTTTACAGCCTGAGTGATGCAGTGTGCCATTAGTTCTCAGCAGCGCTCGTGTTCATAATTGACTTTCTCAGACATGATTGCGCTTTGGATGAATCTTAGATTCTTTTCTTTTTTTTTTTAAACGTCGGGGGCAGATTCTCGTCGTTGGTATTGTTTGCACCAGTAACCAGTAGCAAGTAGTGTTGGCTGGAGGGAGGGGATGGGTAGGGGTAGGGGTGGAGGTGAGGAAGGGAGGGGGGGGGGGTGTTGGGTGGTGGATGGGTTGGGTCTGTGTCTGGTGTCTGCTTGAATGCAGATGTAGCTGGAACGCTGGGGCCTGAACCTTTTGTGTCCTTTGATAAGAAGGGCCCTGACACCCCTTCGCACTCGCGGTTACGCTCCACAGCCTTCCTCAAATCTCTCTCTCTCTCTTTCTCTTTCTCTCTCTCTTTTATACTGAGGTGATCGTGATGATGAAATTGGTGGTGGATGTTCTTATTGAATTTAAAAGCTGATCCATTTCTTTGGTTTGGATGCATTTTATTTCTCTTTCTGCTTTCTCTCTTTTTTTATGGCTGGGTTAGCCTTCGTATTGATACACTGGCACACACAAAAGTACCTCCTCAGCCGTAAGATTTAGGCCGGGGCCTGTGGCCTGTTTCCTTTAATCATGTTTTTTATTTGAGCCCACAAAACAAGCACTGGACTTCTTCAACACTCCTTTCACCTTCCCAAATGGAGTCTTTATATAACATCAAATAAATTCCTTTGCTATATATTTGAAAGCCCTATCTGAAATACTACACACACAGACATATACCACACACACACAAACACACACATACGGTATGCAGACAAACACACATAGACACAAACACACACACACAGAGACAGACACACACACACACACGCACGCTCACACACACACGCACACCACCCCTCCCACACTTTGATCAAAACGATCCATGTACTTTTTTCTGTACTACAATTTATGACTGGTTGTTACTGAAACTCCCTGTGATGACCCTCCTGAATTCATATTAAAATATCAAGGAGTTGCTGCTCGCCTCTCCCTTGTGTGGTCAGGCCAACCTGCTTATGAGTCAACGCTAGGTCACTGTGAGTCAGTCATTGTCTAAATCGCGAGACCACGTGAGTGGCTGTACAGTACTTCATGTCTAAGATTCGCTCTTACCAGCTCAGTGGTAAACAGTGGCCTTCTTTGACTCTTTCCACCCTCAGCACATTTGGTCACAAATATTTCGGACTGTTTTGATATTTTCTCACTTAACCTACTAACCCATTTACGAAGGAGTACAATTTTATTTCACCTAACTGAAGCCCGTCAATACACTGATTTTGAATGCACGCAACAGTAGCAGTATGAGCTATGCTGAATTCTACCCAACAGGATATTGCAGTTTTTTTAGACACATTTAAAGTAATCTCTCACAGGGCTGAAGGTCTGTCTCCCCCTTAAGGCTATTTCTTTTGTCTTTTCGATTGCTTGCACATCAGCGATAGAGGAAGGAATTTAATTTGTAAATTAATGGCTTTCTTCCCCTTTTCCTCTGCAGAATTGCAAATTCTCTTAAAATGTCACAATACTCAACGTGTGGGTAGCCTTTGCCACCCCAAAGAATCAATCTAAGGGGCACTGCGCCCTCCCTCAGCATCACACACACACACACACACACACACACACACACACACACACACACACACACACACACACACACACACGCTAACCTTACGCCACCCTTATACACTGAGCCAGCAGCACCTCACCACTGTCAACATCACCCACGAGCAAGTGAGTGTAACATGCTACTTTTAATTTGCAATAACACATGACAATGGGGGATTAATGGCATCTATGACACCTATGTCCCTGAAGCGGCGTTGCGCCAGGACCTGGTGTACATAAAGCGCGTCACACCACATTATCTCTACATCGCCCCCTGTATAATGGAGACTCCACGCCAGAGATTCTTTAAGTATAGAGATATGCCATTGTAATAGGTTGCTATGGGCACCTAACATGACCAGGTTCCGGTCTGCCTAAAGGGGGTGTCATAATGCTCCTAGCATTGAATAGAACAGTCCTTAGGTCTGCCTAGGTCTGCCTAATAGAACCAGGAAACAATGGGCCAATGGAACCTCTCTCTCTCTACTCTCTCTGCTCCACGCCTTTTTCCTCCCCTCTCCCCTCTTAACCCTGTGAGGAGTACAGATGTCTCACAAGAATTCTCGAATTTTACTCGAGCATTCTACGGCTCACACATACGACCTAGTGTTAAAAATTCGGCCATGTTTGTGACATAGTGAACTCCTTAAATGGTTAAAGCAGAGAGACTGGATAAGATATATTCTCTTAGAATATCTGCTTAAAGGGTACGATGGCTGCCCTTCCTAGCCTTCCTCTGTAGCTCTGCCTTTACATTGTAGCTCATGTTGAGACTCCTTTCTTACCCCTCTTTAAATAGTTAAGTATGATTTCTGTAACATCACATAATAAAATTATAGAGATTTACACAATCAAGTCAGATTTGGAAACTACTTATCATGTTCTATGAACCATAAAATGCTCATCCTAATAGCATTGCCTTCACAGCGGTGTGACAGAATGGAGTATCATGTAGTGAAAGTACTGATGACTGCTGATCGAGGGAGAGCAGACAAGGGTTAGGCAAAGCCTATTCTCTCTCACTGGCGCGATTGTAAATATGAGCCTGGCATGTCTCTCCTGCAGTAACAGTCAGCACCATTCAACAACGCTCTTTGAAAATAACTCCCCATATCGCATCGCGTCATGTATAATTACTCATCATATCATATCTCATGTCTTATTAATATATCACGTCAACACTGTTCGGTCCACTCTCAGTAACGTCATCCTAACATCCCATACCAAATCATTTTTAGTCGGGCTACAACTAGGAAATTGGAACAAATTACTTTGCTGGTGTAACTGTACAACAGTGACTGTGTTTAAGTAACGCAAAGGGTTTAAATCAATTGAAAGACTCTTAAATTACCACAAATGGACAAATGCTAGCAGTTTATACCTAAACAGGCTGCTATTCTTATGGTGACAGTATTCTTATAAAGAATTATAGATTGATAATAATACTATTCATGTATGCTAAATATTTGTGAGACTACTGTCCTCTGAAAAGAGACATAATAATAATCTTGGTAATACTCTCTCTCTCTCTCTCTCTCTCTCTCTCTCTCTCTCTCTCTCTCTCTCTCTCTCCCCTTGCTCCCTGACATATTTATACAGTGACGTGATATGTGCCTACACACACACACACACACACACACACACACACACACACAAAACACACACACACACACACACACACACACACACACAAAACACACACACACACACACACACACACACACACATACACACACACACACGTACGTACATAGAAACCCACAAAACCCACTCAGCCATAGACATATAACAAACCCCACGTACACACAAAAAACACAGAGACACACATGCCCCTCAAAACAAGAGCGGAGCGGTCTGTGAGAGACAAAGAGAGCAAGAGTTGCTAACATCACTTACAATATCCTATTTTCCTCCCATCCAAGTGGTTGCCACTCCAGAGAACTAAAGAAATGGAGACACAAGAGAAGCAAGTGGCCTGCTTTGATAAATACTTTGAAGAAACCAAACCATCCTGCTAGCACTTCACTTCACCCCAATCCAGCCCCCCTTTTCTCAGTCTTACCACGCTGTTTTGACCCCTAGTTGTTTAAACCCTTTTCACCACAGCTATGATTATTCAGTAGTAGTAGTAGTAGTAGTAGTAGTAGTAGTGGTAGTAAAAGCGGTGGTGGTAGGCTAGTAGTACCTTTGTAAAATCCATCATGTGTTGGGCCTGAGGCGCAAACTACTTGTTCTCACGGAGGGAAAATCCTGACCATGGGATTCTTCCTGACAAACTTTTTTTTAAAAAAGATGTCCCCATCATTTAACATGCCCTTCTAAAAACGGTAATTGGTCAATTTATGTAATGGATTACTGTCTCTCAGACGTATTTATAGTTTCTGATGAAAGATTGTGAATATGTCTTTGGCCTCATCTCTTTGCAATTGCACATCACATGGGAAATGTTTGGATTCGGTTTCATTCTGTATTCGATGGATGGTGAAGGCATATGCTATTCCTCATAAACAACAGTTATTCACTTCTCTAGGTTTCATCATCAAAAAAAAGTTGTTTCTATTCAATACGGTGTTAGTTGACATATTTGGCAAGTGACTTTATCTCTTGGTGTGATTAATTACAATTGAATGACAACCCATTTCTGAGTGAAGTGCTATCAACATACCAAGGCCTTAACCAACTGACCATGACATGTAAAGTCAGCATAGCCATGAAAGAATCCACTCCACACAATAACAATGACCTCAAAGGAATGAGCAAGATAAAAACGTCAAAAAAGTAAAGATTTATAAGCTTACCGTCATCTCGTTTCCTTTTCTCTCCGTTGGTACGTGGAATTCCCAGAATGCCGTTGATGGAGTAGGAGCCGACGGGGTCGTTTGAGGCGCTGGTCACTGGGGGCGAGGCGGTGCTGGGAACTGGGTGAGTGGAAAGAGGCTAGGTCACAGCCAGGGAGAGCAACTATACACAGACTATCCAAACAACCTTCTTACTACAGGAAATAAATAAAAAGACCCTTCTTAACTTCTTAAAGTAAATATCTGGGTTGGCAGCAAGGTAGGTGACATTAATGCGTCCTACAATGACAGTGTGTTTATAATCAGGGGTGATGCCCTGGTAGGGTGATGTGGGGCTGATGCAAAAGGCCTTGCCCTGGATAAAGGGGCCTTGCTCTAAGGATAAAATCAGTGTCATTTCTGGCTTCATGGAAGGTGACCTAAAATTTAAAATGTTCTTATTGGCCCTTAACTCATTGCTGGAATCTGTAACTTTTCCATCTTTGATGAAGTGAATGGTTAGGCCAAGTAAGTAAAGAGGACGTTATCATCAACTAACAAATCAAACATCCGTATGTCAAACACTGTTCTTAAAATAAATAAATAATATAAATACTACAGCAAATTACTGTATTTATCCAATTTCCCCTTCCTTGCCTACGTTGTGAGCACACTCTGTCCCACGCTGGTCTTATTTTTACCTATGGTGAGGTTAGTTCCCCTTCCTCAACTCCTCCGCAGCCACCCTCTCTACCTCCTCTTATCCATGGTGTTGCCACTCACCCCCACCGCCCACCTCCCCTTACCTATGGTGTGGCCTGTTGCGCTCAGGGAAGCCCCAGTTCCATCCGGCGACGTATGAAAAGGCTGCTGAACTTTGGTCCGAATAATCCTGCAAAAAAAAGATAAATGGAATTCAGCAAAAGCCAGGACAATATATTTTTGGAACATACCATTCCCTCATGAGAGAGAGAGAGAGAGAGAGAGAGAGAGAGAGAGAGAGAGAGAGAGAGAGAGAGAGAGAGAGAGAGAGAGAGAGAGAGAGAGAGAGAGAGACTTTGCCGTCATATACTCTATACACAGAGAGCTGTGATTTATCCCCCCTGCAAAAGGTAAACTGGGCTGGTTGTTTTGGGGGCCTTGCAATGTAGATACACCCGATTCTGTCACAAATAACCAATCTGGTGGCATTAGGGCCACTCTGGATGGAGGTGTCTGCGGCTGAATAGGTGTTTTCCCCCAGGAGAAAGTGGATTCAATCAAATGGGGAATTCCAGGTTTGGAAATATGATAAAGTCCTTACGGCCTTTATTGTGTGATATGGGGGGAAAATCTTCATTGCACTTTGGTCTGAATGATCTTGCAAACAAAGCATGAAATCACATCAATTCACCTCAATGATGGGCTCCAGTGCCTCTACCTGGCTCTACTTTAATAGTCTATACCCCCATTCTCTCAGAAGCACTCTTCGTCTCTAGCATCTTTCTCTCTCTCTCTCTCTCTCTCTCTCTCTCTCTCTCTCTCTCTCTCTCTCTCTCTCTCTCTGCTCCACTTATGGGCCAGGGGGACTGCGTTTAGCCACCAATTCTCTAGCATCATTGATAAAGTGTTTGCGTCAGACAACCGTCCTAAGGTGCTGAGGTGAATAAGCGTCTTCTGACTGGCTGGGACTTTGGGAGAAGTAAACACCTGAGAGCGGCTATAAGGACATCGGATGCAAATGAAGGATAGTAAAACACATGTGACAGACAAGCAATGGTGACTTACTCGGCTCACAAATTCCACTATAACGTTTTATAGGCTTTAAGTGTATAACATACAGAACCATTTTAACCCAATACAACCTTCCATTGGCCTGAACATGCAGGGTGTCCCAAACACTTTCTAATAAATCTAAAAAATGTAAGAATTCGCAAAAAACTAGACTGTGTTTACATTCATCTTTTAACCAGTAACCAATGAGTCACTGCCGTTCAACTTGCGTACACTTGCCTTTACATTCCAACACCTTGAAGCCACGCTACACAGTAAACTTAGCAGTGTTAATTCTAAACTTGGGGAGTAGGACAGACCAACACTTTAAGTGTTAAATTTGACTGTCATAGTGTTTTACTACATATCGTAATTTCACTATGTATTTATACAGTATAGCGCCTTCTATTTGAAGACTCACAAACCCATCATTCATATTCATATACAGGCCTCCTAAATTTTATTTTCGTCTCTTCTCTAGCCACAGGCCATGCAGATTCTCATCTCAACCAGTAGCAGGTCATGGGGCGTGGGATTATAGGTAGAGAGCACACCAGTGGAGGGGACCTTCTTTGACTGATCATTCAGAATCAATCAGATGACCCTTAATATTCAGGTGATATTCACTCACTAACCTTACATGGTGTAGATGGGGTGTGTCTTTTATAAAAAGCTATGCAAGCAAAGATACACCTTTCCAATGGTACAGCTTTAATACAATCTGCACTACATACAGGCCTATGAATACTTATCCAAACCACCTTGCCTAATCCAAACATGTAAGTGATTAAAGTTTTATTATTGCAGATTTTACTTAATCATCACTTTGTGACAAACTAAATAAAATCAGATTATTTTTTTCATTCCACTGCCCAAGTCATTCTCTTTCAGAAATATTTTCAGTCCATAAAATACCGAGACTTTTTCGGACATCGCAATCTAAACACAGCATTAATTGGCCCGCGCCATTTATTTGAGTAAAACAAATCAAAGCACTGTATATGCGGAGTACAAACCAAGTTATTTTTAAACAGAGTAAGTTTAGTGACTTTGGTTGTTCTTGAAAAGTCTCTGGAAATGTTCAAATATGAATAAGCCAGACTCCATCCCATCCACTAACACAAAAGGTGGCTTAGAAGCTTAAATCCTGGAAGTGCTAAAGACACTGTGAACACCTCTCTCTCTCTCTCTCTCTCTCTCTCTCTCTCTCTCTCTCTCTCTCTCTCTCTCTCTCTCTCTCTCTCTCTCTCTGTGTGTGTGTGTGTGTGTGTGTGTGTGTGTGTGTGTGTGTGTGTGTGTGTGTGTGTGTGTGTGTGTGTGTGTGTGTGTCCATTCATTATTAATGGAGGGGAAATGTGCTTAAACTTGGGCCATCCTTTAGTGTAAACAGACAGAGAGGTCAATATCTCTACCTCCCCCTCCCAACACACACACACACACACAACACACACACCCTAATTGTATTTTTTGTTAATTTTCCTGAGTTAAACATGGAATTCAGTACTTTATGATTTTGTGTAGTTAAATATGGTCATTTCTTAAAGCACCCCTGTTATTCCGACAAGTTAATTCATTCAAGAAAGCCAACGAGATAAGGAAAGCAAGAATATATACAGTATATAACAATAATAATATGATCCAAATACAAAGAGGGAAAGAGTTTATAGATCCATATTCCCTCAACAGTACACAAATGTCTTTTCTTATTTTCCATATCATAATTCACTATAATTATAAGTCTAAATGAGGATTTATGGAAAGTCTTTGCACATTGTGAATATATTTTGAATTTACTACATGCCCATGTGTTTAAGCCTGTTCACATTGTCATGTTAAGCAGCCAGAGTGCATGAAATGAATTTCCAGGTTCTGTCTTTTCTCTGGTTTTCTGCTCTTTTTTTCCTCAAGAGAAATGTCTGGTGTGAGGAGGCCCATGATCTCTTCTCAGCTCATTAAAATGTAATGCCGATGGCTAGTTCAATGGAACAGTGCCTCCTAACCAAAGTTCATTTTCCTGCTTGCAGGTAAGACTTTTCACCTTGTCCTTCCATGGACGTTTTTAGACTCTTTTACGCACAAGTTGGCTCCACGTGCTTTCACGCCAGAACATACAGCACAAGAGCGCGCCAATTTACGACCGTCTCCAAAGAACTGACTAGAAACTAGTAGCCTTCGTTGTAACAGTGCTCGACTTTGGAACATGTATGCCTATACTATGTAGCCTACACTAAACACAACATTGCCAACACAATTATCATTATTTTAATGAATTCATTGACCATTTTCCTAACACTGTGTGGTGTCCTAATTTAATGGTCCTTGGGCAAAATAATGGCATGACGTTCATCACATGTATAAAGCTTTTAAAACCTCAGAAATTACTGCTTCTAATGTGTGCAGCATACAATGAAGGTATATAGCTTTGAGTACGATTTGGTCGGCTCAACGCCTCAGCAGTGAGTTTATAGTGGAAAAAATCTCGAACGCAATGCGATTTGATATTGGAAAAACTGTGAGGTTTATTTCCCATTGCCACTGGATCCGGTTACAGCGTATTGATTGGTTTTCATGCAGACAGATGTGGTGCTTGTGGTCTAAACCATACATCTACTTTTGACTCTGGAAAGCACTGAGATTGAATTGCACTTTTGAGACCACCCAGCTCGGACAATGAAGACAACCCAGCACAAGGATCAAATGCCTCTGTCTTCAGCCTCTAATAAACACACACATTTATTTGCCCATCAATACGCACGGCGGGAACATTTAAATACGCGGTGCATACCTTTACCAATAGTCTATATGCATTAATGTGTAATACACATCAAAGGCCTACGTGACATGATATCTGCACCATCTTCAGTTTCGTCAAAAAAACTATGACTGAAAACATGTTAGTTCCCCATTTTCTCCAACGCCATTCAAGTGTGACTCTGATAAGCGCGCCATTGCTTGTTTGAAACTAAAATGTTCTTCTCATTTAAAACACGACATTGATTTTTTTTATGAAACAAAATATTTTACCTGTTGATGGACGACACACTAGGTACAGAGTCGTTGTCGCAAACAGCTTCGGCCAGCAGTCGGTCGCGTATTTCCCAGGCAAACATTGTTGGATTTTGTCGTTTGTAGTCTGCGATTTTGTCCACAACTTTGGGAGTTGCCACTTTTGGTTTAGAGCCCCCTATAACTCCAGGTTTAATACTGCCGGTCTCGTAGTACCTGAAATCACAAAGTATTCCAGCATTGTGTCAATTTAGTGCAACTCAAATAACCTTATTTGCTAAAGAACAGTGAAAGCAGTAGCCTAAACCTCCCCCATTGTCTTGAAGATACATCTATGATCAGTGTTTGTTGTGAGGCACTGATAATTACATTCCGGGTGTGTTTAAACATCTACAGGGTTCTCCGTTATTTTGGTCCTATAGGCTACATGTTTTCATTATTTACACTTAAGGTAAAAGAAATACAGAATAAGTCATTTGGAAAACATTACATGGCCTATAATGCAATTTAAAGCAAATAATAGCCACGTGTGGTAACAGCCTCTTAATGAAACAAATAATGCCGATTATGATGAAATATTATTTTCTTTCAGAATTTCAAGGCATGACCAATACACCGCGTAGTACTTGTGAGAAATATCTTCTTGTTTCCGCAAATTCTGCCTCCTTACCTGCCAAGGATTTTGCTGACACAGCCATGGCTGACCCGGAGTTGTCTGGAGATGTCACAGGGCCTGACCCCTTGGTGCGCGAGCTCCACTATTCTTTGCCTCACAACATCAGGTAGGGGTCTGCCATTCACAAACACCCCCCCTAGTTGGTTTACACCCCCGTGCCCTATATGGGATACAACAACACAGAGAGCACACCATAACATTACATACATACAGAAGACAAGAGGGGTTCGTCACCTTAATCAAGTCGGCGTAAAATTCAAACGGACAGTCAGCATTTGGTTATCTCGCTTCGTAAGTCCAAAACGGCCAGTCGGTTGGGGAAATGCGCGTAAAGCACGGCGTGGCATTTCTAAATCATCCTCTCCAATCAAGACGCTTTGTAGCGAATATCTAGGCTATATGTTTTTTAATCACTTTCATTTTACATGACAAGGGCGATTATTATGGCCAAAAAGTTGACCTGTCGATGGACTGACCTAGGCCTACAGTAAAAATGGTTTCAAATAGGTTATCATTGGTGGTTGAGAAGAGCAGGAAGACGCATTCCATTTCAAATAATTAACTACAATCTAAATTGACTGACAAACTTTGTGACCTACCTGTAAAATAGCCTAAATAAAATAAAATAATAATAAAAACAATATTATGATGTATCGGTTAAGCCTAAATTAATATTCTATTGTGATGGACGGGAGTCTACGACAACTATTTGGATTAAAATAGTTTTAGAGGGGAAAGAAACACAATATTAAATCTATTCTCAGGGTTTGAGGGGCAAGTTTACATCGGTTTAGATTAGTTTACAATTAATTACAATTAAATACATATTCTTTATTTTTATTTTTTTAAATCAATGGTCAATGATGGGCAACTTAGGCAATATTTTCCTTTGGTATAGCCTTCCCTTCGCTTCCACTGCGGCCAAACACATGTCGCAGATATTGTGTTTCAAGCTGTTTAAATTTCCTCGCACAATTACTGTAAATAATTAAAAAGAGCTTTGATAACTCATATTACAAACATAGTGAAGTCTACTGCGAAATGATTGGGAATTAATTATTAACATTTTACGCAGACATGTTTTCATGTGACGCCCGTATTAAAACAAAAAAAGGTTGACAATAATAAACATTAAGGTTTCAATGTAATGCATCTATCCATGAAAACAAACAAAACGCTAGGATATCTTTCTGATAATAAGCCTACTGTGTAGCCACAGCCTACTAAATGAATCATATTTTCCCTGGGATTGTTTTGGGCATTGCTGTTTTGACGTTCTGTGCCACGCGCGTTTTTGAGGATGCTTTTTGAAGGCTCCGTGGTTTTACTCCCTCGATTAAAAAGAACAATGCTACTCGTTTTTTAAATGTTAAGTTTATGGGCACGTGTCTCTGTCTCAAACAAATATATGTTTTCTTTAATTTAATATAAATGCCGAATGCATTCTACGCAACTTGGCGTGACTTGGCGTCCTTGTCACAGTCTTTAGCCGACTATGTGAAACAGCATGCCAAAATAAAAGCATGGGCTTAGTCCGCTTAGCACCGCAGTTACATCGCTTTAGAGAGGTTGCTTGTGAAATAGTTTCATTTTCTTCATTCAAGAACGAAGATTTAAGGTAAACTAGACTGCCCAGCCACATGCCAAGTAATGGCGTGTTTGTCTGGATAACTGCATTATTATTTCCCGCCCCTGACTTAGGACATCTCTTACACTCTCTTACTTCGCATAACGTGAAGAGTACTTCCCTTCTCTTCTCCAATAAATACATATTTTCAACTTACGGTGCATGGCTGAAAAGGGGTCTGCTTTGCAGTGAATATCCATTGGATAGCAAAGGAGGGAAAGGTAGTCGACTGAAGTCGCCGTGTCGCCTGTGTTATGCAGCTTTAAAGAGAATTAAAAAATCTATCCGTTTGGAAAGAGTTTGCCTCCGGCAACTTGGAAGAGTAACTTCTTGAAAATGCTGCGAAGTTGCTCTTGCTGTGCAGTTCCTACGGCGAAAATTTACGATTTGGTCAGGATTATGATCATGACCGTCACTTGTCTCTACAACATCGCAGCAACATTGGCAAGACGTTGTTTTCGACTGTATAATTCAATCACATAGTCTGCTAAAAAGTAGTAACAATGATTGAATGCCTCTTCAACTGTCTTCGCCCGTAGCCGCTGAAGTAAATTCCTCGATTGCTGTTAAAGGTAGCGTACTTGGTAGCGCTCGAGTATGGTCAGGTGTACACAGATGACAGGGAAAACATGGACACGCCGATTGTGGTTTGCGGTCCCCCTCTCCTCCGGAATGGGATGTGCTTGTTAGAAGCTTGAGTTGAGAATGAAACCCCTCTTCATGTGTCTGTTTCTAAAAGCTGCAGTCCCCCCTCCCCCGCACCGCACAGCACAGTTCCCCTTCGCATAGAGATGGATGACTTGTCAGACAAAGGCAATAGATTCCACCACTATGTGATTCGCCCACGTAAAAACCCGGGACCCAAATGAGGAGGTCCATTCATATGACACTTGGGAAAGGGAGGGATACAAACAAGGAAATGAGACGACTTTGGTCTAAGACAGGAGGCAGTTTTGGCTGGGACTGAAAGAAAAAAACTGGACTGAAATGATTAGTTTCATTTTTCAGAGTTGTGTAAGTTACAGACTGACTATTTGTGCCGTAAATATGCGGCATTGCGCAGAGGCTTTAAAAACTCAAAATAGCCAATCTTCATATCCCTCTTACTGTAAAACAGTAATATCATTATAGCAACGTATGGGTGGCGTGGTGATGTCACGTCTTTTTTTAAGTTGGCAGATGTATGCCCTAATGCCTCCCATTAACATGACCCTACCGCAAGTAAATCGCGGAAATATCCAGCTCTTGCGCACAACAGTGCGATTTTTGTTTTATTTAGTGGTAGGCTAACAACATTGGCCACAGCTTCGATGTCCTAACTAGCGGTAAATAAGTAACGGTGCTCCAGTAGCACTACACAAAACCTTTCTGTAGGTGGCACTGTATAGTTTAATTTGCCACCAATAGATGGAACCGGCTGACGCTTTTGTTATCCCTCTGTATTTCCGGGCCTTGGGAGAGTGTGTAAATTTTTTTCAAGAATTGTTCAAATCACTTTTCAAGGAATCTCTAGCAAGTTATGATATTAAGAATGTTTTGATATTAAGAGAACATATTTTCCTGAAATTATTGTAGGCCTAGTCATTTGCGCATTCGCGCGTAATGCCTGCTCTCCAAATTCAACATTATAACATGGGTAAATAAAAAAGAGTGCCGAATACAAATCCTATTAATCTGTATCACTATCCATTATTAGCCTATTTATTATAATTCAATATTTAAAATTATTTTAGGTATTTCGGTATGTATTTAGGTATTTCATAATGTATTATCATCAGTATTATTACCTAAATATAGGCACTGCTCCAAGATGATTACAGAATGTAATCATTTCGATAAATCCTCCCTTGTTGTTGTTGACTTAGACCACACACACACACACACACACACACACACACACACACACACACACACACACACACACACACACACACACACACACACACACACACACACACACATTGCACTTTATGTCAGTCTGTAAAATGTCAGTCTTTATGTCTGTCCTGGCATGGTATAGAGAGAAAATGTAATTTCATTTCCCTTGTATGTCTTGTGCATATGAAGAAAGTGACAATAAAAGCTGACTTGACATGACTTCACACACACACACACACACACACACACACACACACACACACACACACACACACACACACACACACACACACACACACACACACACACACACACACACACACACACACACACACACACTAATTACTATTATTGGTAGGTCTATTGATGGATACAATAGGCCTGTAATAATAATAATAATAATGATGATAATAATAATAATAATCTTCACATGTAGGCCTAAGTAGGGTATAGCTGGAGCCATGTGTCAGAAACACCTTCGTTGAGCACCTTTCACGTGTTCCAACCTAAATATTGTTTTAAGGGTGGCACGAGCATTTTGGAAGTCAAGGAGGCTTTGGCAAAAAAAAGAAAGAAAAAGAACAGGGGGCCATGCTGTTGTGGCCTCCGGCTAATATTCAGGACGATTCTTCTTTTCGTTAGTGTTTTTGGAGGGGACTTCTGGTACAATCTGTAACACCACGGGCCGTAATTTCACACTCCAGTACACTCTTCCCCTACAGCTGCTTTTATTTCCCCGCAAGAGCCCCTGATTTTCTGCCTCTACCCCGCTTCCACTGTTTAGTTGTTTCCAATGTTAATCAGTAAATCTAACCAGGCTTAATTATTACGTTAAGATTGATAGTGAGTAATATTTTTTGCAGACCTCAAAATGAAACACTCAGACCTTGTGTATTTTATCTATGGCGAGATGTCGATTAGTAACTTTTTTTCTCCCGTTGTAACTGAAAAGTCTTGTTTTGGTAAGTAGGCTAGTTAGTTATTAAACAAAAACAAAGCTTTGGGGTATTTTGCAAATGACATGAGCAACAGTCAATCAGTGTATTTCATTTTACAGAGTTTGGTAGTCACGAAAATCTGCTGGGACACACCATGTCCAAACTACGGTTTCTGTCTGGTATGTCAAATTCAGCATTCATTTCAGGAGTTGAGCTGCAAGTTGGGCTATTTTTGCGCTGGTCTTCTTTTCATGTGTTTGGAATATTACCTGTGTGCCATTTGTAGCACGTTTGTGATTAACTCCGCTCAGTCACACTAAATGTAAAAAGGAAGATGTGGTAACATGAGTCATTTACAGTAGCCTATTATTTTGCATAGTGGCCTGCTATTTCACACATTGTAAAAAGACTTGAACGTGTTTTGTATAATATTTCAGTAGCTGCGTGGAATTAATAAACACAATTAAAAATCAATGTATGCAAATCGTTGTACATGTTTTATTATTATCACCATGGTCCTCACAGGTCCATCGCTGTAAAGCTGTAGGCTCTGGTTAAAAATTCCAAGTGAATGAGACCATATGAAAACACACCTTTTCATGAAACAAAGTCCTGAGAAGTTCAGAAGCCACGTCCTGCTGCTGCTCCTGCTGATGATTATTTGAGGGAATTCTCAAGACACTGTAGGGGGAGGTAAATGAGGTAAATGATCTGTCTGCAAAAAGTGCAAAACAGCAGTGGCCTTATCATCTGCGCCCCAGCCGTACAGCTTTTTGCTTTTTTTTTTTTGCTCACGCCGTCCACACAGAAACCGACCAGATGGACCATCAATTTAATTCCATCCCCGACACCACTAGAGATTGATTTTGTACTTGCTTTTAATTTTACCCTAATTAATTAGATCATTACAACAGTTTTTCATTGATCTTACCATTTAGACTCAGGATGGAAAGGTGAATTAGCACGTGATCTATGTTTTCAATTTGCAGTCCCATGTAGGGCAATGCCTAATTACCGATGCAAGCCGCCACCAACACAGCCAATATGAAAACATTTGCTGAGTATTAGACATTATCATGTCGCGGATGAAGGTTGATCAAAGAGTGATGGCATTGATTACTAACAGGCTATTTGTTATTACACTGCGTAATCCACATTACACTGATCTAAAACATACACAAAACACAAATGCATTTTTTCGGTTTATTATGCTCAATAACAAGAAAAATCAGCATTAGTAGGGTATTATTACAATCACACTCATAATCAAACTTTAATTAGCTGGCAGACTATTTGATTCCTTCGATGTGACCTGCGATACAGTCACTGTATGGTTTATCTCTTACATCACTCTGTTGACTGAGAAGTTACAATAGTTCGCTCGCGCAGGCCTTTGGAGGCGCATGACGCTGCGCCACTGTGCGCCACTCTGACATGTGCAGAATGCAGATATGGCTGGTCCCTAAAGAAACCTCAACGGGGTTACTTTCACAGACAAAGCATTGGGCCAGTGGCCACAGAATGTAGTCACATGTTTTTTCATAATAACCACAATGGCAGTGAACTTGTAAAAGTAAACGTGACCTTACCTTGCAGGAGAAGGCAGCACACCTCTGTCGGTTAGAGAGTAGCCTAAACATTGACAGTGCTTGGCGAAGGGGCGATTGGAACAGAGAGAAAAAGAAATGCGCGCTTACCTGATCGACCAGCGCTGTGAGCCATGCCTAGCCCTGTCTAATGGTCCGTCTCGTCGATGCAGCCCACTAGATCTGTCCGGCCTCCTGCTTTCCCTCCTCGGCTGGGCGTCTTGCCTACCCCCGCTGGTTGTCAGAATCTTTGACCGATCATCCAAAACTAAACGGTTTAGACGACAACAGAAAAAAGAGACCAACTCTTGCCTCGATGAGCTAGCGATTGATAAAGGAGGAAAATAGCAATCAAAGTAAATAAAGCGCTTCTTTCAGGTGTTGTATAAAGAGAAAGAATGAAACTTGAAACTTGAATGTGAGGAGTGGACGCGTATGGAGATACAGTAGAGCGCCCCAAAGAGAAAGGTAGGAGGATTTCCATCAAGTTTACGCACCATTCATTCTTTCAGGTTTTAACTGTGACAAACTATTGTAGGCCTATTTGATGATTGGTGTTTATTTTGTTTACTTTTGTGATTAACTCCTTTGTTAGTTTTGCGTTTGGCAAGTGCCTCATTACTAGGAATGCAGTAACCTACTAAGCACCAAGAACTGCAGGTGGATTTGCTTCACCAATCCGTTTGGTGAATTAGAACTAATTAAAAGACTTCTGTAGGCCTATTTATTACACTGCATACAGGAATACGTGCGGCTGAATGTAGTCTGCATGCTCCCCAACATTATCGCTGTTCTTGGCTAAAAAGTTGTTCTTGTTGCACGGTGATGACTTTCCTGTCTAGTTAACAAGTGAGCCGAAGTTGTGATTTTTCCCCTGGGAAGTGTTATATTAGGATTTGGGCAGGTGGGCTTGGAGGGGAATACTACGAGTATAAACTTAAGGAAGTTAATGACAAGGGGGGCATTCGACATACTGCAGGAAAATACGTATACTTTGACGAAATGTCGTTTCAAAGTTAAGTTCAACTTGCGCAACTTAATGTGCACTGCACTTCTGAAAGGCAGCAGATGAAGTAGCCTAGATGGGTAGCTAAAACACCGTTTGCATTTGTCAGTCCAATCTGCACTTGAGCTAGTCTTGCAGACGCACTCCGACTGGCTGCGCTCCTCGGATACATGGGCATGGCAAAACAGTACTTTACAGCAGGACACTGCGCAGTGCACACTACTGTACACTGCACACAGCTCTCTCCCACCTCCCTTTCCACACACGCACGCACGCGGCGCGCGCATGGAGAAGGACAGCCTTTCCTCGACCCTAAGAAGAAAACTTTCGTACCCAGAACACAGAATTGCGAAGAAGAACACGAGACTTAACGACTGTGTCTTTATCCCAGTAGGCTATTGTAGGAAGGGGCCTAATAAAGGTGCGCCACTGGCAATAAATCAAGAGCCACTTCAAATGTTCGTAGCGCACATTTGG
Organism: Engraulis encrasicolus; assembly: GCF_034702125.1. NCBI lineage: Eukaryota > Metazoa > Chordata > Actinopteri > Clupeiformes > Engraulidae > Engraulis > Engraulis encrasicolus. Next base: position 28,763,642 of record NC_085880.1, read on the forward strand.
AACGTCAAAATAGTGCGCTCCAAGTTTTTCTGGCATTCAGAAGGTTATTTTTCTGCACTGCGACGCTGGTCTTTCGAGGGATTAAGGATAGGAAAAACGACTTCACACAAACTGTTTGTTAAATAGACGATATATATTCCATAATAATTTAATGATGAGCTTTATGGATTCCGCGCGCCGGCGCAGTTCTTGTGAATGTTATAATGCAGCAATTTTACAAGTTACTCAACTGTTAATGTTCCAGTTAGTAAGCTTTATACTCCACTTTAGATTTCTTCTTCTTCTTTTTTAAATTTTCACTTTATTCACTCGCACTGTTAAACTCTTTGCTGAAGGTCCACTGAGCCGTTCATGTACATAAGTATTTGAGAGCAGTATATCGGCACCAGTCATTGGTCACATATTGCCCAGCGTATAATGTCATGTAACTTCCTCATGTATTTTGTTCTGCTGCAGTAGCTTCGGGGCTGTTCTCTCTCCAGTGTTGATATGTAATAATATCATGTATGGTTTTTATGGGGTTGTATAAGAAGCGGGTGCTTTTTTTCACCTGAATGGTAGTCACTGCTCACACATTCACTTCCAATATTATCAATGCTTTACACTACTCTGTTAACTATCCATGCTCAGGACATTCATCCATTCATTGTTTTGGTCAGTTAATACAATCTATGTGTTTGTATGACAGTCTACCTGTGTCTGTCTGTCTGTCTGTCTGTCTGTCTGTCTGTCTGTCTGTCTGTCTGTCTGTCTCTCTGTCTCTCTGTCTCGCTCTCTCTCTGTCTCTCTCTCTCTCTCTTGATCTCCATCTTTCTTGTGATGTGTGTGTGTGTGTGTGTGTGTGTGTGTGTGTGTGTGTGTGTGTGTGTGTGTGTGTGTGTGTGTGTGTGTGTGTGTGTGTGTGTGTGTGTGTAACACGTGGTGTAGTGCTTGCTTGACCCCTGAGGCAGTAGTCAGTAGTAGCGGGCGGGCGGGCGGGCGGCAGGGGCGCTGTGTGGTGACCCAGCTGCCAGGCTTAGAGGGCTGACAGGAAGCAGCTTCTCCTCACACGGCTGCAATATGGAGAGGAGTGGGCCAGGCCTCCCTCCCCATCGAGCCCCTATGGCCTGGCTGGCTCGCCTCTCACCTCCACCCCCCCCCTTCACCCTCATCCTCTGCCTGCCTGCCTGTCTCTGGTAGTGGTAGTGGTGGTGGTCTTATCATCCAACCACAAGCTCAGCTCCCTTTTCCCCCTTCACTCTGTCAGCATCATTAGGGTTATTTAGCCCAAGCGCTACCCCTAAACACCTCTCCAGAACCGCCTGCGATAATCATATAATGCACTATACACATATACGATCATCATTTTCATCAGGCCAGACTGACTGACACTATTAGGCTTGTTGGTAACCTCATACGCTTTGCACGGCATTCATAAATCCCAGCTCTGTGTAATATGCAGATTTAATGGCACGCGGTGACCAGGATTCCGAGGCTTGTCTGTTACAATGTGCATCCATTATGTCTCTCCAGGCAAGGTATGGATGACTGCCTGGCTCTCGCTAACACACAAACCTCTGATTTGCCCCAACCCCCCTCCCTCCTCCTCCTCCTCCTTCCTCCTCCCTACGATACCTCTCCTCTCGTCCCAGTAAATATAACCTGTCACCTTCAATGGTGTAATGATCATGGAAATGGTGACCTTGATCTATGAGAGACAGCGTAATAGGGAAGACAGTGATCCTCCCTTAGCCACACTCAGCCTCTCTGTGTACAGGAGACACGGCTGCTGGCAAGCAGGACCAGGAAATAGGGGAGGGGAAGGGGCGCATCCAAACTGGCTTGTTTTAGGGGCTATAATGGCATGTGGGGTGGCTGGTAATGGATGGAGCGCTGTGTGTGTGTGTGTGTGTGTGTGTGTGTGTGTGTGTGTGTGTGTGTGTGTGTGTGTGTGTGTGTGTGTGTGTGTGTGTGTGTGTGTGTGTGTGTGTGTGTGTGTGTGTGTGTGCTGTCTGGCAGTCGTGGAGACTCCCATTGGTGAGAATTTGGCCCTTGGTCCTCAAGTGTGTGACCACAGTCAACGTGAACACGGACTGAAGATGTTAATTATGGGGAGGTGTATTTGGTACACTGCTGTTCTATTGTGTCCTACATTTGCACTGTGGTCAACACACACACACACACACACACACACACACACACACACACACACACACACACACACACACACACACACACACACACACACACACACACACACACACACGCCACATAAGCACGCACGCACACACACACGCCATCCCTCGTTCCCTCAGCACTGGGGTGTCGTGGTGTTCAGATTAATGATGCGCCGTGGTCTCTTGTGACGTTCTGGGCCTATATCTGGGCAGCACACCCACCGTCCAGCAAACATTAAACATGTCCCAGTTTTTGCCATATTTAGCATTAAATAAGTTTCACCCTAATTTCTCTGGAAAGGAGGCCACTGGAGGAGAGAGTTGCGGAGAGTGCTCGGTCTCTGTCATTTATCACCTCGCTTTTTTTTAAAGATGGAAGAGACCTTGCTTCTTTCATGGCTCTCAGTGTTCCTTTTTTTTTTCCTTTTTCCGAGTTCATCCTTAATCTCAGTTTCTCCTTAGAAACTTCTTACAAAATGTTACCCGTTGCAGTTTAAAGTTCAAATTGTATCGCATACTCTGTGTGGTGGTATACACTTACTCATATTTTTCTGTACGTTTTAATTTTTAATATCATCCTTTATCCTGAAGTACAGTTTGCAGATGTGATTGCCCTCATGTTTGTTATTGACAGTCCATCGGTCAATGTACAGTAGAAAAAAAGTTGTAATTTCCATCTGTAATGGTATTATTAATACACTTTATAAACAGCATTTAAGTCAAACAACAAGAAACACAAACAAGCAGAAAGACCAAAAAACTGACCAAATGAAAGTCCCTGCAAATCATAGCACTTGACAACAAAACTGTCAACAACTGACAACAAAACACACAAGGAAATATGTTCGATTATGAAAAGGTTTTCAACAATCTCACCGTCATATTTGTGTGGACAGACGACACAAGACACAAGACTGGGCATAACGCTGTGAAATGAACAGAGAAATGAGCTAGATCAAACCGGTTGTGTGTGTGGCACAATCACAGCAAGCCAGCCTCAGTCCTTGCCAGCTTTTCATATTTAAAGCCAGTATGGGTTTAATTACCAAATGATGACAGTGTCATATGGTGGCATTATGGCACGCAGGGTGTGTGAGAGACACTGAGTGACAGTCGGAAGCTGAAACGGAGGGAAAAACAGGAGGGGGAAAAATAGCTGAGACAGTAAAACATCTGTAATTTGCAATTCACTGGTTGTTCAGTGGTTGCTCATGGATTAAAGATTAAAAACTATTGTCTGGCAGATGGAGGAGAGTGAGGGAGCGAGAGAGGGAGGGCGAACGCCTAAGTGGAGCATTTACATTTGTATATAAGTAGCACTGTTAGGATAATCACATATGAAAAAATAAGCTGTCTGGGTTACACACTTTAGGCGATAGATCCATTAGCTTTTGCGTGCAGATGCTAATGCCTCATTGAGAACGTATCTCGATGATTTTCTAGTGTTTAGAATTTCTCGTCGAAAAAGGCCTGTTCACATCAAACACTGTGGTAATAGTATCCACACGGAGGGATATTTTATGTACAATCAACTTGCTTTAATGGAGATAGCAAGGATATAAAGAAATTATATGAAAAGCCTTGTGCAGATATTAGATCATTGGAAGAAACACACCATTCTTCCTTTTCATACATGCTGTTATTTTATCGGCATTAATATTTCACAAATAACTGTCTATTGTGAGTCATTTGTCATTCTTGCTTCATTTATCGATATTTAAAGACCTATTAGACATAAATAAATGGAAAGCAGTCTTTCCTGTATGCATGGTGTCTGGCTCTAAAGGGCACAAATCAAACCAAATCCTTATTACTAAAGTCACGTCACATGAAAATTAAACTAACATCCGCACAGTTAAACATAAATCATTTTCTAGTGGGAATGCTCCGTGATGATGGGCCTACTATACCAAATAGCCTGAAATTTGTGTGGGTATGTGGGATGGGGTGGGTTGTGGGGCAGTCTGGCATGCCAAAAAAGTTTTCTTTGATGAATCCGAAAGGGGGGGCTATCATGAGGGTAAAGGCGGTCCAGTGAAGCGCGGAGGACCACCTGAGAGTTGTGTGTGCAGGTTTGGGGAAGCAAAGAGGTCATATGACACCCGCCCAAGCTCTCTTTCTCTCTCTCTTTCTCTCTTTCTCTCTCTCTCTCTCTCTCTCTCTCTCTCTCTCTCTCTCTCTCTCTCTCTCTCTCTCTCTCTCCCCCCCTAGGCTCCTCATATCCGATGGCCTGAGATGAGGAATTAAAGGTGCTCTTCAATAAAACATCACTGTCTTTCACAGTCTGCACACGCTTCAGCTGCTCCCCTAATTGACTCCTTGACTTGACTTTTTGGATTTGCATGGACTCTCTCTCTCTCTGCGTCCTTCCACAGGTAGTTCACCTGAGTGTCTTGGCTGCTTGATATGTGAAGGAAAGTATTGTGCCCCCCCCCCCCTGCAGTTTGTTAGCATGGTGCACTTTCCCCGTCCAAATTGTTCGTGTTTTGGGAACGTTCGACATTGCTGTGGATGCGACGGCTTAAGCAGCCTTAAATTCATTAGTCTGTGTGAAGGGTGCGTCATAGGGGACATTGTATGTATTTGTCCCTTTGATCTCCCCTTGATAGCTTCTGCCCGCCTGCCCAACATCTGTCATGATGTGCTGCCATGTTGGTGCTGGCACCGATTCATATTTCTCAGGTGGAGGTGCAGTGTGCGGTTATGCCTCTGTACAGGATAGCCGTGCTGTACACACACACACACGCACACATACACACACACACACACACACACACACACACACACACACACACACACACACACACACACACACACACACACACACACACACACACACACACACACATAACGCACAGGCATGCACACACACACACACACCCAAAACAGCACCGCTCATTAGCAGGCAAGCTGGGGCCGTGAGTGCTGGGGCTGGGGCCCGTGCAGCTCCAAACTGGGCAGCCGCATCACATGGGTAATCCCTGCCAGATTGCCAGGATATCAGAAGTGACATCACAAAGCCAACAAAAATTAGCATGCCTAATTGCATGCCAGGCAAAACATTATTCTTCATGATGAGATGCACCGGTACGGCTGGCCCGCGTGCACAGAGATTCGTTTCTCTCTCTCTCTCTCTCTCTCTCTCTCTCTCTCTCTCTCTCTCTCTCTCTCTCTCTCTCTCTCTCTCTCTCTCAAAATGAAGCCAAAATGCAGAAGGAAATCCTCTCTGGGTAGGATTCAAGATTCAAGTGCATAATTTGGTGTTTGATTTCTGTTGCCATTCATGAAGCTTACTAAAACAATGGCACATGAAATGCAGAAACTTGTCAACTCATGTTTTTAAATTAGTTTTATTTTGATAAAGCTCACAACTGGCATCAATCAGTTTTTTTCCAAATGGTAAAGGCTCATGTAGTGAAAGGAAACTTAGCGATGATGGTGGTAGGGGTGCTTTTAACTGACTACAAAGTTTTGTCTGCTTTTTTTGGTGAGCAGTAGCACGTTCCCCATCAAGATGGATAAAGCGACGCAAGGAAAGATCAGTAGGGGGAGGGAGATCTTGGCAGATTTAATTAATTACCGCATATTAAAATGTTTGTTTACAGAAGTGAGTCGTTTACAAGGGGTCTGGTGTTAATTAATTTAAGGTGTACTTCCCCCTTGGTCCCTATGACGGGTGTCATGCATGCAGAGGCAGGCAAGCAAGGGGCTGAGGCAGGTACGCTGGGCCCACACATCTCACTGCATTGCCATCAATTGCTTAGAGGTGTGTTGGAAAAGGAGATACGTAGTGCACAAATTATATGCAATGTTAACATTACAGCACATTAAGATTTCTAATTAGTGTGTATATGGAAATGCTTAAAATTGTCTTGCATTAGCAGTCTGTCTGTGGAACCAAATTCAAATATATGTCTATGAGAGTGCTGGCTTTTGGTCTTTGAATTGGATTCATTTTCATCTGTCTGATTTTCAGATCAGATGCAGCACACAATTATGGTTTCATTCTGTTGCCATGCATGCATAACAATGTCTATATTTTTTGAAAAAGCAAAACATGAACAAATATTACACTAACTCTCTTTTTCCCGGTGTGTTTTTTTAAAGTATTGTTGGAAAGGAAACCCCAAGATAATCTGCACTTTTCTCGGACTACTCTGTTGAGGCAATTTTTGAGGTAACTATGGATTTAATACACGTATCACTGGATATTCTTGAAAATTAAACAAAAACACATCCCACTTATACGTGTTTTAAATTTCTTGAAAATCCATTTAATTTTTCATGAACAAAAAGTAATGATCAAGGGATCACACGTTACACATACGGGTCAATAACGCCAATTTTTGTATTGTAGAAATGGGCTCAAATATGACAAACCATACCAAATATCTTCTCAAAAAGAGGATACATTTCCATCATGGAATTGTCCAAAATGTTTTGGTATCCTGCTCCAAGGGAACAGATTGTAGCATGCCCCTTCTACTGTCACAACCATAAAATGTCAACACAGTCACTTTTGTATACAAATATTACATTAGATTAAAACAATAATGTAGGCCCATACTTTTTGAGAAGGGGCATGAAGTGCCTTAACACATAGGGAAAACAAAATGGCTAATAACAAACTACTACATATTATAGAGTAGGTTTTTATCACCCTTTGTCAGATGTCACCACCGTCATCAGGTTTTGTATCTGATGGTGGTGACAAAAACCTGCAAATTCTTCTCATTTGAGGTTAGAGTATAATTTTGAGTTTTTATCTTGCAAATTTTCAAGTTTTTATCTTGCAAATTTGCGAGTTTCATGTGCCAAATTTGTTTTTTTCTTTGTTTTCCCCTGCAAATTTGCGACTTGACTGTACAATGTCACCAATTTGGAGTTTCTTTCTCATAGATGTGTGACTTTATTCTCAGAATAATACCCTCGATCTCTGAAAATAACATGTGTCAACCTGTCACTAATACACCGTCATAGTTAACAAAAACAAAGAATGAAAAAAGTAAAATTATTTTTAAGCATTTGGGATTGTTCCAATACATTCCTGCACAGCCAAGACCGAGCCAAGCCAAGTGATGATATTTATTTTTCTTTCAAAATGAAAACTTGTTTTAGCCACATTCTCAAGAACCAATGATAAAATGAACATTGTGATTTAATTATGGTGGTAGTGTTATTGTTCAACATTCAGAAATGCCTTTGGCACTGCTTTGAGGTAATGCTCATCCATTTAGTTAACATATTCAGCAACCATGGACAGGCTTATTGTTCAATATCTTTCTTCTATGAGCTTTGAGTGGATGCCTGCGAATGTTTGTTCTATCTGTGTCTGTGTGTCATCGTGTGTGTGTGTGTGTGTGTGTGTGTGTGTGTGTGTGTGTGTGTGTGTGTGTGTGTGTGTGTGTGTGTGTGTGTGTGTGTGTGTGTGTGTGTGTGTGTGTGTGTGTGTGTGTGTGGTATTTATGTAAAAGACACATTATTGCTTCTTTAACATTGTTTGGGGCGCTGTATTGTTTTCTCAATAATTATTGGTCCTCCCAAATAAACAAATCAAACTCTGTGTGTGTGTGTGTGTGTGTGTGTGTGTGTGTGTGTGTGTGTGTGTGTGTGTGTGTGTGTGTGTGTGTGTGTGTGTGTGTGTGTGTGTGTGTGTGTGTGTGTGTGTGTGTGTGTGCGTGCGTGTGTGTGTGTGTGTGTGTGTGTGTGTGTGTGTGTGTGTGTGTGTGTGTGTGTGGTATATGTGTCTTAATCCACAGCTGGCAGCAGCGTATAGATGGGTTCAATCAAGGACTCCTGCTTGTCCCACTGCTGTTGGCAAGATTGGTAAGTGAGAAACAGCAACAAAAGGCAAGGTGCTCAAGCTGAAGCCCCTGCGCGCCCCTCCTCTCCTCTCCGCCACGCTCTGCTCTGGTCTGTGTGTCTGTGTCGTGGTGTGTCTACTGTAAGAGGCTTTTTTGAAGAATTGGCATAGTCATCCCAGGAGCCAGCCCACATCTCTCACAAACAAATGAAGGCCCAGGGCCCTAAAGTGAGATTGATATCTCTTTTTGAACTTCATCCAGAATATTCTGAATATTGAGAGAGGTGCTCTTCTCCCACGGGGCCCTGCCTCGTATTCTGTTCTCCTTGTTTTTTTTTTGTCTCCCTCCGCCTCCACCACCAAGGGCTTGAAAATTGCCCCAGTAGATTCTCTCCTCCCTCCAACTGTTCATCAATATTCACTCATTCATCGCCAACTCTGGCAGCTGGGACTCTGAGAAGAAGGTGTGTTGTGGAGGGTGTGGGATGAATGACCCCACACAGCCGCTGCACCGCAACGCTCCCTTGCTTGTTGCCGTAAGGATGTCTGGAAAATTGAATTTGAAATTAAAATAGAACAATGCCCAATTTTTATGGACCTCAGACACAACTATACATTTCACTTAGGGGACTTGAAAAGTTTCCCATTTGCGCCGTGGGTCGTCACCTGCATCCATTCCGACACCCAAGGATGGATGGATCCAGTTTAACCTGTTCACTGAATCAAGAGCAGGGCTGTCTCTCACCAAGTTTAATGATTATGCTAAGAAAGGTGAGGAAAAAAAATGGAAAAATGGAAAATCCAAAAATGATTCATGGATACATGAATAAGGATAACCATTCAGAGTCACACAGGGGGGCCCAAGTCAGACTCAAACCCCTGGTTATCACGAACGCATGACATGAAGACACTGCTACACATTCTTATGTGCTATACTGGGATCAGTTGTGATGCAGTGGCCATGTAAATGTGCAAAGAAACACACAGAGAGTTGTAAGGCGTTCTGTAATGTGTTTGTATCTTTAGGCCTGCTGTGTAGGGCAGTGGTTCCCAACCAGGGGTACGTGTACCACTAGGGGTACGCGAGCACATTGCAGGGGGTACTTGGAAACATGTAATTTTAACAAATGCATGGAACATAGTCACACTGCAATAGAAAAAGGGA
>NC_085880.1:28777765-28795265 GCF_034702125.1 Engraulis encrasicolus
TTTGCATAGTTATGTTGGGGGCTTGACAAACATAAATCATCATTTGAAAGTTAATGTGAATCCGTTTCAGCAGCAAATCTAATATGGTCTAATCTTATCGTGCTCGGTTTATGGTACATATCATATCGCCGCTTAGCTACAAGGATAGGGGTTGTCTTGCTCCTCTTCTGTCTTTTCATATTCAATATTCAACATGTAATGTGAATGCATATCAAATTAATTCATAACTGGCATTTTTTTTCTCCCACAGACAATAATGTGAGACCTAAATAAAGTATTTAGTGGTAATGAGTCATGTGACACCTCATGTGGAGTTTCGAGAGGTCCTCTATGCAAATGCAGAGCTCTACCCATAATTCCTTTTGATGACCCATTAGATTGTATGGGATAGCCTGCTGTGAGCCACCTCACTCTTCTGCCCCCGCACCAAATTTGTGTTTAATACCGGTCCGTGTATATTTTCGTTCATTCATTATTCTATTTCGGATATCACACGAGAAAGGAATAAGGACTTGTTTATGATGATTTACGCTTGAATATCACTTGTGAAATGGAACCAAGCGCCATATTTTGATATTTTCCAGGTACTGAAAATGAAACGTTGAATCTTAGAAAAGAGAGAAAATCAATAAAGAAAAACGTCCTTCTGAATTGCGTCTTTTGTTTATTCAGAATTCGGGTGACCTGAGAGTAAATCCTGGAAGGCTGGTTGAGCCTTCATTACATGGTTTCTTTGGAGGCAAACGGACTTTGCAGGCATTGTTGATGCAATATTCAGAACGTTGCTACACTTCAAAGATGTGGTCGATCTGTGATGACTGTGCGAGGAATTTGTGTCATGAAATGGTTGCGTAGGCTATCCATATCAAGCAAGCGCCACAAGCATGTGCATACGCCCCACCGCCATTGAGTAGGGCGTCCCAGAGGGGGAAGAATGATTTACTGTCTATATTTTGACTTAAACTTATCAACCAATTTAACCTTGACAACGACATTTCATGTGCTTAGGCCTGGTCTTAAGACTTGATTGTATTTGGCCATATAGCCTATTATAGCGTTCTAATCCAACAGAAGTGCAGCTGTGCGACCAGGAGAGATATCTTCGATGGGAAGGGGTAGACCAACTGTCATTGAGAACATTGACAGTTCTTACGATCAGCATCAGTTTCCCAGTTCATCTCCAGCCTTTAGGTGTATACCCGGACATATTGCTTTCCAACAATATCACTAATGTTCCAAATACACCAAAGTGAAATGTGTATTCAACATGCGTAAAACTTGGTATGGAGAGCGCGCGCTTCAGCTCATTACACTTGCCAGAATACGCAACAGTTTGCGTGAGAACACTGCTTTGGACCGTTTGCTCCCTAATGCATATTACTACATGTGAAAGGGTATAATAGGTTATTGATTCCAGAGACTTTAGCCTTTATTTAGGCTATAAAGTTGAGTCCATAACATAAAGGGAACTTCATATCTATTTTATAAGGCGGACGCACGCTCCAATACAGGCCTAACCATCACGCGTGCTGTGCATAGGCCTACTAGCCTGTACATCGCAAAAATGTTCTTCATCATTCTATTATTTTTCTGTTTTCCAGCTACTGTTCTGTGTGTCGTTTGGTAGTAAGACCTTTTCTGATGCGTTTCAGACGGCAAACTTTCCTTCCGGGTAAACAGAGGGGGAGGGGTCAGTCAAATGAAATTCAATAAACGAATAGCCAAATATCACAACTTGAAAAACGATCAAAACTTTTGTCATTTTTTATAATGCTATTATGGTATGAAGTAACACATGCAGAAAACAAAATACAGCCATTTCTGCTTGTATTGCTTTAATCAAAACAAGAAGTTGCACCCTTTTTTGAATTTCATATTTCATTCCAAAATAGAATAATGAATGAACGAAAAAGTACACGGACCAATACCCAGGAGACACAAACTAACTGGATTTTTTTTCAAAAACTTCACACTTGTATTTTCATGAGAAAATCATTTTAAGTATTTTCTGTGCCTAATCAGCCTAGTTTTAATACAGGCTGCAATAATACCAATTACTTCCTGAAAAGAGTCCCATCTCATTACTTTTGATTTATTTACCCAACTCAAAAAAACAAACAGCATGCCTTTTAATGCCATGTTGATTATCCCATTATTATGATCAAAACAAAAGTGATCCTACAAAATAGATTGTTGAGCGCAATTTTTTTTGGCAGGGGTGTTGATTTTCAATGGCCATACTCATTATGGTGCAGCACGTGCTATATAATAGTTGCAAACCACAGGTTGATGCCTCTGGTTTCAAGAAAGCTACTGTACATGTACACAGTTATGTGTGACATTATGTTACAATATACAGTACAGACATGTATCAGCTCTAAAAGGCAGTATGTTGAGTGAGCCTTTTATTGGTTTGATGCAAAAGGTCCTCCTGCATCACGCACATGTTTTGTAACATACTGATGATTGGCTGATATTGAATCTATATTTTCCTTTTTATAGTTGTCCCCCATAGTCTCCTTTATGCCCATTTAAAGCAGACCACATGGTTTTCCCAAGGCTTTCGAACCAGTTATTATGTGTTGTGTTGTGTTGTGTTGTGTTGTGTTGTGTTGTGTTGTGTTGTGTTGTGTTGTGTTGTTCTCCTTCTCTTCTCTTCTCTTCTCTTCTCTTCTCTTCTCTTCTCTTCTCTTCTCTTCTCTTCTCTTCTCTTCTCTTCTCTTCTCTTCTCTTCTCTTCTCTTCTCTTCTCTTCTCTATTTTCTGCTCTGGATGTGAGACGCAGGGGCCTCTGGCATCCAAGCCTTGCACAACTTCAGCCCCCTTGTCAGGCGGGGATTATATAAAGATAAATGGTATTATGTTAAATTCCACTTAATGACAAAATTTTAATTTTCTAAACATGGCCATTTTCTGGCTTGTGAATCAAGTGTAAGGAGCTAATTATGTTTTGGATTTGAGCAAAAATAACTCCTCATTTTCAAGGATAATGCTGGAGATTAATGGAACTATTTATCTCTTTTAAATGTCTATCTCTCCCCACTGATCAGCGGCACTCCCCAAGGAAAATATTCATAAAAAAAACCCAAAATTGAAGCCGTAACTTAATGGGTTATTAAAATTTCTGAGTGTATATCACTTCTCCTTTTCCTCTTTGCTCTGTAAATTTAAATTGAAGTTTCGCAGCGTTTCCCAGTCTCCGGCGGCCGCGGCGGTGCAGGAGTCCCCCTTCTTTGAGGAGAAACATGCATCTTTGTCAAGAGGTATTTGCTATTCTAATTTTATGGCAGGCCAGATTATCAGAGGAATGTCAGGACGCAGTGTTGCTGACAACAGCTCAGCCTTCAGCCATGTGTTTCCATTAGGGGACACAGTCATCCGGGGGGGGGTGTGGTGGTGGTGGAGTGGTGGGGTAGGTGGTGGCTGGTTGTAGCGTAACCCTATTATTTTCCATTTCTGCCTTGTGTCTTGATTTAGAGTTAGTCTGTGCTGCATGTTTCGGGCCTGTCATTTGACTTCCTTTACCTGGGAGAGGAGGAGCGAGTGTCACTTACTGTACAGGAGAAAGGAGAGAGGGGGCTACAGAGTAAAGATACCACAGCTCTTCAGTGGTGGACAGACTGAAGATGTAATAACTGTTTTAAAGCTCTGCTGTGTGTGTGTGTGTGTGTGTGTGTGTGTGTGTGTGTGTGTGTGTGTGCGTGTGTGTGTGTGTGTGTGTGTGTGTGTGTGCGTGTGTGCGTGTGTGCGTGTGTGCGTGTGTGTGTGTGTGTGTGTGTGTGTGTGCGTGTGCGTGTGCGTGCATGGTCATGTAAGCCTACATGTCTGGGTGTGTGGTATGTGTCTATATTTTTTTAAACAAGGAGGCTGTCAGTGTCAGTGATAGTGAGCGAGTTAGTGAGTGAGTGAGTGAGTGAGTGAGTGAGTGAGTGAGTGAGTGAGTGAGTGAGTGAGTGAGTGGAGTGATAAGAATGGAAGGGGCCCCATCACCACCTGTCCCGGCCGCCTGCCACCTTGCTTACCCCAAGGTCAGGGGGCCAAATTTATTTATTTTCCCTGAAAAGTTACGATGATTTTTTTTTTACAGAGTACTTTACAATAATGATGAGCTAGATCAGCAGCCATAAATTTCTCTTGCCATTTGGCGACTAGTGATGAAGCGTTTATTATCTACGCCTCAAGGACATGCCGTTGTATGTGTGTGGAAGGCAGTATTATAAGTAATGGTGTCCATTTCATGGTGTCATGTAATCCAGTGACAAAAATTAAATCTTAAATCCCAATAGGCCGGTGTCAATATTCAAATCCATCCTAATGGAATAGTGTCACTAAATAGTGGACCACTTGCAGTTGAATAGAAATATCTTAAAACATCTGTGTGTGTAATCAATAGTTTTCTTTTCAGAAACAGTGTGTAGTGATAAGGTTTTTTTGTTTCAGAAATGTACATTTTTTTCCCTTTACCTGACATGTTTCAACATTGTACAAAGTAACTTCCGTCTCCATCAGAGGATTACATGGATGTTGACCTGTAATGTGCCGTAACATCAGCTGATTTTAAAGCACGTCACACATCAGCATCCATATGACCAGTGGTGTAGTCTATGTAGAACGCGGGTATACGGAGTATACCCACTTCTAAATTTCAGGGATTTCAGTATACCCACTTAAAATTGATTGATCCATTGTTTTGAATAGCACAAATATATACAGTATACCCACTTCAAAAAATGCTCAAATATACAGTATACCCACCATTAAAAAGTAGACTACACCACTGCATATGACCCTTTGATGAAGACGGGAGTGAAGCTGACGAAACATGAATGTGAAGGAAAACAATTGTACATGTCTGAAACAAACAAAAAAAATCCCTAATGACTAGACTTAACAAGGAGACATAATGAACGTAATGCATCTGTCTGTGTTTTCCCCCAGTTTGTGGTATTTTCAGTGGTTAGTTAAATGGCTGATTCTGAAAATGTAGTTGTCTTCAGGAAGATTAAAGTAGACCAATGTGGCTAAAACCATGAAAACATTCATGAAATTACTGTTTTTCTTTTTTTTAGACTTGTGAATCTCCTAGGGCTGTACATAGTATCCTGTTTGCATTGCGAAGTGTGGCGCTTCAGTCTGGCCAGTCCGTCACAACAGTTTTGATTGATCAGTCATTTAAACTCTATTTAAACTCTATTTCCAGTCCCCTGAGGATGTTTTGAATAGGGTAGAGCCACACCCCCTTTATTGCCCCCCGTCCCGATGGTCCCTGGGTGCTTCTGTTGTGGAGCCTTCAGAGGCCATTTGCGGCCGTTCATTTAATTACCAGCAACTCTGATGCAATTATAAGCCCCCTAGATCAGGCCCCCAGTGGAAACCCTGACCGCAGACTAACACACTGTCTCTCGCCACTTAGCTTACTAGTCTGATAGTCTGATTGAATACTACACTGAAAATGCTGTAGTATATATATAGTACATGTGATAATGTGTATAGTAAGCTTAGACAAGCTTATATGGTATACATAGTATAGTAATCGATTTACATGCAGTGCATTAAAGTCTTACCCTATGTTTACCAAAGGGCCTTATTTGTTGTCTTCGATATGTTTTCTTCACTGTTCCCCTAAGCATTTAGGGGTCTGTTTTTCCATTTGTATTTATGCTTGGAGGATCTATGGCGGGAGATACGTAAGGCCATTCTGAATAGTTTTTGTTCTCCTGGAGTTGATAGTCTGTCAGGCCCCCAGCAAGAAGGCCTCAGATCGATGGGGGAAAGCTCTCCTTTAAACTGCCTGTGTGATATTTTGGCAATAATAAAGGACATAAATCAGACATGAGACACAATATTGTATTTTAAACGCTATTATCCATATTCCTTGTGGGCAAAAAATGATACAGAAATGTAAAAACGGCTATTTTGTTTCCCCCTCTTTCTGCAGGAATGCTAACGTGCAGTGGCTGTGTGTGGGGACAAAAAGAAAATGTGCTCTTCTCTCTATGTGCTGATCGTGATCTACCACGTATGTATATATTGCACCCACCTTAGACATTACATAAAGAATTTTATTCCATTTTTATTTACATACATTGTCAACTATTATCATGTTTTGGAATCAGAAACAATTTTGTTGTTGCTGAGATTTAGAAAATTTCTTCTACACCTGACACTTTTCCTCTGCCCATTTTTTACCCAGTAAAGCTCCACATGGCACGACTCTTGTTATTGCTTTTTGATGAGCTAAGTATTAGCCTATATGGCACAGCTAATAAACAGCCCTTCGTTTTTTCACCTAGTTGTACCGAGCTGAGGTGCGTTTCCCAAAAGCACTTAAAGTAGGCAGTGGTGTAGTCTACGTAGAACGCGGGTATACAGAGTATACCCACTTCTAAATATCAGGGATTTCAATATGCCCACTTAAAATTGATTGATCCATTGTTTTGAATAGCACAAATATATACAGTATACCCACTTCTCAATCTCAAATATACAGTATACCCACCATAAAAAAGTAGACTACACCACTGAAAGTAGGCTACTACTTAAAGGGATACTGTCCCATTTTTTGAAATAAGCTTATTTTACACCTCCCCTTGAGTTAAATAATAGGCTTTTACCTAGCAGTTAATATTGAGTCATATGAGACCAGTTCGCGGCTAACTGGTCTCATAGGACTCAATGTTAACTGTTAGCTTGGAGGTAAAATGTGCACTGCCATAACTAGGAAACGGGTTGTGAATACAGGAGAAAGGTAAAAACATATTATTTAACTCAAGGGGAGGTGTAAAATAAGCTTATTTCCAAAAATGGGACAGTATCACTTTAAGCTTACGTAGTAGCTCCCCGGTAACAGGGAGTCCTTAAACAAAAATGGCAGCCACCTGATCAAGTAACTTTAAATTATCTTTCGTTAGACAATGTATTACTTTGATGTTGAAATAGAAGCGAAAAATTAACATTGTAGTATCTAAATATGTTGTCAGTCACTCAAACTAATTATTGCCTATTTTACAATTTAGGTAGGGGCCTATCTGTTGGTCTTACATTAGTTAAGTAGCCTAATGCTCTAGGTAATGCTATGTGCCAATGTCAAAAACACAACTCCAATCATAGCAACGGCTTGAAATTTGACATTCAAAATCTGAATTTTCAGAAGCTGCCTTCCCAATGATTGTTGTCGCCACTCACTTCCAGGTAAAATGGTTTGTAATGGAAACACAAACCAAGCTGAATGAACATCACCACTCAGTTCGACAATACACAACACTACACAGCAGGGTTTTATGCGGAAAAGGGGCAGTGGCGTCTGCTGAAACATGCCTTCATGATCAAAGAATCCAACTTTCACATTCTGAAAACAAACAAAAACCAACCAAACAAAAATAAGCTGTTTTGCCTATTTTCTCCATTTCACTCTGAGCTACATGAGCCTCCAAGGAGCCACATTTTTGTTTAAATGTTTATCCGAGTCTACAGTCAGGATGATGTTACTCTGCAACTATGTTGAAAGATTATTTGAAAGATATTGGGTGTGCTGTCTTCTGTTTTATACTGCCAAATCCTTGAAAAAAAAAAAAACTATGATCAATTTTACAGAATTTAAGAGGAAACATTTCAGAAATGGGTGGATAATGATTAGGCAAATTTGCTTTTTGAGTTTTTACACATTTATAAATAAATACAATGACAAACATGCCAGTTGAGTTTACTATTCCTTTAATGTTGAACTTTCAATATGAACGTAGATGCTCTCCATATACTCCAAAACCTAAACCGATCTTATCCATTTAACATTTTCCATTTTTATTTGTAGAAGTTGACAGCATCAGAAACATGAATATGAAGTTCCAGCTACTCTTTGCTTCGGTATCGCTGCCTATCTGAATAGAGCCACCGCTTCACTATTCCCATTGCTTCCCTATCCCCATCCCCAAGAGCTATCTTTACACACCCATGTTTTACTACATTTTCCCACTTCAATTCTGTAATATTACTCATAGTTCTTTGATATTTGGTGATTAAGGATACATTAATGGTATATCCCATAGAAAGCAACAGCACCTGTATTTTTTATAGTAATTTCCAAAAAACATGGTTCCATAATAGCATCAGAACAGTATATCATGCTTTGTGATAACATAAGAAAACATGAAAAACATTGTTTACAGACTATGAAAATGTAAACAACTTTCTGTCCTCTGTACCGTCTGGTAAAAACTAAAAAGGCGCGTCGATCAGCAGAGATGCATGTGAACGAGGGACATGCGGGAGGTGTTTGTGAAGAAATTACACGGGCACATGGCAGTCATTCAGGCCCTTTTGGAATGATGATAGTGGTGGCTGTGGTGGTGCTGGTGGTGGTGATGATGATGATGGGGATGGTGGGAGAAGAGTGGTGCCCCACTGGCGTTAATCCCAGAAAATAGTTGGCCAGAGGGAAGGCGTCGCGTTTAGGGGCTGATAAGATCATCTCCATAATGGGCACTTAATCAGCATGTCTCCAACGAGGTGCCCGAGGAGGAACCTCCAATTTAGAGAGGCGCACTTTTGAAGGACACACGCGACAAAATAACAACATGCCATGTCAAGTCGTTTCAATGCATTTCTATTGTCTTTTAATGTGACATGTGACCTCATAAGCCAATCTATGAGCTGGGAGTGCTGAGTCGTTTCCACACGTCCAAAAAATGGTTGAGTGGGTTTATATAAAGACCTCCACAGCTCTTGTTAGAGGAACGTTAGATTTGTTCCCTATTAAGCGTCCCAGTATCCAGGATCCTCTCAGCCCCACACATTGTCATTTCCCTGTAGATAGCAATAGCATTTCGCAACAGCTATCCAAAATGAGCAGCAGCAAAATGAAGTCCTATACTACCAGTCTACATCTCTTGCCAAACGAAGGCCCTATTTGGCATCGGCGTGGTGATGTCCACTCAGCATATTATCTGAGCAGAACTGACAAAGCCTCTTTCTCTGTGCCAGCCGGAGAGCAGGGCTGCCAGGGCCAGGGAATATGGGGCTACTGAGGTTGAACGAAAGCGAGCCATTCAGGCCATACGAGTGCACATTTGTTTTAGTGACAATCTATTTCTTGCGCTAATCTATTCGATCATTAATGACTAATCATTTTTTCATTTGTCTAGTCAGTTCTTTTTGTTATTTTAAGAACAACGTCATTTAGTGTATTTTATTTTGAGAACAGTCAAACTGGAGAATTCTGGGAAGAAAAAAATGATGCTGTTGCCGTTATCTCAGTTGCGTAAAACAATATAACATTCACTATAGGGTATTGTACCACTTCTATGGTTGTTTGTAACATTTAAATTAATGTCACAAAATTATGTTTTTATTTTATTTATTCAACATCATACATTCTTCTGCTTTTGTTTAGCTTGCTACACACGTGTTAAGTCCAGCCGATAGTGCACCTACTCCAGTGTGAACAAAATCTTCCAGTCTCGTCCCCTATGATTGTGTAAGGCAGTCTACACACAACATGTGCACCATTTCTTTGAAATGTGTGGGGTTGAGAATGCTATGGTGGAGAGGAGAGGAGAGGAGGAGAGCAAACTGGCATTGAGTCTACAAGACTTGCTAAATGTACACCTCTTTTGTGAATGAAATCACCAAGTCATTTAGTCATCTAGTCCCCCACTGTGCCGGGCAGTTTTACGGACACATTCACAAAAATTGTGCGTGGCAAGAATACTACTTTAACATAGGAGCCAGGGGCAGAGGAGGAGAGGCTGGGGGAGAGAAAGGCACTCTTGGACACGTGGCCTGTGTAATGATTGCCATGCATTTTTTTTAAAATTCTCATTCAACACTATTCATCCTCTTTTTGTTTAGCATTGTATACAGTCCAACCACTTGCCAACTGTACAATGTGCTGGGCGAGAATGCTGCTTCAACCAAAGAGCCAGGCACAGAGTAGAGCGGAGGAGAGGAGAAGAGCAGAGAGGAGCGGAGTGGAGGAAGAGAGGAAAGCACTCTTGGGCATGCGGCCTGTGTTTATTAATGACAGGCCTGTGTTTATTATGGGCTGGCAGTGAGCGCTGCCATGGCGATGTGACCAGCCAGGCCCATTTCCAGGAGGCTCCCTCTCTCCTCTCTCCTCTCTCCTCTCTCCTCTCCTCGTCTCTACCGCACCCTCGGGCCCCACAAATATCACACTTGTAATTTCACGCCTCTGATTATTATCGCTGCGCCAGTGTATCTCTGAGCACAGATCCTCCACCCATCCTTTTTCTTCTTCCCAGCTGGGAGACTGGTTTTATCAGTGCAGTGCCCCCCACCCCCACCCCAAACCCTTGCTCCCCCCCCTCTCTATTTCTCCTCTCTTCATCTCTCTCTTTCTATCCATCTATCTTTTTCTCGCCCTCTCTTGTCCTCCCTTGTCCTCTCCCTCCCTTCCTTCCTCTCTCTCTCTCTCTTTCTTTCTCACACATTATCTCTTCATCCCTCTCTATCTAGATCTCTCCTCCTCTCTCTTTTTCCCTCTCTCTCTCTCCAGCACACACATACGGCAATGCACACACACGCAGCACCAAAACACACAACAAACACACAAGAGCACATTTTAATCTTTATTTTTTAATGTCTCCCCTCCCCGGACCACTTGTGAGCTTCCTCGTTCCTTCTTCTCCCATTTTCTGTTAATTTGCCACCATCTGCCTCAGCAGCTGTTTGAGTGGCCAGGAAAAAGTGCATCTGCTATTGTGGGGGGAAAACACTATTTCCCCTTCTCCTTATCATTCCTTATCCCCCTCCTTTTGTTGTGCCACCGTCTCTGCCCCACGTCCATTCATACTCAGCAAAGCACACCTCTCCACACGCCGCTTTTAAACAAACTCATGTCATGTTTTGAAGGATATGCATCCATTGAGCATGATATACTGTATGGGTCTACTGAATAAATTACCTCAGCAAACCAGTAAAACCACATCATTAGAATTCCGGACAATTTCACTCTACGGTGACATTGCTCACACTACCCGAAGATCCAACGTTTTTTTGTTCAGTCCTTTCTGAGATTCCTGGCCGAGATCATTCCAAGACACCTCACGAGACATCAGTAACTTGGGATCGTATTTGGAGTATGTTAAGACATTTCAAACAATATATAAACCGTCCCATGCCCCCCCCATTGGCTGGCCAGGATCTTGGAAAGAGCGGAACAAAAAAAAAAAAGTATGCGTCTTTAGGTACTGACAAGTCAAGGGCAGTTTAAGCAATACAACTGCATGTTGAAGTTGGCTAGCTTTTCCCTTCAACACAAATAAGTGTATGACAGTACTATTTTTAATCTGTTAAAATTAACAGGTGAGAAAATCACATGTAGACGACATCAACAAGACACAGTCAGAGGCGCACCTTGTCACCAGGCTAGGCAGGCAGTCGCTTGGGGCCCCCAAGCCACTACATGGTGAAAAACAGCTCAACTTTAAACTAGAATAGCGCCGATTTGTTTTGAATGTTCATTCTTTTTGGGTTTTACTTGCGCCCCCCACTGACACTAGAATCGCCTCTGGACACAGTTTCCCTGCACAGTGGGGAAAAAAGAGAAGACCAAAGGTCGTGACGAGAAATAGTAAATCTTTGAGAAGCTGACCAACCAAACATCTCTGTTAACAGTTAAAAAGCCAAAGCATGTGATTAGGTCGACCATTGTTTTGCGCAAACATACTTGCTTATCGATAACAGTAATAAGAGTAGTGTATCAGTCATACAGTATTTTTCACACTAAGCAGGGAGCTCCCATCTTGGTCATCAAAATGCCTCCCTCAATACTCTGAATGTTCTACTTATTCTCTCTGCTGTTCTGTCCCCCTCCTCTTCTCTTGGGGTTTACATGGCAATATGTACGCCTGTTCTCCTCACGGTGGGATCACCAGGAGTAAGCCAGCAGATTACAAGCATTCTTTGCCAGCCCGGAGGTTGTTCACAGTCGCAGGCCCTCTTTCGGGTAGCAGCAGTGAGGGAGCCCGGGGCTATACGGGCACTTGCTGTGGTTTAGGCACTTCATTGTGCGCGCAAGTTTGACTGACACGGTGTCCGTAATGATCCCCTGCCTGTGGGGAACAGGGCCATTTGTTTAGTCGACATGAGAAAACCGTTTTGACCCTGCCTCGTGGTCTCCGGCTGGTTGCTATGGTGAATTAGTGCTGTTGTATTAATTGAAGCCCACAGTCCCCACTGATTTCTCTCTCTCTCTCTTTCTCTTTCTCTCTCTCTCTCTCTCTCTCTCTCTCTCTCTCTCTCTCTCTCTCTCTCTCTCTCTCTCTCGCTCTCTCTTTCGCACCCCCACCCTCACTCTCTCTCTCTCTCTCTCTCGTCTCATGGTGAAAGTAAATGTTATTGCAACAGTGCAGACTGATCAGAGGCTTCATGGCCTATTCTTCATTCTATTGTGCGGTAAAACCATTAAGTATTTACTACTGAGTAGTTATGTTCAAAGTAGGACCTATTGGATTTCGCCACTGGATTTGCTTACATAGTTGTGAGGAGTATTTGCTGAGAAAATGCTGTATACTGTATATTAAAAATAGTGACCCAAGCTGTTGTTCAATAAACCACTGTTTCGTTTGGCAATCATTTGTGCTACATTTTTTTTTACGTGTCCTTATTGATGGACATTCTGAGCCATAGACTTGGAGATTACACCTGCTCTAAATTCTTTAGCAGTAACATGATTTTACATAGTAAACCGTTATAATCTAGTTAACACTTTCACAAAAACAGTCCCACTCATAAAAGTGCTAATGTTGTTGAGATAAATTACATTTTCATTGACAAAAAAATCCAAATTATGATCAAGGGGCCTGCTACACATATGTCCATACCTTCATCTGTGATAGACTCATAGACTCTCAAGAATCAGTGATTCAAATCATCAAGTTAAAGTATGTCCAATTACCTCTGCCAAGGAGGTTATATTTTCGGTCGCGTTGGTTTGTTTGTCTGTCTGTCTGTTTTTCTGTCTGTTTGTCAGCAGGATAACTCAAAAACCTGTGAAAGGATTTGGTTGAAACCTTCTGGAGTTGTTGGAAATGTCTAAAGGAACAAGTGATTAAATGTTGGTGGTGATCCGGATTACGAACCGGAACCAGGACTTTTTAAAAGATTCTTCACCATTGCTAGCGTACAAATCTAGACACCCCTAGTGACCGCAAATTGAATTGTGGATCAGGGCGAATGTTGACATTCCAGTTTCTAACTCCACAAGAAGAAGGCAGAAAGACTTCAAATAAAAATCGGGTGTAACATAGTCAAATGTTCTAATAAGCGGCTTCCTTGGCGGAGGTCTGCACTCTCGGAGTGCATTTTTTATATAGGCCTATGTTTCTATTTTTTTCCCAAAGCATTCTATTTTTTATACCGTTCTACAAATTGATATAGTCCCCCTGTGTTGTTTATGTCACTTTTTTTATCTCGCTGGTTATTTTGTTTGTTGTAATTCCTGTCACACCTCCCCCTCTCCATCCTGACCCTATTGGGAGCACTTAGCCGCCACGTTGTCATCACCCACTAACTTTTCCGCAATTGCACAGCAGCAGCAGCAGTAGCAGCATCCTGCCTTTTTATAGCTCAGCATCTTAATGGGTCTCCCTCTCCCCAAGCACAGCCTGCAGCCATCACCTCCCCAAATAAATAGAGGCTGACACAGTCATTTGCCTCAGGTCTACCGTGTGGTTCAAACCACTTTACCTCAGAGATCATTGCAGTGATAACAGCTACTTCATATCGCAGAATCACAAAGTGCTTAATTCCTACTCACACACACACACACACGCACACACACATGCGTGCGCCTCAGGAAGGTTCACGCCACATGACCATTAGATGCAGCACAGATAATGTTCACAAAGAGTTGGGAACAAAGCCGAATGCCCCAAACAACACTGGATTAAAAAAAAAAGCAATCTGCATTTTTAGTTAATGGTTACTGACTCGACAGCCAATCGCAATCCACTAGTGCCTTCGGTAGTGATAAAAGGGTATAATATAAAGTTCAAATGACACATAAACTGATGTACCCATTAGAGACACCTGAATTTATTAAATGTAGACCCTGGTCATCTACAGACGTTGGGGCAATTGTTCACAATTTTTTTTCATGAAATGTTTCATGTTTATTTTGATTCTATTACCTGCAGAAATGCATAGGCCTACCCATAACTACCCATAAGCAGGTTTGTTCATAGTGAACAGGGCTGTGTGTTGGTAGATCTATGCAGTTACTTATTTTACTTGTCAGGGTACAACATTTATTCTCATTCACCTCACCAATGAATTATTATTTTGATGTGCACGTTAACCAGTAACAGTGCAAAGTGATATCTCAGTAAGCATGTCACTTGTGTTGTGGTTTCATCCTAAAAAGCTGTGGCATCCTTGACAATGAGGCAGAGGTTGCCCTGGCAACTGTGTTTGTCTGTGTTTGTTCATTTAGCCGCAAGGGTCACATTCAGACTTGGATGTTCTAGAAGGCAGTTCTACATGACCCCTCCTCACCTTGTCTGACCTGACTTTGAACGCTTGAATCTCCTGTTGTTTTTGTTAAGCAATGATTATTTGGCAAGTGGGGTTTGAGCAAGAACCAAGTAAGCTTATGGGAATAAAGATTATGTCTGGTTAACACATCATTACATTACTAATAGAGCAAGTTTTGTTTACAGTAAAGGCCACCGCACATCACTTTCGACAACATTGCGGAACAATGACTGTTCCAACTATTTTGGTTACCCCTGCACACTGGCGGCGCACTTTATGAATCAACCAAGCATAGCAGCAGGTGGATTCATCAATGGATTCGAACGAGGGGCTTCAACAAAGATAGACCTCACACACACACACACACACACACACACACACACACACACACACACACACACACACACACACACACACACACACACACACACACACACACACACACACACACACACACACACACACACACACACACACACACAAAGTGGTGTTGTAGTTCTGTGACTTCGGAAAACAATGTTATAATTATGTGCATTATGCAGTAATAATAATAATAATAATGCTTTCGTTTTATATAGCGCCTTTCAAAACACCCAAGGACGCTTCACAGAGTGTTGTGTTGGAAAGTGTGAATGTGTGTGCGCGTCAGTGTGTGAGCGTGTGTGTGAATGCATGTAAGTGAAAGTGCTTGTGGAACTAGCAGCCATAAGCCTCCAGGAAGAGATGTGTCTTAAGGTGTTGCTTAAACATGGCCACAGTAGGTGACCATACTCGAGTCCTTGTGGGTGCTTTTGACCTAAACGTACTGTCTGAGGGTCTGTGGCAGTATAGCTGTTTCAAGTGCAGACAGAGTGCCGTCCTCTAACTACGTGTTTGAAAACACCTCCATCCTTTGATTTCTCTTTGATAGCAAACTCTTGTTTCCTTTTCAAGCATATTTCTAGTAGGGCCTAGTATGTGTTGATATGCATCACCTGCCATGTGTAAATCAGACAATTGCTTTTCCTGCTTTGTTATAATAGTCATTATTAGAAGACATGATGTGAACCCTCCATTGACAGTGATGTTAATGGTAAACCCAAGTACTTTCCAGGCTCACAAATGACTCAACAATAAATTATTTATGAATGATTATCCATCTTTGTTGGTCTCATGGGAGCATCTAACTGTGCACTGGTGGGTAAACATGAAGGAAATTAAAGACGTTCACCTTTTTCAATTTTGTTGGAATGTGAAAAGTGTATTTTTCTTTACTTTTATATTTCTCAAGTGATATCAGACTCATCATCACAGCTTGGGTTCTGAGAAAAAGAAATTCCACAAAGTCTTGCTTCATATTTTCAAAGTAAAACTTCAGTCCAAAGCCAGAGTGTAGGCCTAGTTGTAAATCTGACTGATCTTTAAGTCTTAATGTATGCTCTAGTCTACTGTTCGTTTCCTTTTAATGTGGGTTGAGGAATGACAGGAGTAATGCACAAGAAGTTGGTAACTTCTCGTGTAGGCTACTCTGTGTAGGCTATCTGAGATATGTAGGAGTTGCCAAGAGAAGAGGATCTAGTTTTATTCTGAAATTCCCACTATTTCAAATCGAGGGCCAAACTAACCAAAAGCTAAAACTTCTTATCTTAAAATCTTAAAGCTGTCACAGACACTTGTTTAAATAATGTTGTATACTGTATCTGAGAGACAACGATATGGCAGGTGTAAGACAAAATATTTTCCTCAAAGAAGTTGCGAAGAACAGAGTCCTTGGTGATTATTATTCTGAAATTCTCTCCCTCCTCCTTGAAGAGTTTGCACCTTTTACTTCTAATAAAATCGGACACGCAGGTAAGGAAATATGCACACCCACTCCCCAAGGTTTCCCAGCAGGGATCGTCCCACTGTATTTAATGTCGTTTTTCTTTTGATTCATTTGCATTTTTATGCAAGGTTACGCCAGGGGCTCCATTAACGCTGAAAAGAGACGGAAGAAACTATCAATCACACATTTTGTATGACGCTATGAATCAGCCTTCTCACTTGTCCAGGACAAAGAGGGGACACTGAGATAACTAATATACAGCAGAGGTGGAGATGCTATAGCCTAAGAAAGTCAACGTTGCACTTATGACATTTTCCTTCCGCCTCTGCACTTAACATACAGCACAGGTGATTTCAAGAATTAGCTGACCTACCAGGCTGACGGTATGTTTGCTTGTTAGGATAAACTGGTTCCAAAATAAATGAGTGGATACTATTTGGCATGGCATTTTACACAAACAAAACACACAAATGGCATAAAGCCCACACTTATTCCCAGTGAGGGAGACCAAAGGGCTGGCAATGCCACTGGCTCGCCCAAAGACTGACATTTGATCTTTGGTAACACTTCTTTCATTTAACGCGTGTGACTATAAAGCAAAGACGAGAATGATTTTCATAGCCCGAGCTAACTGCTCCTCTTGGGAAAAATAACTCAGAAGTTCCATCTAATGATAATAAATGACAGTTAATGAGTTGCCCAAACATAACAAATGGACGGAATTAAGCGGCTTCAATGGAACCAGGTTTCATTAGAATGCAATAAAGAAGGAGAATATTGGATTTATGGAAGTTGGAGATTGTGTGTGTATGTGTGTGGCGTGTGTGTGTGCGTGTGGCACGCGTGTGTGTGTGTGTGTGTGTGTGTGTGTGTGTGGCGTGTATGTGTGTGTTTGTGTTTGTGTGGATGTGAGCACAAGCCAGTATGATCTGCATGTAAAAATTTATTGTTTTTTTTGTTTTTTTATTAGTTGAGCTTATTTGTTATCCTTCAGTTCAGATCTTTGGAAGTGTTAAAGGAATTGTTTTAATAGAATTTACTTCGCTTTTTTTGCGGGACAACAGCAGCACCACACACCGAGTTAGTTTTCCCCACACACAGTATATTTGGCATTGAGCAAGAGCTCCATTTATCTTTATGATGGCACTCCTTGAGGAGCCGTTTTCTTAACAATAATCAATATTGAAGTCGCCAATGGCCACACGAC
>NC_085880.1:28812765-28825265 GCF_034702125.1 Engraulis encrasicolus
GAATTTAATGCAGGATCTTTTTCACTTTTTTTTCTTCACATTTTCACAATTTTCACTTACTAAAGCTGGTAATCTGGTATTATTTGAGGCTGACTTTTTTCCATTGTTGGTTGCTTTGAAAAACAGAAAATTAATCGTATCAGGATGTTATATATTTTCTTTGACATACACTCCGTCATAAATTGAAATACATCTTTGTAACAGGTATGTGAGTGCACACACCATCAACCCAGTACCAACCGTGAAAAACACAAGTAACAGAGATCAAGCAAAGACCGCATCGGAGTTAGTTGCTACCTCAGCGCCTCCGGTTCCCATCGCTGCAGACCTCTTCCTCTTTGCCCTTTACTCATGTTCTTTTTTCTAACCCTATAACTCAAAACATGAGTCTCTGATTCTGACATAATCTGTTGCTTAAACATACGACTGGCGAAGGCAGGAGTCTCGCTGCTCCTGGTACTGGGCTGCCTCCAGATTACATCTTGTTTTGCTGGGCATTAAAAGTGTCAGAGGGATGGCGGCGGTGGTTTGCTTTTATATGCCGTTATTAATGATTCCGCCCCGTCTACCCCGGGTCTATGTCTCTAATTAAAATACCCAGCAGTTTGCAACCAGCCACACACACACACACACACACACACACACACACACACACACACACACACACACACACACACACACACACACACACACACACACACACACACACACACACACACACACACACACACACACACACACAGACACACACACACACACACAGACACACACACACACACACACACAGACACACACACACACACACACACACACACACACACACACACACACACACACACACACACACACACACACACACACACACATGATTCAGGGCGATGGCAAGTGATCACCACAAATAATCTGGTCATTTTCATAGCCGACAGCGAGAGGAATCATCTGCGAGGGGTCGCCCCCATCAGTATTCTTACGGTGTGTTGTGGGATGTTGTTAAACTACTGTCTGTGGCGTTAATAACATTCACTACTGTATGGTGTTCATTAAGCCTTTTCCTTTAACTTTGCCTACATGTTATGTACCACTCCTTTCACGAGATTTGCAGTACACACAGTAGCGTTAATTGAACACTTAGAGAGTTGAATTTGCCACTCTCTTATTGTAGTTCGTCCTGATCACCAAATGTTTAATTAATACTTCTAAATTTGCTTTTACTATTAGTATAATTTTACTACTGCTAGTAACACCACTATCAACAACAACAACACCACATCTTACAGCAGTGAAATTAAAACGTGGAAATATGATAGCAGCTTTTCAAAACACACATCGCAATATATCTATGCAGAACACAGCGGGGCGTCTTGTGCAACCCAGTCTCAGTCGGGTGACACTTGGTGTATCTGTTATGTGTGTATAATAATATGTACTGTCTGTAGGGCGGCTAATTGACCTTCACGGGTCCAGCAGTCAGCCTCTCATTTCCCTCCCTGACCTCTACCGCCCGGCCCGCCAGCCTCTCAAACGACCACAACAATGTCACCCTCCTCTCCTGCCACCTCCTCCTCCTTCCCCCTCTCCCCTCCTCCCCCACCTCCTCCTCCATTTTAACCATGATGAGTTATGGCTGAGGATAATTAACACTTATACTTGCTCTTTTCACTTCTGCACTCCATTGGGCACGTCATTCTCCCGCGCCTCTCTTTATTGTTTGCTTATCTACGGGCTTTTTTTGTCAGATCAACATATTGCGACTGAGTAACTAGCTGTCATAACTATTAAAACATAAATCGCGATGAAGTGCTCCGCTGTTGTTGCCATAGGCTTTGCTTTGTGTTTAAAAAAAAAGACGTAACATTTGACTGCTCGCCTCTGTGTTTGCGTGACTACGGTGACATGACCATGGTGACATTTCTTTAGGCGTTGTTGATTTGATTAGTGCTAAGGTTTCATGCTTTAGCATGGCGAGATTCACATCTCTCTCTCTATCTCTCCCTCCTTTCTTTCTCCCCACCTCCCTCTCCACTCTTTCTCCCTCTCCTCCCTCTCTCTCCCCATCCCCTTTCCTTCTGTCCTATCTCCTCACCTCCTTCTCTCTCTCTCTCTCTCTCTCTCTCTCTCTCTCTCTCTCTCTCTCTCTCTCTCTCTCTCTCTCTCTCTCTCTCTCTCTCTCTCTCTCTCTCTGTCTCTCTCTTTCTCTCTTCCTCCCTCTCTCTCTCCCCCGTCTTCCTCTCTGTATGTATATCCGTGCCCTCTTTCTATTTCACAACTTTCCCCTCTGAGGTGCTGAGAGGTGGTGTCCACTGGAGAGGAACCTATCAGATTATCTCCAATCAGGTGCCACAGGTCTGGGGTGCGGTGTGGTGCGGGTGCGGTGCGGGTGCGGTGCTGGGGGGTGCAGTGTGATGGGGGACGGGGGGTGGTTGCAGCATCTTCCGTGGTTGCACACACATGACATACACCTCACCGTAGTGCTCCCCCCCCCACTCTCTCTCTCTCTCTCTCTGTCTCTTGCTAATGACTGCGAGTTTTAAAAAAAATGCAAATAGCCTCTCCCATAATACACCCCCCCACCCCCCACCACATCCTCTCCACCCCTGTAAAAGTTGACATTGTCTCCAATGATAAATTTTCTGCTGAGGTAAGAGACAATTTAGTGCTAGAATTACAAGCAGGGCTCTTTGTCACTCTTCGGTAGCATTTACATCCTTAATTAGCTGTAATTCCACTGTTCCCATTAGGGAGAGAGAGAGAGAGAGAGAGAGAGAGAGAGAGAGAGAGAGAGAGAGAGAGAGAGAGAGAGAGAGAGAGGAGAGAGAGAGAGAGAGAGAGAGAGAGAGAGAGAGAGAGAGAGAGAGAGGTGGTGGGCAAAAGCTGTAGAAAAGACAGGCATGAGAGCACCACTGAGACAATAAAACTGGAGGAAAAAAGTCACAGGAAAAAAGCGATAGAGAGAGGGGGGGGGGTGTCGGTGAGTGCTGACTTGCTGTGGTAAGATACAGCGACGTCCGCTGGTGGGTTATCATGAAACGTTGCTGTGTGTGTGTGTGTGTGTGTGTGTGTGTGTGTGTGTGTGTGTGTGTGTGTGTGTGTGTGTGTGTGTGTGTGTGTGTGTGTGTGTGTGTGTGTGTGTGTGTGTGTGTGTGTGTGTGTGTGTGTTTGCAAGCGTGTGTGTGTGTGAGAGAGAGAGGGTGGGGGCGGCTGTGTGTATGTCTGTGTGCATGCACGCGTGCATGTTTGTGTGTGTTTGTCTGGGGGGGTATTTGTGTTTGTCTTGTGTGTGCATGTGTGTCTGTGTGTGAGTGAGTATGAGAGTGTCCTTAACACTTCAGTGAATTTCACAGGTTGTTTTTAAGAGAGATATACCAGGCCATGGTTTTGTGAATGACATGTCCAAACTTGTCAGAAAGCACAAGTCATTTCCCCTCTCACTCACATACACTCACTCACATACGTACAAGTAACACACACACACACACACACACACACACACACACACACACACACACACACACACACACACACACACACACACACACACACACACACACACACACACACACACACACACACACACACACACACACACACACACACACACACAATACCTCAAGGGTCAAGAATCATGATGGCAAAGATGTTACCTTGGACATAAGGTATATGAGACAGTCTCTCACACGTGGAGTGAAATTGGGAACGCAATTTATTTCTGAGTATATTGAACAGAAAGCAAGCAAGCAAGCAAGCTAGCAAGAAAGACAGAAAGAAAGAAAGAAAGAAAGAAAGAAAGAAAGAAAGAAAGAAAGAAAGAAAGAAAGAAAGAAAGAAAGAAAGAAAGAAAGAAAGAAAGAAATGTATCAAATAAAAATGATCCTGGTTTATTGGTCTTTTTAATAATTAGAATGATATGCAGAATTGTAGAACATTTGGACACACTTTCAAAGTCTATAAGAATGTACAGACATCATTTTATTTTGTCACCACAAACTGGCATCCATTCTGGTACAGTCCCTGCTGACAATGTCACACACACACAATTCTCTTGATACTGCATTTTTGTGCATTTATTTTCAATGGCTCCATTCACATTCAGTGACTTGTTTAAAGTCTCACAGCATAGACTTCAGACATCAGTTTGTCAATATGTGCTGACACAATGATAAAGTGGTGTAAAATGCTTACACCCTTTGAATATTGCATACATTTTCATAAAAATGGTACCTACTTCACAATGATTCAAAGTCTGCATACTTATTTTTTGGGACGCTTTGTAGACTGGAGGAGAACACCGTGGCCCATAGCGCCCTAAAGGGAAAGAATGCCTGCTAGGTCCGGGGGTCAGAGTTGAGTGGTCACGCGTCCCTCTCTCACTTATTAACTCTTACAGCTCTCTGCAGGTTCCATTCAGACAAGGCATCTGCATTAGGCCCTAACAGACATGCGGGTAGACCTGGGTTCGAGGGTCATTTCCTGACCAATCTCGTCCACTCGTTTCCTCTCGTCTCTCAACTTCCCTACCAATTAAGCAATAAAAAAGTGAAGGAAATTTTACATTGACATGACTTTACGTCTTAATATTGAAAAAGACCATACACACAAGTTGAACCTCTACTTGTTGCCCAGCATTCAAGAATGTTGTGTTTCCAAGACGAGATCAGTGACCATGTCAAATGGTGGCTGGAATCGGCAACACACTGCTTCAATAATTGCCTACCGATACTTCCAGCAGTCAAGTGTGATGCCATAAAAGCCTCACGTGATGATGCTTAGTGATTAAAAAGAAACTTCGCCTTGCCACAGGCAATTTACTTGACCTGGTCAGACCACTGGTCAGAGTGCCCTGTTATCCTGTTGGACAGTGTTGTAATGTGGAGTTCTGATTATCCCTGATGAGTAGGAGAGAGAGAGAGAGAGAGAGAGAGAGAGAGAGAGAGAGAGAGAGAGAGAGAGAGAGAGAACAAATCAGTACAGAGTGCTAGAGAGAGAGAGAGAGAGAGACACATATGATGAATTCATTGTCTTCAAAATAAAAGCATGGCTGGTGTGTGTCCTCGGGGGTTGTTGTTTGTCCCACTGGCTCGTTCAATAAACACATCAACATACTTGCTGGTACGTATATGTTTTACCTTGACAGCAGGCACGGCATGCAAAGGAAAGTTTCCCTGGTCCCCAGAGTGATATTTGTATTGAGGTGGGGGAGTTGAGCGGTGGCACATCTCCATGCCGTTTCCCAAGGCAGAGAGCGCTAATGTAACACAGGTATGGTGGACCGGACCCCCTGCTGCTGCAAACAGCGGCGCGGGAATCATCCATTGAAAACAAAATGTCATCCATCCATCACCACAGATATTTTGGAAACGATAGTTTAATGTACCTTCTTAACTACATATACCTTCCTCACAGCCAGCCTTTATTTCTTTATTTTTGCTAGCTGTGTGAAAAATAGAGGGGAGGCAGAGTCATTGATGGTTTTTTTGTTTTCCTTGTCATTAAATCGTGGCGGGGAGATGATGTGGAAGCTGTGTGCTTGTGTTTGTGTGGACGTGTGTGTGTGCGTGCGTGCCTGTCTGCCTGCCTGTCTGCCTGCGTGCGTGCCTGCGTGCGTGCGTGCGTGCGTGCATGCGTGTGCACGTGTGTGTGTAAGGAGTCTGTCTGTGCTTGTTGCAATGATAATGGAAGCACAGAGGACAGGGGAAGACATCTTATTGGTAACAAAGGCCTACATCGACTGCTAGGATAAATATACACCCTATTTAGTCTAAGCAATTTAAACTGTGCAGTTTCTATGGGGATCCACTGTAACAGCAAGGTCTGGCCTGTCGTTTCTGTAGAGAAGGAAATTTGCTGCGACGTACATGCTCTAGAATTAGTATTTTCAGTGTGTTGCTTAATTGAACTGTCTTTTGAAGCTGATTATACACCATACAAACATTTGACAATGCAACCACTCCCGTGGTGAATGTGGTGATATAAAAGGAATACAAACTAATCTTAGGAGGGATATAACCATGCAATATATTTTTCCCAAGGAAAGGATTGAAACAAAAAATGAGCAGAGACAATAGTGATGTCATTACTAATCTAAAGCTTTAAAGCTTTTCTGCTGATAACACACACACACACACACACACACACACACACACACACACACACACACACACACACACACACACACACACACACACACACACACACACACACACACACACACACACACACACACACACACACACACACACACACACACACACACACACCTCTATGTCTATGTAAACTCTGGTGGTGTGGAGGGGCTGAGGGAATCATACCCTCTCAGATGCAACACGGCATGGCACTCACTTTGCCCTCGCCAGGAGTCAGGAGTAGATTAACGTCTCCGTCCGACACACAGCCGTTGACCCCCAGAAACCCAGTAGCCAATAACATGTGGTCTATCAGCCGTCCTCTTAATCTCCTCAAATCCCGCCGTGCCGGAGAGCAAAAGGCCATGGCTGTGGAGAAGAGGAAGAAGAGGTGCATCGTCGGGCACTTTGTTTATGTCTGTCGCTCGGAAGCGCGACAACAAGTTCCTGTCCTCCTCCCTCCGCGTTTTGTTTTTGTTTTTCATGGTACTTAACATTGACATTGAATGCCATGTGTGCTTATCTCTCTCGCCTCTCAACTAATCTGTTTGCATTACTGCTGGAATGTGCCATAGTCCCATTATGTATTAGAAAAGCAATTATCACTTCATTAGATGTCTTAGGTGTTAATGCACAGCACAAGACTAAGCCATCTGTTGAATTATTTTTTCCAGAGCCAACCCCCCCCCCACCACCTTCTTTTGATGCCATCCACATTTTTAACCAATTAGGGAGCTCCACTTGGTAATTTAACTTTGAAAATGGGATGTCTTCAGTTACTGGTCTAATAATAGCGATGCATATGGCGAGTGTTTGGAAACGGGTAATGAGAGAGATGGCGCCCCCTCAATTTGTCTTTGAGATTCCGAGGGAAAGGCAGATTGGAGCCTCAGGACTCAATTCACCTGAGCATATGCCGGAATGAGGAGGCCTCGCAACATGGCAGCAAAGATTTGATCCCAAACTTTGTGCCCTATTTCTTTGGGGTATAAATGAGGGGTGGAGTGTTGGTGGTGGGGGTGGGAGAATCATCCCTGTTTGTTTAAACAATGAGAAATATCACCCTGCCTCATACAGTGTGTACAACATGTTAGGCCTGTGTAATAATTTAAAGAAAAACTTTTTGGTTTGTATAAATGTACACAGTACACATTTCATTGAGTTCATTGAACTACATTCTGGATGTGAACAAGCCAGTTTGAAAGTAGGTGCTTGCTATTAGAGAGTTGAATTTGACACTTTTACTGTAGGGACAGACAGCAGGCATTGAAAGAGCTAAAATGCTTGGAAAGCGCAGATCAGGGGCGACAAACACGGCAAACAAATCAACCTGAAGGATTCGATCACGGAGAGTAGCCAATTGAAGCTCATGTTGAGAAAACTAAAAATGTAAACATAAAACTAAAAATGTAAACATTCCATTGGCTGCTGCCTGCTGCCGCCGAATTCCTTACATATTTCTCGCTGAAGTTCAAACCTTTTAACACTTTTGACGCCCTCTGTGCTAGAAACGCTTTTGTAGCTTTTGACACTTCTGTTGCTATCTCTTCCATACAACGTTCCACGTTCCACGCCTTCAATGCCTGCTATCGGTCCCTACAGTTACAGTTGGTCCTATTCTCGAAGTCCCTCTGTCCAAATATTGAATTAACTCGGCAAAATGTCCTGTGATAAGTGCATGAATTGCAATATGAAAAAAAAGATTGATGACTGAAGTGTTGAAGAAACAAATTTCTAGGATATTGCTTCATTTGTACACACTCACATATCCAGAGATGAATGAGACTGTGGCCCTGTATGTCACTGCAGTGAAGAACATATTTATATACTTATTACAACATATTTACTGAGAGTAAAATCAATCAAAGCCATAATTGACCCTCTCCATGATTTCTTCCTTTTTTTCTCAGTCCACATTCCATACTGAGATAATCAGAAGACTGAGTGCCCTGAAATAGGTGGTATCAACTAATCCTTAGATTCTCAAAAAAAAAATGAACTGTAAGCTTCAGACAGATATATGTGTCTGCGGGAGTGTCATCATTCTGATGTTATCATCTCTAAGTACCCGCAAAACTGAGCAGTGCACATGAAAATGAATCTCCTGAAGTACATCATGTCATCTGTAGACATTAGTCTTGATAAACTCGCAGTCTCAGGTTTTTTTTTTCTTTTCAAGATTGCAGAGGATTTAGACAAAGATTCCATATTTCATACCGCCTGTAATTACTTTTGTGCTGGCATGTTATTGGGTGTCATTTTTTCATCCATCCTACTTAACATCATCATGTAGCTCTTCAGATAGCATGCTTAAAGAAGGCAGGTACGACGTGCAATCCTTTCTTTAACATGTTAAATGCATTACCTTGTTAAACTGCTACAGATAATTAAATCGGATCGCCTCATTTTTTATCTTTTCTTCAGCACCTCAGCACACTTCGGGGCTAATTTGAATAATCTGATATTGAATTTTGCCCTAAATCAGTCTCAAATGAAAGAGACAGTCTCCCTGTGTGGGCTAGCTTGATCCCCCCCACACACACACACCCCACCCCATACACCTCCTCTCTTCTTCCCCTCCACCACCCCCCACCCCCCTTATTCAGGGTCTGAGGATTTATTGACAAACGAGAGAGGAAGCTGCCAGAGGAATTGGCCTCATTTGTTTCCTATAGCCCAGTAATGGCAGATCAGCTCTTAGGGCCACGAAGCTGACAGCATCCAGGGCTGGAGGAGAAAACATCCATGCTGATTTTTATTGGCTCTCCCTTTAAGTCGCCTCCCTGTCTCCCTTCCCTCTGTCCCACCTAATGCTGTTTTGCCTGATTAAATGCTGAAGCTGTGAATATAATCCAATTCCTCGCTGGGCCAGACCGGCTCTCTTAATGACAAATTGTTTAGAAGAGGACAGTTGTCCGATTCTGTGAATGCCAATGCTTTAGCCCAGAGCTCTTCCCCCTGGCGTAGCCCTGCCACACCAGGCTATACCATGTCATCACTCGACGGGATTAATTCTAGGGTTAGGGTTAGAGTTAGAGTTAGGGTTAGGCCAACTCTTTGGGCAAAAACAGAGCTATTTAAATCAGACATGATGGTGAAGACAGTTAACTCCCATACAATTGTGCTGGTTAGTGTTTTTTTGTAATTGTCCCAAATTCCACGCGGATTACGTTTGTTGGGCTCCCTCTTTATCGTCCATTGCAGCATTACTAATAGCCATTTGGAAAAAAAGGAGAACATTTGTGTTTCTTTAAGCCATCTCCCCCTCTTACCTCCCCCCCCCCAAAAGAGGGTGAAAAAAAGAAGTTGTGTTGATCTTGCGCCACTCCTTAATGAACAGGTGTCTACATAACACAGCCTACCTCACAGATGGTAGCATAATTAGCATTCATTATGGCCGGCTTTTCCAAGGGCCAAGATGTGCCGGGCTATAAGGGGCTGGCTAACCTCTTCACCCTCTGGCTCTGCCCCCTCCTGAGCTGGGGGGGGGGGGGGGGGGGGGGGCTGATGGGAGCCGGGTGGGGTGGGTGGTGGTGGTGGTGGTGGTGGTATGGGGTGGATAGCAGGCTGGGGGTAACAGGGCGATAGCGGTAGCGGTGAAGTGGGCAGTGTATGGGCGGTATGGGTCGACACGTTTTTTTTTCCTCCAGAAAAGTGGGCAAAGGTGCTGATGGAGTGGGGAGCAAGTGGTGTGAGGCTAAAACGTGGGGGTGTTGTATGGATTGACACATATTTTTCTGCAAAAAGTGGGTGAAGGTAGAGCGCCCCCCCTCTTATCACCCAGTGTCCTCCTGATCCTCCCGCGTTGGCCACGATGTGCCTGTTTAAAACCTGCAGGAATGCCAAAGGTCACCCAGTCAGCCCTCCGCTGGACCAGCACACTGTGTATGTTGAGTAATCCTTTTGTTGTAATCCTCTAAAGGAAGTTATTAAATGAGTGTCGACTGGGTCCCTCTCTATGTTTTGCAAGTAGAGGGCTTTTCTTTCCTACCTCTATCTTTCTCTCGTTGCCCCCCCTCCCCCCTTTCTCTCTCATGCTCTCTCTCTTTCTCTCTCTAGCTCTCGTTGCTTCTCCCTCCTTCTCTACATACCTCCCTCCCTCTCTCTCTGTCTCTCTCTCTGTCTCTCTCTCTCTCTCTCTCTCTCTCTCTCTCTCTCTCTCTCTCTCTCTCTCTCTCTCTCTCTCTCTCTCTCTCTCTCTCTCTCTTCCTCTCTTTCTCTTTACCTCTCTCTCTCTCTCCAATATGCTTTCCTGCTGTGAGGTCCAGACGCTTGTTCACCCACACAGAGCATACTGTATGTCTGGGTGGCAGTCATGATGTCTCTGAGGTCTAAAAACAATGAGCTGTGTTGCCGCTGTGGTGGTGTCTAGAAGCCAGTGGTTTGTGGTATGTGGTGTACAGTAATATGTTGGCGGTGGTTTGGTTATGGTGGTCAAGTTGATCCACATGCATGTGAACTTTCATGCCTGAGCGCTTGTGTGTGTCTATGTGTGGATGCATGCGTGTGCGTATGTGTATGTGTGTGTGTGTGTGTGTGTGTGTGTGTGTGTGTGTGTGTGTGTGTGTGTGTGTGTGTGTGTGTGTGTGTGTGTGTGTGTGTGTGTGTGTGTGTGTGTGTGTGTATAGGGGGTTTGACAGGTGTGTGTGTGTGTGTGTGTGTGTGTGTGTGTGTGTGTGTGTGTGTGTGTGTGTGTGTGTGTGTGTGTGTGTGTGTGTGTGTGTGTGTGTGTGTGTGTGTGTGGAGGGGGGGAGGGGGTGCATTGGTTTGCCAGAGGCCAACAGAAGCATGACTGCTGTAATTTCATCCACTTAGGAATGAATTCCATCTCTAATCTTATCTGCTCCATGTCAAATGGTACTGTGACATGCTGTTTTATCCCCCGCCCCCTCCCCAACCCCAGCCCACCCCTCCACAACATTTGGTTTTGTGGAAGCAAGCAGTTGGCTGCCTCCCTCCCTCTCCTTCCACCCGCCGCAGAATGAAACCCTCTGGTCATTAAAGGTGCAATGTGTAATATTTTTAGTAGATTATTTCCAGAATACATGCTGCCCAGTCATTAATGTTGCTTTTTTCACAAATAATTACCACCAACATCAAATTATAAGTATTCGTAATGACTGGGAAAATAGAGTTCGCAAGTCACCCGGAAGCATGGCTTTGGTTGTTTGGTCTTTTTTGTTAGCATCGAATAGGACGGGTGAATAGTGACCAGTCTCAAATAAGGTGTGAGTGCAAACACGCCATTAGCGAACCCCTGCAAACTGTTGAGGGTGTTAAAAATAGGCTGTAGGGATGACATGGTTGTTCATTTTGTGTCAAGCTGCAACATAAATACGATGTTGCTATCAACATGCTAAACCCGGCAACTGGCAGACTACAGGAGGGAGATTTCACGTGCCGTGTCCATGGTAACCCATGGTAAGCCTCCACAAACCATACTGGCGTGTAAGACTTTAGAAATATTTCTAAACAAGCTCTGATACAGGTTGTTTCTCACGCCTGATAACAGTCTTTTGATGAAACTTTAAAAATGCCATAACTGCAATTACTCAAATCGCCTTGGTGTAGTAGTATACTTTCAAAACTTACCATCGAGCAGAAGCAACATTACTTTATTATCTATATGTTTTGTTTGATAAACACACACCTGTGGTTGTGCTGTACCATTTGTTAGTAAGGAATGAATACGGGGATAGGCGAATGACGGCTGTTAACGTCTGTCTTATATTTTTGTCAACCCTATGCCGCTGTCCCTATTCCTGGAAACCGGATGCCGTTAAATGCTAATCCGCCACATACAACTTGATGTCACCCACTTGTGAGCTCTATTGCACTTTTCATACATGATCTCCATGTCCACCATTTTGAATTTCCGCTGCTGTACTTTGCTCATACTAGTAAATATTAGTTCATTACTTAGTAAATATTAATGAAAAGATCAGATTTGGTGATAGGCAGTACCGTTTCAATTAGCAGCATAGTTGCAATACCTACTCCGGCCACCAATCCTATACAGTGCACTTTTAAGAATAGTTTGCTTTTTGTGATATTCCACGATGGCGGCTTGACTGCAGAGCAATACAAAACAAAAAGACTGAATAAAT
Organism: Engraulis encrasicolus; assembly: GCF_034702125.1. Lineage (NCBI taxonomy): Eukaryota > Metazoa > Chordata > Actinopteri > Clupeiformes > Engraulidae > Engraulis > Engraulis encrasicolus. The sequence goes on from NC_085880.1 coordinate 28,824,992, forward strand.
TCTCTGTGGGTTGGGTGTGATTCAAAGTTTACTTTCTTAGCACGACTGCTAAAGTGTTGCTAAAGCATTGCAAAGGAAGAAACAAAAACAAAGTAGTTGTTACAGTTCAGTAGTAAAAGTAGTACCGGTAGTTGTGTTCGTGCAGTCATGTGTGCACCGAGGTCTTCTTGCACAGTCCGCCACTCGGAGCTTGAACTCGCAACCTTCCAGTCAAGGCACCAGTTTGGCATGGGAGGCACAGGCACTGAGCTTAAAGGATAACTTCAGTCAATTT
>NC_085880.1:28830265-28882765 GCF_034702125.1 Engraulis encrasicolus
CGAACGGTTCAGGCAAGTTTCAGTTTAACGTTTTCGTTCCTGCAATCGTTCCCCCACAAAAATATCGTTCCTGAACCGGTTCGGAACGAAAAAATAACGTTCGTTCTTAACGTTCCTGCAGTGTTTAACGGCCATATTAAGTCTATTTTCGTGGACTTTATCTTAGAATAGACGTACTCATTATTTCCCCTTGATTTACACAGCTATTCTCAAAAATAATAACACACCCAAAAACACTCAGATGGGCTATCCATCCTGGCAGATTTAACCGGATGCCTATAATTCTTATCAAAAGTAGCCTATGCCAGCCCAGTAGCGGTGGGTGGATGTTGATTAGGGAGGCACAATACAGAATAGCCAGAGAGAGTTTAAAAAAATAGCCAGAGAGTTCCTAAAAAAATCTCTGGAATAGCGCAGGTAAACGTCAGCATAATAAGAGGTGTCGATAGGCATGGATTTCAGTTCTTGCCTAGCTCTATTTAATAGGCCATGATGAGGTTTGCAGCAAGTGAAACGTGTAAGTAAAAGGGACACAGTTTGCTCCACAAAAAAAATCCCAAACTGTTTTGAGATGTGCACGATGCAAGGGGTCACTAGTTCTAGAGAAGGGACAGGTTGCATAGTCTGAAACCTCGGATATGCTCTCAGATATCGGCTACCAACCATTCCAGTGCAAGTCCATCACCACAAAACCGGAGACCTTTTGCTTGCCTAACAGACAAGCGTCACAAAATAGCAAGAGTTTCCACGTAGTCCATCCCATCAGCCCAGCCCTCTGCACGACAGAAGAGAATAATAACTTTAACAACAAATGCGCTGTCTTTCTCTATCCCTGCTTGTTGTCACACGCGACCTACTGTATTCGTGATGACAGCCAGGAAATATTGCGCAATACTGACCATCGAAACATTGAGCGGGCCAGCTAACGTCAGCTAGCGTCTGTCCATCTGCCACGCATTGACCACAACACCAGATAAATAAGACGTCCTTGATTACAGCACATAAAACACCAGCTCTCACCTCTCTTCTCTACAACCGACAGTGGGATACACTGCGCACAACAAACGCACTTCAGTAAACTTCACGACAACATAACTTGCCATAACCGCATTGAACATCGAGGCACTCGGCGGTGCCATTACAAGTAGTAAGCTAAACATGACTTACCCACCAGTTGCCTCTCGAGAGCACTCTGCGAATTAGGTTCATCAAATCGCCTATCCAATTCCTTTGCAAATCATTGACTGCATGGTCCAAATACTCTGTCCCTGTAGGAATCCCAACACCGATCTCAAGACATGTTCTCTTTTGCTCTCCATGGTGTCAATATAAAACTCTGTACTGTCCGTGAATGAGACTGAAGAACAGCGCGGGTAAAGTGTCATTTCTCTTACAAAAACTTATTTGATATTGGTGGTCAAAAACTTTAGGGCGGGTTTATTAGAGTCAACTTCCAATCACTACGAGAAAGCCAGGAGAACAGAGACAGTTTAGTTCTAGTTTCCTATCAAAATCTCTGAGGAGAAGCACATCCTAAATTTACCCAGGAAGTTTCTCCATACAATACACAGTCGCACTCTGATTGGCCAATGCTCCTCAATATTTTATCAATCGGCGGCAAGAGCTCAGGTGAAGCAAAATGCTGTTGCTGTATGCATGTTTCCCCTCATACACGTCAGTATCCGAACTAAAAGACTGCTCGTCGCCATGGTTACTCCTCAAACAAAATCGTGCACTTGTATGAAATATAGAGAACGAAAAAAAAAAACCGTTATTAACCGGTTTGTGGATTTCAGAATAACGTTTTTGTTCCGGAACACTTGAAGACCATTTCGGTTTCGTTTCCGTTTCCGTTCCTTGTAAAATTCCATAAAATTTCGTTCGTTTTCGGTTTTCGTTTTCGTTCCTTGAACCGGTTCGGAGCCCTGGTCATTTGTACTATCCCTGTTACATTAATATGTAGGTACAGATGCTGATTACACGTACCCTATGCGGATATATTTTTCATCCGTTTACACATAAATATTAAATAATAAAAGTTCCATTGTGACAGACAAGTTTTAGCCTAAATCCAGAGTTTTGGAAATGAGCATAAATGATTTTTCAAAGATATCCATATATCATACGTTTTGGCAGCCTCACAGTTTATATAAAAATGTACCGTCATATACCATTATGCATTTGCACTGTAGCTTAGGGTTATGGTCACAGTTCGGGTTAGGCATGTGTAGTGTAAGTGCATAATATTACATGTTGACACTGAAAATTGAAAATATAAAACAAAGTGTTACCCATTACACTTTAAACTCTTACTATGTATGTGCTGACTTACCCCCTAAAACAATTATGTGACTTTCACCCTAACTCCTTCCTGTCCTATAAGCTTATTACCACCATGGAGGCCAGATATAAAGGCAGTGTTTTCTCTCTGATAGGATTTGGAACCCATGTCTCCCAAAGTCCCCCATTGTCAGCTCCTATTTTCTAGCGGTGTAGCCCCAATGAATTTCGGACCCTTTTGCCATCAAAAGGCCTTAAATGGACAAAATATCTCCTGCGATTCATCCTGTTGTTATGCTAAGAACACTAGGACCCAAGTGACCAACACTCTTGCATATCTGCATGGAGCGTTTCTTGTTCTCTTTCTGTCTGTGTCCCTGGCTGCCTGTGCTCTCTGCTAGGGGAAGGGGCTGGCTGCAAGTGGGAGATCCTTCTGTTCTCCATATGGCTGCATTGTCTTGGTAATGCGTTACAATGCACCCCCTCGGAGAGGGCCGCGGGGCCCACTGCTGGAGGATAAACTATTGGTTTCACTTTTTTTTTTTTTGGGTCTGTCTCTGCTGTGTGTGTGTGTGTGTGTGTGTGTGTGTGTGTGTGTGTGTGTGTGTGTGTGTGTGTGTGTGTGTGTGTGTGTGTGTGTGTGTGCGTGCGCGTGTGTGAGTGTTTGTCTGTCTGTCTGTCTGTCTGTCTGTCAGTCTGTCTGTCTGTCTGTCTGTCTGTCTGTCTGTCTGTCTGTCTGTCTGTCTGTCTGTCTGTCTGTCTGTCTGTGCGTGCGTGCGTGCGTGCGTGCGTGCGTGCGTGCGTGCGTGCGTGCGTGCGTGCGGGTGTGTGTGCGTGCGTGCGTGTGTGCGCACGTGCACGCATGTGTGTGTGTGTTTGTGTGAAAACCCCCAGGGGAGGACAAACGGCCTAAGGGCAGGCTGTTGTCTGAAGGGGAGGCAGTGGGCGCGTGTCAGCCTCTGGTCCCCCTGACCACGGGCACGCCACAGAGGGGGCCCAGCCCACCGCCATGACAAATACAAAGAGACTGGCAAACAGCTTGCATCCAGACGCTGCAGAATGGCATTTTAAGGGTGCACTGATACACCAGTTTGAAGGAAAGGGGTTGGGAGGAGAACATTTCTAAAGAGTTGTGTGGTCTGTGGAATATAAAAGGAAATTTCAAGACATTTCTGTGAGAAGAGATTCTTTTTATTGGATGTTCAAAAACTCGCAGCCTTAAAGATTAAGCAGCATCCTGCGTAGGCTCTCTCCTCTCTGAAAGAAAGTGAGCTTCATCCACCAAGAATTCCCCTGCAAGAAAATGAAAATATTGTGCAGGTGACAGACTCACAAAGAACATGTCTGTCAAATGTCACCATATAGATTAGAAAAAAAAATCATAAAGTCACAAAGGGATTTGTGCCAAAGCCGAAGACTTTCATGTCATTTTTGATCTGATAAATTTGCGTTCTATCTACACAGTTCTGAAAAGAAGGAAAACTTCATTCCTGTTGACTCCTTAATCCTCAGCTTGACAATCAGAGTTTCATGTGTTTGGTGTGGAAACTGAAATTTTTTTCCACTACGTAGAATATAATAAATAAAAATACATAGCCTCCTAGAAGCTCATGCCTTTCATGATTTTTTTTTTGCACCAGCACTGTGGCAAAGCTTGGGTTTTTATTCCTCTTTCTGTTCTGTGGCTGTCACCTAATTTACAATTACTTTATTGTGGCTGCAGTGTTACGGATGTTGGCACGAGCTATGTACCTGGAATCTCTATGTTGGTTCACAATAATCTGGATAAGGTATCAGGATTTTCTCTGAGTTGCTGTTTCCTGAGTTAGGCTACCTGTATACTGTGAAAAGAAACATTGTACTACTGTACTGCATAGATATGTACATTCAATTCAATTGAATTTCAGTTTATTAGGGACCATGTACAATTAAAACAATAAATGTTGCCATTTCATGCACCAGTCAGACTCAGCCAAATTTACATCTGCAGTCCCTGCGACATCAAAACATCAAAAACATAAAAACATAATACAACAGCATGGCGTGCATTAAGAGCAGCTTCAATGAAGTAACATTACTTCAAACTATGTAATGTGGTTATGGATTATGAATGAAATTAATAAAAGGATGTAAAAAATTCAACTTTTAATGGGCAACATTTTCATTATTGTCATTCTCAGTTCTTACATTTGTCATCTTTTCAGCAGGTCGAAGCCGGTCAGAGGAAAGTGGCATCAATACATGGCACCGTGTCAAGTCAGAAGCCCCCGGTGGCCGGCCGGTGTGTCAACCCACCCACATCTTTTGTCACAACAAGCGTCCCTTATCCTTTCATTTTCCTGTGAAACCGAAGTTGACTTTGTGAAAGCCTACTCTTCAGTCAGCCTTCCCCTTACCTCATCCCAGCCATCCGTCTGAGCATATTTGTCATTCTTCACGGGGGTTAGGTGGTAGCTTGGCCCATGCTTACCTCATCAGTCAAGAGCTGCTGACTCGACATCTACCACACGCTAACAAACAAATCATCCGTTCTGCAAAACACTAATTGGCCTTAAGCTAATGGAAGAGTTTTTTTCCCCTTTTCTTTCACGACACATTCTTCTATTCCTTTGAGGGCTCTTCTTTTTCTTCTTTTCAGAAAAGATCACCACTGCAGGGACTTTACATGCATCTCTTACCTCAGTCTTTTTTTTGACAAAATGCCTTCTGATCTTCTCCCTCAAAAAGCCACCCTTTTCCCCTGCAGGAACTGTAGCGACTTACACAATTCCTTACAGATAAAAAGGCAACAAAAGGCACTCTGTTCTCTGGAGATGAAAAACTAGGGGGATCCTCTTGACAAATATTGTGGCTCCTTATACAAGATATCTTTGTCACTGACAAAGAACAAACAGCTGGTAAATGAAATGCTACATAGCGTCTGAGGACAAGGGACATTTTCAGCTTGGCTGACCATACAGCAGCCTTTGAACTGGCCCTGGGAAAGCAGTTTGTTTGACCCCAGAGCAGAGCGGAGTGGTAAGGAAGTGACAGAGTAAAGCCTGCAGTAGTATTTTGTCATCGATGACTACCCAAAGTGGTGAAATAGCTTTCCAATAACGTGTCGCAAAAAGGAGAGATTAATCAATTACCTTCTTTTGTAGTCTCTTAGTCTTAGTCATCGGGGCACTTGAGTGTGGGAGGCTGGGGTCATCTTAATCATACATTGTCACTAAACAAGTCACTTGAGTCTCCACAACAAATATAGTACCTACATTTATAAGCATTAGATCTTCTCTCAAAATTTATGTTGAAACACACACGTCTTACAAAGCATGCATGCAAAATATACAAAAAACACACACACACACATACAGTATATTTAAACTACCAGATCACTATAATAAGCCATAAAATAATCACATTACAATTTCTGAGATCGTTATCCTGTCACACAGATCATTTCAAACAATGTATGGAAGTTGTATATTGACATTCCATGAGCACAATATTTTATCAGATCATTAAATACAAATTATTTAAGTATGGATGAATATTTGAATATTAATTGGAAAAAACATCTCTTTATAAGCATGCAGATAGAACACTTTCTAATTTGTGAGTAATACTCAGTACCAACAGACCTTTCAAACATAAAAATCATCTTCCGGGTTTATTGCTATGCCTTAAAGTCGTTAAAGGCATGGTGTTAAATTAATGCTGATTAAAAAAAGTAGGAAATGTATTTAATAGATACACCCCTAAAGACGACAGCTCGCTGGCCTGCCCCTCCACATCCTCACATCACACACAGGCCAACCACCATGTATGGGTGGGTGCAGTCTTCCAATCTCAGTAGTCACTTCTTCATATGTACCGTATGTAGTGGCCACATACAGTATTCAGCCTCACACTGGTCTGGGATCTTCCAGCTCTACAGCTATGACTTACAGTTGTTAACGCTATGGTGATAAATGAATGCTGATTACAAAGTTGGAGGTGTATTTAATATATATTGCATTATTTGTATTCAATTAGGCCTATATTGTTTGGCCTGTGCTGTGCATGATGTGAGGAGGAGGAATGGAGCAGGTTGTAGTGCTGTCTGCTTTAGGGATGACCCCTGCTGGAGAGCTCCTCGCACTGTCGTGGGCACATGATCAGCCTCCCACTGGTCTGGGAGGCCTTCATCTCTGGTGGCTATCACCAAGATACCAGATATGGACAAGAAAAGGTCAAGTCTTAAACGTGCACGCACGCACACACGCACACACGCACACACTTACACACACACGCACACACTGACCATAGAGTCACTCGAAGCATCTTCATTTCACCCGATGTTCTATTTACTCTCAAAAACAATACATTCATGTGAAAACTGAGCAAGTGTTGGGAAAGTTTTTATTTCTATTTTCAACTTTTTTTGGCAAGTAAAGCGCACACTTGGCAATAACAGGCTGTTCTTTCTTCCCTTCCGCAGCATCATTGGCTGACTTTATTTATTCCCGGTGGCCAGGACTGTGTAAGTATTTCAGTCGGCGCCATTATCCCGTTACAATAGGATTCCCTTTCAAAGTTCATGTAAAATGAATTACGAGAGTGTGTATGAACGAAACCTTATTCCACCGGGAGGGAGTTTGTCTAGCTGTACTTAAGAAGCACCTCTTGTAATTTATAAGCCCCTAATTTTTTCGTAATTAAATACCACTTGAATATTTAACACCATTGTGTGGGTCCCCAGCTAAACGAGCACAATGTCGTTTAGACTATCAAGTGACTATTGTCTTGCGAAATGAGCCAATAACCCGGTGCAAAGCCATCCGTTGCCCCATTCCATAATTTATCTGCATAATTAGATCTTAATTTTAATTCCCTATGCAAATATATGCCCCCTTACAACACACACACACACACACACACACACACACACACACACACACACACACACACACACACACACACACACACACACACACACACACAACACCACCCCCTTTTAAAATGTATTTGAATATAAATTCTAATTTGGTCCTTTCTTTGAATCTTTTCATGGATGTTAGTTATCATACTGTAAAAAAATACAATGTATGGGGGAATTATAAAAGGGAAAACTATGACTCGGCTATAAGTTGTATTTGTCCCTGACAGTTGCCTACATGCTACACAAACCATAAAGTCAATTTTCTTAGACTTTATAGAAATTATTGTTCTGTAAATATTTGTTCTTCTCCCTCCAAAAGGATCTACTGTACATGTTCAAAAGCCAGAGGATACTGTTTCACTTTCTTATTTTGACATTCTCCCGTTCAGACGGGAGGTTTTCCATCATCCTCTTTTCCTACCAAGGCTAAAAAGGGAGGGCGGCTTTGAGAGGATAACTCTTGCCTCTTCTATTATTGCAAGATATCAAATGAGGGCCCCCTAAAAAACAGTCGTACCCTCCGCAGCTGGGCTGGTGCTCCTTGCCCCAATAGTAGCCTTTGTGACGGGGAGGAACACAAGCCTGACACAGGACGAAGTGAGGAGAAACTGACCTGGTTGATCCCCTTACCATGGGAAGCGGCCCCCTTACACCACCCGCCCCCCCTACACACACCCCAGGCTGAAGATGAGGCTATAGGGGGCTAAGAGGAGCTCCTTGGGTAAGCGTTTAAACAAATAAAATACCGTCTGTCCCGACTCCTTGCCCGCTTTAGTGAAGGGCCTGTGCCTGTCAGCATGTCTGGGTGCAAACTATTGACAGAGCAGAGACAGCAGCGCTCGTGCACACACGCATGCATGCACGCACACACGCGCGCACACCCACACACACACACACACACACACACACACACACACACACACACACACACACACACACACACACACACACACACACACACACACACACACACACACACACACACACAGACAGACAGAGACACACAGACACACACAGAGACACACAGACACACACCAGGCCGGTCTGGGACCAAAAAACACTTGGCCATTTTTTGCCTTATATCCTGCTTGACTCAGTCCAGATGGACCAATGGGCCGACCCTCTAACCTGGGAAAAAAACAAAACAAACAAACAAACAAATCAAGAGTATCGGCCCCTGGGGTGTTGGCCCATCATGAAAAAAATGCCCTGTATGCCAGATTACCAGTCCAGTCCTGACACACACACACACACACACACACACACACACACACACACACACACACACACACACACACACACACACACACACACACACACACACACACACACACACACACACACACACACACACACACACACACACACAGACACACACATGCAGTGAGAGACACATGCATGCGTGCACAGACCCAGAGCATGATAGAAACATGATCCTGACAGGCCCATGCGGGCCAGAGGGGGGAAGTCGCCAAAAGGGACAAATTAGCTGTAAACAATGGGCATCTCTTTCCACGGGGGCATAATTAAATGTTTCTTCATCAAAGTCAAAAGACATTTCGCAAGCTGCTCATTTTGGTAATTCTACCAGGCTTTCCCCAGAGAGGCTAAGGTTTTTTTGTATTATTTTTCTTAACATAAGAGAACAACTGAAAGAGATTCCATTTAATTATACGGCTGGGGGTGTTAATTATCAGTCAGGGCTGCTAGGGCCAACTCACTGCCATAGTCAGGAGCTAGTCTGTCTTACACTAGTGGTCAGTCAGTACGTAGTGGCCTCGCAAGCTATCATCACTGTGGCAATTACGATTCAACAAAGACTGATACGGCCCTGCCATGGCCAAGCGATGGGGCACTCACCTGCCATGCGGCTGACCCGGGTTCGATTCCCGGCCCGGGTCCTTTGCTGAGCCCTCCCCATCTCGCTCCCACTCATTTCTTGTCCTACTCTTCACCATCCTGTCCTAATAAAGTTGAAAAACCCTCAAAAAATATTTTTTTAAAAACAAAGACTGATACGAGGTGCCTCATACTGTTGGTGACTACACAGTAACACTAGCCTACAAAGCAATCACCACAAAGTCAAAATATGATTGAACATACAGTAGATTAATAAGAAGTGTTACTCATGAAGTCATCCGTGCGAAAATAGTCAGGGCATACAAAGAAGGTGGCAGAGATCGGAGTATTATTCCAGACTGGAGAAGCAAATAGCCAAACAAGAACACAATGAAAACATAAGCGGGAAAAAACACAATGTCCAAAAGGTAATCAATAAAACACAATTCTGATTAACTCAAAATGCTGGAAAGCAGACTCTGACCACAGAGTCGCATTGGACATAATGGAATCTGTGTGTGTGTGTGTGTGTGTGTGTGTGTGTGTGTGTGTGTGTGTGTGTGTGTGTGTGTGTGTGTGTGTGTGTGTGTGTGTGTGTGTGTGTGTTGTGTGTGTGTGTGTTCTATGTGTGTGTGTGTTCTATGTGTGTGTGTGTGTACCTGTGTGTGTGTGTATTTCCCTGTGTGTATACATATGTTTCTGTGTTCTTTCTCTCTCTCTCTCTCTCTCTCTCTCTCTCTCTCTCTCTCTCTCTCTCTCTCTGTATGTGTGTGTGTGTGTGCGTGTGTGCGTGCGTGTGTGCGTGGGTGCGTGCGTGCGTATGGGTGTGTGTGTGCATTCGAGCGTGCGTGTGTGTGTGCGTGTGTGCGTGTGTACGTGCGTGTGTGTGTGATGTGTGTAATGTGTGCAGCTGAATCACACTGTGCTAGCCTCCTCCTCCTCCTCCTCCTCGTCCTCCTCTGAAGATGTGAGGAAGTTTTCCCCGGGCCCCTTTTGTCTTGACCAGTCCCGGGCCCATCTGCGGTTGGGCGGGCGGACGGTTGACCGGGACATTCTGTGCCTCTGCCCTGCCCTTTTCCCTGGCCACTGAGCTGTGGATTACATGGTTTGTTGTAAGGGCCGAGGATCACAAGGAGGAAGCTGAATAATGTTGGGGGGCCCCCCTCTTTCAGGGAGGGTTCCACATGGCCGACTTCAGAATAGCTTTAACAGGATATCTCAGAGGAAACGATGGCTTTTGTCCAGCCCCCACACCCCCCAACACACACACACATGCACACACACACACACACACACACACACACACACACACACACACACACACACACACACACCCACCCACACACACACACACACACACACACACACACACACACGCACACACACACACACACCGCACAGAACACCCCCCCAACCTCACACACACACACACCTCTACCCTAACCCTCCCTACTACAACAAAGGTGTGTGTCAAAAGAGCTTTCTTAAACAGTCAGGCACTAGAATAGTGTTTAAGCTTTTTTTCTTGTGGTGGTGGTGGGGGCAAAATAGTAGATATGTGGTCGTCTTGTGGCACAGTCAAACAGCACACTTCCGTTCGTACGTACACACAGTGCATCGCTTTCCCACATGCAGTTTTTGGAATTTTGGGATTTTTTTGTGCTACGTACAATTCAGCCTTTTGTAAATTGTGATTCTTTACATTTCAGGGCCTGAAATAAACAGTTCAGACCTCAGGTGTAATGAAAACTGTTCTAGAACGAACTTGGTCCATAGCAAATTGTACTACCAATATGCAATGCTGGTTGTATGAATGCCCATGCCTGTTTTTGTCACCTTTTTATGTGGGAGGCCCCCTTATAAGGGGTAAAGGATTAACAAAGATTATCAGTCACAGTGAATAATTACAAAGGCACAGTGCTATTCTGCACAAGCCCCTGTGTCCTGCTCAGATGGTGGAGGAAGAAGAGAGAGAGAGAGAGAGAGAGAGAGAGAGAGAGAGAGAGAGAGAGAGAGAGAGAGAGAGAGAGAGAGAGAGAGAGAGAGAGGGAGAGGGAGAGAGAGAGACTCAGAATCATGGCAATGTTAAGAGCTGGGCACTAGATCTTGAAACCGTCACTGCTCTAGGGAAATTTTGCAATACAACCAGACAGTCAAAAAATTATGGAAATGGTTATTTGTCTTACACCGCTGACTGTTCAGGGAATAGGTGAGAGGAAATCTGCTCAATGATATGTTTTGTCTATTGAACCATCACATAATATGTGAAGCCTCCTTAATTTGTGTTGTGATTTGTTTTATTTAAACACAAAACTGTTTTTCCTAAGAAAAACTTGTCAGTCATATAAAAATGGGACATTTGATTTCCATCCTTTTATACCGTAGGCTTGCGCTTTCTTTACAGCCATTTGGCTTGTCCGTTCTGTACTACTGAAGAAACGTGGTGGTGAAACATGGCAGAGTTATGGCACTCCAGACCAGTGATTCTCAACCCTTTGACTCGCAAAGGTATTCTAAGTGGACACTGAAATAATTTCCTACAAATCAAAATACTGTATTTGTGTCTGTGTTGCTGTTGACTATTTATGTGAGTCGTATTGTTTATTAGGTCAGAGGTGGGCCTCAAACATTTGTGAGAATTTCAAGAGGGCCCCGAGGTTGGGAAAAGGTTGGGAGCCCCTGCTCTAGACTGTACAAACAACTTAGCCCAAAAGTGCATGGACATGCTCTTATATCCTTTAGCTTTGTTGTTGTGCTCTCCCTGATGTTTTACACTCTTCTAAGTGTGCTCTAATAATTTGTCGCTTATTGGAATTCATAGGAGGGAAGAGGTAGGGGTGCTGAATTCATAGAGGAGGGTAGAGTTAGGGGTTCTAAATGTTGAGCAGGTATAGATCGGTTACTGGGAAATTCCAGCCAATTTCAAATTCAATTGATTTTTTTTTCTGTCCTTTCCAAGATCCTAGCCAGCTTTCTTTACATTGTGTGTGTGTGTGTGTGTGTGTGTGTGTGTGTGTGTGTGTGTGTGTGTGTGTGTGTGTGTGTGTGTGTGTGTGTGTGTGTGTGTGTGTGTGTGTGTGTCTGTGTGTGTGTGTGTGTGTGTGTGTAGGCTTTAGTATACTATACTAGTGTACATGTATGTGTATGTGTATGAGTGTATGTATGTATGGTATGAGTGAACTGTACGAATGTGTTGTATGTTTCTATGCATGCACACTTTTACTGTACTGTACTGTACTGTACTGTACTGAACAGCAGGCATGCAGAACACATCAAATAATGGGACTCCTGTTTGGGAGCTTATATGATCAAGTCTGAAGTTAACTACATTCCTCGAGAACACCCCCCCCCCCCCCGAAAAAAAAAAAAAAACAGTTGCCATACCTGAACAACTATGGCAGACACAACACACCCTCCCTCAAACCATGAGTCCTCCCTCCCACATTCACCAGCTTATCTCCAATCCATTTATTAATAAAATGCCACATACGCATACAGTACTACGCACACACACTGGATAATGTTTCCTCTTATTCCATAACTTCATACACTAACACCCCCCCTCCCTGCTCACCAACAACCCCCCCCCCCCCCCCACACACACACACACACACCATCTCCACGCACAGAGCTAATACACTGAATATTTTAGTCTAATCCCAATCTTCATTTACGCACTTGCTACAAAATAAGCAGCCTTCCCATGCCAATTAATTAGAAGAGTATAAATATTTTACCGCTGGTTGATACAAAGGCGACACCAGACAGATAGAATTCACAACGGCCCTCTAATGGAATATTAATAATGCAATTTTTCTCAGCTTTCAAAGGAGAGGAGAGGGAAGGAAAGGACACACCGAGGTCCACCGTTTCCACGTCGTTTTTTTTTGTTGCAGTGCACTTTTGAGCATGATCAACAATTGCGTTGTTCAATCTTTTTCCATCTGTAGCCCTACCTGTTACAGTATATTGTATACAGTACACTCAACTTAGCTTGACACCCCCCCACACACACACACACACACACATATACACGTCCACCCCCATCACCCATGTATTTTATTTGTTTTCCTAAGAAAATCATCTCGCAATTAACTGTGTTTAGAGTGCAAGCATTGTTTTGTGTGTGTGTGTGTGTGTGTGTGTGTGTGTGTGTGTGTGTGTGTGTGTGTGTGTGTGTGTGTGTGTGTGTGTGTGTGTGTGTGTGTGTGTGTTTGTGTGTGTGTGTGTGTGTGTGAGAGAGAGAGAGAGAGAGAGAGAGAGTGTGTGTGTGTGTGTGTGTGTGTGTGTGTCTGTGTGTCTGTGTGTGTGTCTGTGTGTGTGTGTGTGTGTGTTTTCTTGAAGTTCAAAGACATTTGAAGTGAGTGGAATTAGTCAGGCTTAGTAGTAATAATTGCAGGGAAATCATTGTCATCATTCCACTGTATTTCATGAGTCTCATAATACAAACATTAACATATGCATTGGTGCATTGGTTGGTGATAAAACAGCCCATTATTGTGATTATAAGCTTTTGCACTTTTTTCTCTCTTTATATGTGAGTCAGAGAGAGACAGAGAGAGAGAGAGCATGCTTTTGTTTGTGTGTGTGTGTGTGTGTGTGTGTGTGTGTGTGTGTGTGTGTGTGTGTGTGTGTGTGTGTGTGTGTGTGTGTGTGTGTGTGTGTGTGTGTGTGTGCGTGCGTGTGTGTGTGTGACAGAAATTGTTCTAAGTGCAACCCGGGGAATCATTTCCTTCTAGTCTAATTCCTATCAGAATCAAATCACCGTGATAAGAACTTATGAGTTTTGTCAGCAATGTGTGTCCCACTCAGCCTGCCGTACCATAATAAGGCATTGCCCATTAATCACCATTATTTCATTGTTTTTTTCTTTATTTGTTTCTTTCTTTGCTAAAATGATACCAAGAAATGCAGATATTTGAGATTTAGCGTTGAAGTCTTAAGGATATATGTCTGCTTTAATGCTTCCAACATTACAGATCTCCCTAAACCACACTTATGCACGCACGCACAGACGCACAGACGCACAAACACACACTCACATTGAAAGAAAATGTTGACAAAAAGATGACGGGTCTTATTAGGGCAATAAGTAATACACCTCATTATTACCTAAGAAATGTCTCATTGAAACAGATTTCTGATCCAGTACCTTTTGCTTTGTTACGTTTGTACTTTCACTCAATGCAAGAGAACTTGTTTATATGGCCTTTTGCAGCTGTTGTTTTCCCCAAGAGAATCCACAATATAAACCCGCAGCCTAACGTATAAAGCACTGTCAAACTGACGTCGTTTAGCCTATTTATAAACTGAAAAGCACTAATGGCTCCATACGGCAGCTTTATGTTAACATTTGGTATTCACAGAATACGACAAATTATATAAAATATAGTATATCTCAATGCAATCTTCCAAACAACATTGTAGCATTCCATGACAGCAGTCCAATCTATGTTATTTTAACGTCATATGTAATAGGAATACACCAGTTGGTATAATCCTGTTTATTTTTTTATGATTAAAATGAATACACTGAATGAATTCATTCCAGTTGGATTGACACTGGATTTAAACAGAGTGATAATAAGATTTTCCATGCCTATCTTTTTACTGTCATTTAAACAGCTATATCATATAATACATATGCATCATGTTGTCTATACATGACGCAGAGGTGAGGTGGTGGAGCAGGAGAATTGGGTTAGCTTGTGTCCATTGCCAATAATAATTTCGCCAAAATCAGTCAGTGAAACACCTCAAAGCTGTTATTTTACATTTATTCATGTAATTAACTTGTGATAGCTTGCCAAAGTAGCGCTCATTCTGGAAAAGCAGAGATTCAACACCTGCTCCACTTGTGAAATAGTCATGTGTGTCAATATAACAAGCTTGTGATGGGAAATGTGCTGAAGGAGAAATGCGTTTGAAGAGCATGGGTGGATGGCCTGAGTAGGAAATCCTCAGCTTTATACAAATTACCATTACAAACATGCACTGTAAAAAGCAACCTAAAGAACTTACTTTATTATACTTACTAATTCATTCACTGCCAAGTGAGTAAACTTTATCCCAATTTTTCGGGTAAAGGTAAACCCATTTTAAGACAGTATTATCTATTTAAAAATAGTTTTATTTATAAAAAATGATTTATCATTTTATTTATTTATTATATCTCATCAGAGTGAAATAACCTGAACACAGAAGTCACATACAGAAAACTGTATATTTTGTTTGTTTATTAACCAGAAAACTAAGCTATTAACACATTGACTCCCATGTCACATAAAACTATGTACTCACTATGCATTGACTCTCAACTCGTAAAAATATGTTTTCATGTTTTTCCCCCTGAATTTCGTATCTACTCTGTAATTCATTCTGTGTGATTTTGGTAGCTCTGTGATGAACAGAACCGACATAGATCATGAAAACTCCTACAATTTGGATATTTCATTTGAGCATTTTATTTCAACACAGTATTTGGGTGTTATTACAGTGAAGTATCAAACCATGCACTACCTGATACCGCCATGTCAAGACTCGTGAGGTAGCCTAACCAAAACTGCCAGTCTTGCCAGTGTTTTGCTACCTACAGAAGGACTTGGGAGTTTTGCTGTTGAGTGTGAAAATGGAAGATTAAAACGAAAAAGAGCACAACACATGCAATAGCAGCAAGCAGCTTTGGGTGAGTTCAGGCTCCTTTCCACTGCCCGTTTAATACCCGACAGCTCCACATCGCACGACTCGGATGCCACTTGTTGCTTTTCGATTGGGCACGACACAGCTCAACTCAGCTTGAAAACCAACCAGCTGGCAAAAGCGAGCTGAGCGGGTTTTTGCTGCCTACTACCCAGAATGCAAGTCAGTTCGTCCTCAATGGTGAATCAAATTATAATCATGGCAGCCACCAGATCAACTCTCTTGGAATGCTCTTTAGTTTGATTTTACTTTGATATCAAAATTGAAGGCAGTTAATCAACATTGTAGTATTCAAATATGATGTCGGTGAAACTATTTATAGCCTTCTTTGATAGCTGAGATATCTGTCGGCCTCACATCAACTAGCCTATGTAAAATAATGCTACATGACGACGCCAAAATCATAACTCTAGCCATAGTCCTGGTAACACGGTTTGTAATGGAAACAGTACCATTCAGCACCACTCAGCTCAACATGACACGGCACGGCACAGCCGGGTTGTACGTGGAAAAACGCCTTTTGAGACCTTCCTTTCAAAGGCTTCTTCCAGGCAGTCTTCCAACAGGACTATCAGCTACAGCATTACAACTTGTTCTCACACAAGTACAACATCAGGGTGAAGGGTGATGGCTGCAATGTGGTTGTGTAACTTTAAAAGTTGCTGTTCAAGGTCCACTTACAGCTGCCAGTCTCTTGCAGAGGTCAGCATGCTGCTCAGGCTCTTTGGTAACGCCAACCATCTCAAGGTAGTTGCTGGACTTTCTTCCCCACTCTCCACTGTAAATAATGTGACGACACGAGTAGAGGCCACAGGATCCTGGGGAGGATGCCATGCCGATAGACCCATGTTTTGAATTTTACAGGAAGACAAGATTAATCCACATTTTTCTGCCAGCCATCCAGCTCAACACAAGATATTACGTCTGTGAGAGAGCTATCAAAGACCTTGCCCAAACTCTTGACTGGCTTCTCTGTGATTGCAGGGGTGGGTGTGCCTGCAAAGTTAAAACACAACTTTTAATCCTCCACCTTTCCTTTCCTCAGAACCATGGATCTAGGTTTGGCAGATTTGAAATTCATTTGGGTCCGCACCATCATCTTCTTCAGACCCTTTAGAATCCACTGGCATCATGGGGCTGGTTCTGTTGTGACTGCAAGATCACCCATGAACACTCTGATCGATGACTGACATTGCCCAGAGCTCATCAGGGGTCTCAGCAAGACTTGGTGAGCATATTCATGGCGAAGGAGATTAGAGTCACAGAAATAGTGCAGCCTATAATGATGCCTATGTCTTGTGCCAACTGGATGCAGTCACTCCGTAAGAAGACCCTCATCCTGAAGTTGTTGTAGTAGTCAGCGATGTGGTCTCTACACTCTAAACGTGGAACATTTGGACAGATGTGCCTATCGACAGCGTTTTTAGTAGTTAAAAACGTAAAAAAACACAAATGCCCTCCAAAGTGTAGATCTTGAAAACCTTCCAACTTGTCGTCACCGTTTGAACAGTTCAAAACGCAGAAGTGCGATTTTTTGCACATGCTCTTAGAGGTTTACTGATGTTTACTGATGTTCCACCCCAAAATCGGACAGACATGCTTTCAGGGAACATCAAGGATGAGCATCGATAGCAACGTTAAACGCCTGCAGGCATAGAGACTGGACATTCATATCCAGATATTCATATTCAGTCCCTTTGATGTGGGAGTCATGTAAACAAATTGCGATGTGACCGGGCTTTTAAAGGGATACTGTGTGAGATTTTTAGTTGTTTATTTCCAGAATTCATGCTGCCCATTCACTAATGTTACCTTTTTCATGAATACTTGCCACCACCATCAAATTCTAAGCATTCATTATGACCGGAAAAATTCCACTTTTCATACACAAAAAGGGGGATCTTCTCCATGGTCCGCCTTTTTTAGCTGCAAAAATGACTCTACTTGGACCATACTAGGAAATATGCGTTTATTACTTTGTAAACGTTCATGTAAAGATCAAATTTGGCAATAGGCAGCCCAGATTCAATGAGCAGCATAGTTGCAGTACCTTTTTTGACTATTTCCTGCACAGTGTCCCTTTAAAGACATCTTGTTGATGTATTTTAGATTGGCAAAAATACATCTTGCCGACATTGACAAGACACAAGTGTGCTGTCTGGGTGGAGCCATTTAGAGTGGGCTACAGACTCGTTGGCATACAGATAAATTGTGGAGAAAAAAATGGACATTTGCGTTTATGATTTAGACCGTTGTCGTGGGCACGTAGCCTAAAGCTGGGCTTACACTGTGCGACTTTTGCCACGATTTGGCACTCGCACGACTTTTTGGGAGTCGGGCCGATTTCTTGCTTAATCGCAGGTCAATCGTGACTCTCGTATCGTGCAGTGTACATGGGGTAAAGACAAGCGATTTCACCTCACGATCGTGTAATCGCAGGGTCGCAAGAAAATCAAAACTGTTTGAAATCCTGGTCGTGGGTCGTGCGTAAATCGCACAGTTAAAGCAGTGCTACGATTTGACACTGCACATGCACAAATTAATAGGGTCGTGCGATTAGCTGTTGAGCACGACCTCATCTCCACCTCAGGTGCGCATGCTCCCTCCTCTGCAGACCGGGGAAACATGCCTGTCACGTCGCTCAGTGGAAGCATTTGGCTCGCATCCGACTGTCGGCTCGTATAGTGTGAGGACTTGAGTCGTGAGATGTGAACTTTTAAATAGTGAAATTCCATCGTTCAGTGTGAGCAGGAGCTTAATACCCACGAGTGAAAATATCGCACAGTGTATGCCCGGCTTTAGTGGGAACATGATGTTTTACCAGAGGAAGCTGTAGGCCTACTTGATTATATTGGATGGAGCCAAGTGGCATTGGCCAGATCAAGCCATAAGACAGACAGGTTTCCCCTGTTTTCTCTGGTTTCTCGTATAAACTATGTCTCCACACCTGTATGCTCCTGTAACTCGGGCCATTCGTGAAGTCTTTACGAGAAAAACCGAACAAATCAACTTCAAGCCTCATGGTGCCGTTACGAATAGCCTCATTTCTCGTGGTCAGGTGACGAAAGGGGGAACTGACAATTGGGGTAGTTTGGTTCTGGGGGGGAGAATAATGCGGACGGACGTTAACAATCGAGCGTGAGTGAGTGAAGGCTAACTGGAAACGACGGTAATCAAACATTTCAAACAAGTGATTTAGGGTTACATTTAGGGTTAAGGTTAGGGTTAGGGTTAAGGTTAGGGTTAGGGTTAGGGTTAGGGACAATGTTGGAGGAAGGGTGACATGGCATGAAGCTGACACAACGACAGCGCTCCCCTCCCGGAATGCACGCTGCTCGGGTGGTCTCTCTCTCTCACTCGCTCTCTCTCGCTCTCTCTCTCACCCACTCTCGACGACAGCGTGCGTTGCCCAACTACGAAAAATCTCGTAGCGGCACCAAGAAAGTATACAGTTCATTTTCCCCGAGACTGGGCTCGCTCCACACAGCCTGGCATCCCTGATGACACATTTCTGGACTAGCATGTCGATGTACTGTTGGTGCTCCTTGCTAGGTAGAAGCGCAGTGGCACAGATGGCACTGAGAAAGATCTTGGATTCTATGCACAGGAGGGAGATGATGGTCAAGTTGGATGGAGCCTTCCTCCATTGGAATCAAAAGCCATTCCCCATTGCTTTGGGATCTTCCCCTTCCTCCAGATAACTAGCAGGATTTTCCGCAACTGCAGCACTGCACCTGAACGTTGTGCAGTGGAGTCCATAGACTTCGATGGTGACCACCATCAGATGACCCTGATGAAGGCGTAAGCCGAAACCTTGGTCTTATTAAATGTAACTGCATGAAGTTCTGAGTGTGCGACGACCATTCTTTTTCAAGTTGAGACCACCATTAACCAGAAAGAGCAGACCGGGAATTCTGTGAGAGTACGAAATTATATTAAGTGTGTGGGGGCCTTAATAAGTTGTATTGCCATTTACAGCATCATGCCATTTACAGCATCACGAGTTTAGCTCTCATGCTGGAACAATATGCTATACTTCATGTAGTACAGACTCAATGTAGCACAGACACTGAATTGTGAAAGTGAAGTGTCCATTGAGCCACAATATATCTCAGGAAATAGGATGTTTGTGGAGTAAGGTGGATATAAAGAGTCCTTGGTGTACACCCATTCTCTTGCATTTAACTTCATAGGGCCCTTAAGGCCACTTTCCCTCTGCCACAACACTTCATCGTACATTATCAGATAGTAGTTATGAATGACTGTACCCACTATGTTAAGATCAGCACAGGATTAACATTCTTCCCCAAAGTAAGCCTGTTGGTTTCCTGGAAACATTGTAGAAAGAATCAGAAGCCACCACCCGCACCCCCCGACATTTTTAAACACTTGTGACCCATGATCTTTTCTGTGGTGAAAATGTCTCCCCAACGATGCCAGACCGCTGTACGATTCCTGTTAATGAATTTTTAATACCCTTAATGACACCAGAGGAGGCGATGTAATTAAACGGGCAAGTTGGAAAAATGCTGACTTGGCCTCTTTATGAACACTATTTAATGTAACTTTAATTGTAACTAACACATTATCTTAATGAACAGATTGCCTTCAAGAAGCCATTCCTCTCCCCAAGCTTTAACGATGCGGAGTGGAGTACACTTTGGGACATTTAGTCATAGGTTAGCCAGCGCTGACATGCTGGGGCACCGCTAGAAATTTTGCCCACCCTGTGAAAATTAAAATGTGAAGAAAAAAACGCTTGTCATTATTAATAATAATACTGCATTAGTAATGATTTTGTCCTCAAAGGGTCCTTTGTCAATGTTGGACCAAGCCCTTAGAATCATCCCTAACTTTTGTTGCCCCTGGTTGCACCTCTGTTAATATTAGTTTTATGTGCAGTCATTTTTTTCTATGTTTACACCTTTATACACTCTGTTTAAAGAACATTAATGGAAGAGTCAAGTGATGAATCAGTGTGATCGAGAAAAAAAAATGGACAGGTATTGACATGAGTTAGGTGTATGTCAAATGTACACCAAAGAAAATAGTGTGGCGGTGCAGTGGACAAACAAATTGACCATTCTAGTCATGACACCTGAGAAGCCATCTTGTCTTTGTCAGGAATGTCTCTCGACACTCCCCAGGGATGAGGACATTGGTGGGGGGGGGGGGGGGTTGTTGGTGATGGTGATGTTGGAGGGGCGAGGAGGTGAGAGGGGGAAGAGGGAGAGAGGGGAGTGCATGGTGGTTGCAGTGGAGGGGTTTATGTGGCCAAGCTCTGGGCAGTTGACTTTAATTTGGGATTTACAAGTGACATTGTGGCCCCAAACCCGTCCTCTTACTCACTGGAGTTTATGGAGTGAGACAGAGGGTCTTTTCCCTGTGATTAGCCAGCCTGCGACCGCCCATGCGCAAAGTATTATGGCCTTGCACATCATGTATCGGAGTACACAGACCCCCATCAACACCCCCGCATCACCCCTATAACCCAACACCCCCCGCCCCCATACGCACATACACACATACGCACACACACACCTCCAGAAGGTCAAGGCTCTCAAACGCTTGGGGTTCCGATGAAGACATGCACAGCTTTCTTTGGTTTTTTTTTTCAATCTTTAAAAATCGCTGTCTCCTGAAACTCACCATGAACATTGTGTGGACATTACAAAAGGATCCATTTTTTTGTAATAGCAGTAGCAGCCTTTGGGGCCTGGTGGGTAGGGGTGCGAGTGATGGGGGTGAGGGGCTATAGGGACAACCCTGCCTGGCTGCCTGGCTGCCTGCCTGCCTTCCGCATGAGTCACGAGACCCACATGTCAACCTCAGGGGCTTATCTCGCTCAGGCTGTTTCACTTAAGCCCCAGCATTAATACACTGATAGCCTGAGGAATAGCCAAGCATAAAATGAATGTAAAAGGATGGAGAAACAACAAGAAAAGGGCAAGCAAGGGAAGGGGATGAGTGTTTAAGCCACAAACTCAATAGACCAGTACAACTATCATGAGCGCCACACAACACAAACTGTTTTTTTTTTCCATGGACATATTTTATGGTAATATTTCATGGACACAACGCAAGGTTTCCATATAAATACTAGCGCTAAGGTAGCACCATACCAATTCAGGAAATACTGTAGGCCTACTAAGAATTATGGGCTAAAATGATAATAATAATAATAATAACAATAATAATAAATAATAATAATAATAGCAATAATAATAATGCAATTGTGTAAGTGAGTACATGTATATTTGCAGACACTCTCTGATTTTAAAACAAGACTTTGCACTGATATTACAGCTGGTATAGCAACTGCGATCATCTAAAATAGATGGCCTTGTTATTACTCTTAAGTACCTTTCTTAAGAAAAGCCATTCGTCTTGTACTACTCCTGTTAACTGCGTGGTTACAAACTGCAAGCAATAGACCCCCGCCTTGTGGCTTGTCCCCTTTTGTTTTAAAGCAGATTTCTGTGGCGCTTTTATTCTCTGTGTTTTATTGATTAAAAAAATCCCAGAGGCACTAAAATGTTCAGGCAATGATTAATGTCCCTCTCACAAAAAGAAATTATATGGAATAAATTAAACTACTGCGGCAGCAAATTGAAAACTAAGGATGCAAATGAGCTTTGAATACTTAATATCTTATATAGAAAAATAGTCAATGAGGCCAAAAAATGATGAGGAATTGCCAAAGAAACATAAAATTAACTCTAATGACTGAGGCTAGATATTCTGTACTGTCAAAATTTAACTGTCACATGTGATTTGCTACCTATGGGGATGAATAATGGCTACACTATTCAGCAATTGAAATAGCTAACAACATTTACCAGACACAATTCAATGAGGCAGTAATTCACAGTAGATTCAACAGTGAATTAGGGGGGGGGGGATTAATCACTGAGTTGAAAATATGCTTCCTTTCAGAAGTACATCACATTTATGGAGACCAGGCAGGCACACCGGTCCGGACTGAGGGGCCAATTTGATTTAAATGCGCTGATGATCTACCCATCAAAGGTTATTTAAAAGTTATGAAGAAAAATAACTGTGCCCTTGCTATCATTTCTCAGGATAGTGTCCTTAAAAGGGAACGCGAATGTTAACCGGTAGCCGGGCAGATTATTGTTAACGTGTGGATCCATCTCTACTCTCTGCTTGTTGCTTGTACTCTCTGCTTGTTGTTAATTCTGTCAAATTAAGAGACATAATAATGGATGTTAACAAAAGCTTTTACTATCCACTTTGAACATGCGGAGCAGAAATATAAAGAATTACTGCTGCTATTGTTACTACTGCTATTGTCTTAGGACACATTGTAGGGAAGACACTGACTTACAGGTGGTGTGTCAGTGATGTCACTGCCTGCGGGTAATTGATTAATGGTACACCTGTCTTTGCACCTGACACACACTGTTGGAGAGCCTTGCTGTGACTATCGTGAATTTGTATGATGAAAATTCTAGCCAATGATTTGTAAGCCAAGTAGTCTATTTTTTTCACCATTCTCTGCCAGGTCAAATTGACCCATGAAACCACAATTTTTATTTTTTGAGACATCTAAAATTTAGTATAAAGAATTGTTGTGTTGAAATGGTTGTTTCTGAGGATTAGATGAAGCCTCATTCCAGAACAGAAAAAGCAAATAGTACTTGTAACACTTGTAACACTTTACTTGACGCCGGCGTCATATGTGTGACATAACAGTGTCATAACATTGTTACAATGCAGTCATGCATGTGTCATAAGCATTATGTCAATGTCACATAAACATTTTATGACTTTGTCATAAGTGAAATTCTGTTATGATAAAGACAGGCCTAACAATGTCAACTTTTCATGACCATTAAACGTTTATGACATTGACATTATGTACTTATTATCTCGTTCATAACTGTGTCATGACACTGTTCTGACACTATTATGACATTGTTATGTTATATGTATGACACAGACATCAAGTAGGCTTAAGTGTAGCTTGTACTTTTTACGCATTTGAAAACGGGTACATTTTTACCTGAACACAATACAAGGGTTGAAAGTAACCCAGATTCTGGTAATTGTTGCCCATCGTAATACTTATACCCTATTACATAATGTTTTGCATAAAAGAGGAGGTGATTTTGCTCTAAATGGCTTGTTAATCCTGCAGTTTCACTATTTTTCAGAGGCAAATGTGGACTACAAAACAGGTTGGCTATACAAATGAACCATTATCAATGGTCACTGTTCAGCATATACCCTTGAAACTTCTCTGATTACATATGGCAACTTGGAAATTAAAAGCACCCCTTTTCAATCACTAACCATATTGGGACATTAAACTGACAGATATAAGAAAGTAGGCCCACTGTTCTTATCTGAGTTATCTTGCCGTCAACATGTCAACCAAGTCAGTGAGTGGCTAG
This sequence comes from Engraulis encrasicolus, assembly GCF_034702125.1. Taxonomy (NCBI): domain Eukaryota; kingdom Metazoa; phylum Chordata; class Actinopteri; order Clupeiformes; family Engraulidae; genus Engraulis; species Engraulis encrasicolus. Next base: position 28,854,404 of record NC_085880.1, read on the forward strand.
TTTGCTGTCACTGGTTGAAGTTCATGTTAAATATAGTGTGTTATGGGGTGTTATGACTTACTCTATAACAAAGAGAGCATGATTTGATCCATAACAGCCGCACAGTGAAATATTTGATTAATCCACTAGTCTCACTTTATTTAAGTTAATTTGGAATGTCCTGAGAGACAATTTACCGTGCAGGACCCTATTTCTTAAAAGCAATGTTGCTAACCAGTCAGCGACTTAGTAGGTTGCCAATGGAAAATTGCTTTGCAACCAAATAAGTTGTTATCGTAGTTAGCAAAGGCGCTGCTGATGAGGTGGCCAAAACTGGAACAATGTTTTGGATTTTCTTTCTTTCAGTTCTTTACTGGAAGTCTGCTACTGAAATGATGTATAAATATAGCTGCAAGCAGCAATGTGGGGCCAAGCAGTAAACTTGCCAAAGTCGCCATGGCAACAGAAGAAACTGTAGCGCCCCCTTTGGCCCAATTCTCGACAGTGTTGGTGTGCATTCCTTGGAGGGGAGTGTGATCACATGAACCAAGTTAGTTTGAATCCATTGAAGGGCTGCCGAGATATGAGCTCACTTCCTGTTACCTGTTGGTGGCGCTAGAGAGTTTGAGCTGGGGATTTTCTTGTGGGAGGTCATGGGATGGAGTAGTATGTGTTTTAAAAACCCTAACAGAATCTGACAAACGGTTTCTGAGATATGACCTCACTTCCTATTTCACCACTTTTATGACAACTTTGATTGGCTGTCACCGCCAAACGATAACAGGTATCAAAAATTCTTTGAATATTCTACTGCATATCAGTCCGAAGATTATGTGTACCATTTTTCAGGTCATTCCGACCAAAATTGTGGGACAAATAGCATTTTTATTGAATGTCACAAAATACAAAATGGCGGAATTTCTCTTCCGGTTAACATGATGTCATATTACATTACATTGCATTTGGCAGACGCTTTATAACCAAAGCGACTTTCAAAAGAGGACATAATCAAGCCAACATCACAAGCAAATACAAAGTGCACAGGAGATATACAGAACAACAAGTGCAGTTGCAAAGAGGGGTTAGTTTTTTTTGTTTTGTTTTTTTTTTTAAATATAAGGAGTAAATAGCGAGTACACACACGCACAAACACACACTCACAAACTAAACTAAACATCATGTCAGGAGTCTGCCCTGGGGCAAGGCCAGTTCAAGCATTAGTCTAGTAGATTCTCTCGAAAGAGGAATGTCTTTAGTTGTTTCTTGAAAGCTGCAAGAGATGTGCTCAGTCTTGCTGCCTCTGGGAGACTGTTCCACCACTTGGGTACCACAACGGAGAACAATCTTGACTGGGAGTACCTAGAGCGACTGGATGGCAGAGCCAGACGGCTTGTGCTGGATGAGCGCAGTTCTCTTCCAGTAACATAAGGCGTTAGTAGGTCCTTCAGATAAGCTGGGTCCGTTCCTGTGATGGTTTTGTAGGCAAGGGTCAATGCCTTGTGCTTGATCCGGGCGGCGATCGGTAACCAGTGCAACTCAATAAATAGAGGAGTATATAGTGTGTTGGATTCAACTTGACCCAAGGATTCTAGTGATGGTAATATTTTGAAAATGGGGCGTATGGTTCAAAAGCTACAGGCAAAAATGTAGCTAAAATTAAGACCTGTTGGTGACGCTAAAGAGTTTGAGCTGGGGATCTTATTTTTTTTTGTGGGAGGTCATGGGATGGACTACTATGTGTGTAAAAAAAAACCTAGACGAATGCGACAAACGGTTGCTGAGATATGACCTCACTTCCTGTTTTGCCACTTTTGTGAGAATTTTGATTGGCTGTCAGGGCCAAACGATAAAAGATATCGGGAAAAAGAAAAGGGTTGGTTGTATTTCCCTCTTCTGAGTAATCAAAACCCTGTGGCTATACTTTTCTACCATTTCAAGCTATTCAATGGATGTCTACAACTTAAATTACAATAAATAACTGGAATAAGGTGTTCTAATGATAATGTAGCTAAACCCACCATACATGAAATGACACACCACAGCCATGGCAGGCAGCGCATGAACAAACTGAACTCAAGGCACAATCTGTACATCAGAACAGCTTTGGGCAGCATAACAATAAAGGAAGGGCAAGGTAAAGTAAGGTACTGCACCACTGATCTGTAAAGCATGTACACATTGTTGTGTCTATGGACTGTATAGAAGAATTTCAATTACCCATTCTACTTCCTGTCAAGTGGAAGAGTTATGTCATAGAGCATGGCTGTGTTCATCGGTATGGAGTAACAACACAATGTGTTTATTGGCCTGCTGCGGCAGCCATGTGTAGTGTGTCTGCGTGTTATCTGCAACATAGGTGGCCTGTCAGACCTTACCGTGGAGGCAGGAGGGCTGGCCCATTTTTGATATGAGGATATGAGGTGAGCTGCTGCTGCTGCTGCTGATACACACTTGGGCACCAATGACCCGCTTTACCGTAAGGTGAAGAGTTTTTCTTAAAATATCCTACGCAACTGACTTGAGTGCTAGAGCAGAGACGGTCTCTCTCATTGATCCTTGTCAAATCCCAGGGAGGAAGTGGTATTCTGAAAGACTGGATTGGCATACGATATACAAATAGGTAAACGGTTAGGGCCCAAAGGTTGCCGGTTCGACTCCCGACCCGCCAGGTTGGTGGGGGAAAGTAATCAACCAGTGCTCTCCCCCATCCTCCTCCATGACTGAGGTACCCTGAACATGGTACGACCCGCCGCACTGCTCCCCAGGGGCGCCATTGAGGGCTGCCCCCTTGCACGGGTGAGGCATAAATGCAATTTCGTTGTGTGCAGTGTTCACTTGTGTGCTGTGGAGTGCAGTGTCACAATGACAATGGGAGTTGGACTTTCCCAATGGGCTTTTAAAAAACAAAATAAAAATAGTTTCGGCCAGCAGTATTGGCACCTCTTCTAGAATGACAGGCAATGATTCCAGATGTAAATCCAGCTGAAAATCATGAAGGGAGTGTGAAAACTGTCATTAGGAGAAAGAACGTGCATGTTCAAGAGGTGGAACATACTTATTGCAAAGGAAGAGTGTAAAATACCACCAGAGATGTTCAAGAAGATCATTGATGAATACGGTCGGAGGCTCATGGCTGTCTAACGGTGTGCAACCAAGTACAGTATGAAGGAGGGGTGCAAATATTGCTGCACATGCCCTTTTCTCTTACTTTTCTTTGAATTTGCAACATTATTTTGAAAAAAAAAAACTCTATTCTTCATACTTACTTTTGACCTCCAATTAAAAGAACAAGTGATTACATTTTGGTGGTGATCCAGATCACGATGCAGATCCAGGAAGTTTTATCTCCGCCAAGGAGGTTATGTTTTCGGAAGCGTTGGTTTGTCTGTCTGCCTGTCGGTTTGTCAGCAGGATAACTCAAAAAGTTATGGACGGATTGTGATGAAATTTTGTGGAGTTGTTGGAAATAACAAAAGGATTTGAATTGATTGAATTTAATTGATTGAAGTGATTGAATTTTGGTGGTGATTGAATCCAGCTCACGGTCCGGGTCCAGGAATTGTTTTACAAAATGTTGACATTCCAGTTTCTAACTCTACAAAAACAAGGTAGAAAGACTTGAAAAACAATTGGGGTGTGCCATAGTCAGATGTTCTATCAAACAGCTTCTTTGGTGGAGATCAGCACTCTCTGTGTGCATTTCTAGTTAAAAAAAAAAACCAACAACGATTCTTCACCATTGCAGAATAGGGGAAATTTTGACATACAGTTTCTAACTCCACAAAGCAGAAAGACTTGAAAAAACATAAGGTGTAACATAGTCAAATGTTCTATCAAACAGCTTCCTTGGTGGAGGTCTGCACTCTCTGAGTGCATGTCTAGTTGTAAATATTACTGGCGGCTAAAGAACTTTAGTGTGAATCCGGCAATTAAAGGCATAGTAGTAGCTGAAGAGTATGGACGGGAATTTTTGGTAAATGCAATGCTTTCCAGAAGCAAGTGTTCTCACGAAAGAGCGGTTCTATAGACAGAGGGAAACAGATAGACATAGAGGGGAAATGAGAGAGAGAGAGAGAAAGAGAGAGAGAGAGAGAGAGAGAGAGAGAGAGAGAGAGAGAGAGAGAGAGAGAGAGAGAGAGAGAGAGAGAGAGAGAGAAATCCTGCTGCTGTCTCAACGGTGCTACTTGGCATTTTAATGCCAGTGAATCTGATGTAACATACAGTGGTTGGGCAGAGGCAGCATACAAGCAGGGAAAACTTAACTCCACAGCCCCTATGCATTAAACATATTGTAGAATAGAGTGTAACATTTATCACTGTCACTGGCACAGAGTTTGTATGAATTTGAATGCAGTCAAGCGTGCCAACCCCCACTCCCATCGCCAGACCCCCACCCACCACGCACACACACAGGCGCTCACACGCACACACACACACACACGCACACACACACGCACACGCACACACACACACACACACACACACACACACACACACACTTCCCCAACCTACAATACATGGGCTTATTTTCCAGATGTCTTCTGCATTGTTCTTTGACAGAGTTCCCAAATATGTAATTTTTTTGCTCCATTTCAAATACAGCTAACCTTTACTTTTTATTTCCTTATCAGTCGTGCAGGTTAGCAGCCCTTTTTTGCTGGTGATTACTGCTATCGCATAAATGTAATGTGTTTGAATGCCCTGTCTACATATCATATGTTAGCTGACTTAAACCTGGATATCTGCATCTTTTTATGCTGTGAATACATTTCTATATTTATCTTTGCGAGGCATTAACATATGCAGAGGTGTCTTCATAGCTCTAGTTTCTTATCAAATAAAACCTGGATGAATAGCATTGATTGCAAAGGGAAGGATTAGAGGCATGCTGGTGCCAAAGCTTGAATATGAACCAATGACAACATGGCTAATCTACGTAGAAACCAGCATATAACATGTCCAATGAAGTTTTGTCAAGAATGAACAACCTATTTGGGGGGTATCACCGTCTGCATACGATTAAATCATTTGCTTAGTCATCACTTACAGAGTCAAATTGAACATTCTAATTTATTCTTCTAGTTGGTTATAGTCTCTGACGTGACTTGAATTTACATTGAAAAATGTATAGTGAACCATCACACATTTTGGAGATCATACAATTCAGCAATGTTCCTGTCCCCACCCATCCAACAAAAACAAAGATGGTACAGCGTAGGCCGGTGTCATCCTGGATTAGAATGGAAGGGGTTTTTGGTGACTGGCACGTTCCTTGCTGATTTGGGCCAGCAGTACTGTCTCCCATGGGGTGCGTAAGCACTGATGCCCACCTCTCGCACCCCTGTCACCACTAACCCTTTGGTGATGTAAACAGTTTTGGAGACTCTTTGTGAAGTTGGGCACACCAGCGTTCAGTCTTTGCTGAAAAAACACAACTAGCCTACATCATAACAATACTGCTATGACATAATTGAGAGGGGTAAGTTATAGCTTAGGACTCTGTGATTACAATTTTCGTGACAGTAAGGTTATAGGCTCTGCACAAAGGGGTAAGTAGGCCTCCCCAGTACTACCCAATAAATCTGGCCTCTGACTGACAAAGTCATGAGGCGCAAATGCAATATCAAGCTGAAGGGGTCAGCCATTCATATGTGCAAAGCTTTATAGCTTCTGTGATCAAGAGGAACATACAGTACATGCATATAGTAGCTATATTGTTGCAATTTTACTAAGTGTAGTTATACGCAAATCATTAGTGTGCCTTTCAGTACTCACTCTCTCTTCTCTCTCACCTTTATTTCTCAATTCATTTCTCCCTCTCTCACTTTCAGCCCCCCCCCCCCTCGCTTCCTCCTTGTGTCTGCGTCTAATGCAGGTGTAGATTGAAGTTTAAGTCAGTCGCCTTTGTTTGAAACAGATTTTGTCATCGATATGCAATAAAACATGCACAGTACTCTGTGGTACTTTGACGAATTCCAGCTCATAACCCATTTTAATTAACATTAGCATCATAGCATATGTGCTGTGACTGTGCAAGATCATTTCACCGGGCATAGGGGTGTGGGCAGCACAGGCTGTCTCCACAGAAATTTTCCCTAAACTAAACTTAACTGTCTGCATCCAATATAGATCACTGGAGATTGCTTTATGCATTTGACTTCATAATTAACAGCTTTCAAAACCATAAAGCTAAATTATTGAACACAGCTGGTGAATGGTAATTGAAATCATTAAATATTTGAATGAACATCTCCCGCAAAACAAGACGACAGTGTGGTGCCCGTGCGTGGCACTGCAGTATAAGGGGTCCAGGTTCGGCTGGTTAGTAAAACCACTCCTTAACCAATTCCAGGTTACTTGAATATCAAGAGTGGTCAGACATGACATACAGGCTATGTATATGTACATTTTAGAGTCAGTCAGACACACTAAACTAAATTCTAGCTATAAACTCGTGTCCTAAGTGCATTTGGTTTGTTGCTGAATATTACTTGTGGTTTGGTTACCCCTTGTATAGTTTCTTTGCTCTCAGAGGCTGCATATTAAGTGGCCAAGAACTCTTGTTTTTCTGAATTCATTAGGTTTATTTTTCTTCTTCTTCTTCTTCTTCTTCTTCTTCTTCTTCTTCTTCTTCTTGTTGTTGTTGTTGTTGTTGTTGTTGTTGTTGTTGTTGTTGTTGTTGTTGTTGTTGTTGTTGTTGTTGTTCTTCTTCTTCTTCTTCTTCTTCTTCTTCTTCTTCTTCTTCTTCTTCTTCTTCTTCTTCTTCTTCTTCTTCTTCTTCTTCTTCTTCTTCTTCTTCTTCTTCTTCTTCTCTCAAGACTCTTGTTGTAAACCTTCTGTTTTTGTTTTCGCCCTGAGCATAAGGCGGAATGCAAAAGGAAGACTTCTTTGATTATACCTGTTTACCCTCATTAGCCAGGCTGACCGCCGCTGCCAAGTGACAAGTCTGGCCTGGAGAAAAGATGGCAAAGATGCCCCCCCCCCCTCTCCCATGCACGCCTCCTCCTTTTGTCTGAGGATATGTTCTCTTTCTCTCCCTCCACTCCTCCACTCCTCTCTCTCTTTCGCTTCTTCAGCCCTCCAACGATGTTGGGCTCAATGAGATGTATCTTGGAATCCTTGTGAGATTGGCTAATACAAAAGCCTGTTGGTGAAAACAATGTCCTCTCTCTCTCTTGCTTGCTCGTTCTCTCTCTCTCTCTCTCTCTCTCTCCATTGTGACAGAGACAAAGTGCCTGCGTTTGGGGTATGTGCATGCGGCAGACAGGTGATAGCTGGTAGGGAGACTTTGGAGAGAGAATTTGAATTTCATGTCCAAGCAGTAGGCAGCACATCATTAAAAGACCCTAATTTCTGTGTCAGGTAGACTTACAGGTAATCGATCATCTTGTCAGAAAGGTTTGATTTTTTTTCTTCTTTTTTTGCCCAGCCATTCAAAGCGATCCTCACTCATTTCCAATTAAATTGGTAGGAGAAATTGAAAAACTGCCTTTAGCTATTAGGGGGACGTATTGTCTCGGTCAGATATTTCATTTATTCGATTTGAGAGAATAATTCCCATTGAAGTTATCTGAACCTGCAAAAAATGATAGATGAAAGCGCGTTTTTATTAAAGTTTACAGGGATGCTAAGAAATGCTGAGTACCACAAAACAATAATTTACAATACTCTGTGATCAACAAAATAAGTGCGTAAACACAATGGGAAATATATTAACCGTGCTGCTCTATGTTTTGACTGCCTGTTGTGAAAAGTGCAGATCTTAGGAGGTCCAGATCGCAATTGTTATTACATATTACTGAAGACCTTCACATGATCCTATTTCCTGGTGTGAAGTATCTACGGGACTATCGAATGAATGCGCATTACAAATCAGAATATGAGCGGTTTGTTGGTACATTTGTAAATGTTAACGGTTGTCAGATCCGATTGTGCTGCTGTGAGCTTATGCTGCTGTGAGCCCCGGGGGGTGGGGAGCACATAGCCCATAGCCCGTTCAGAAGAAGCATTTGCTTGCCGTCAATGATATTACAGGACAAGCAGCAGTGACAACAACACCACCAAGGGTCCTCCAGAGTCACCAGAGGACATGCCGCAAGAAGATGCCTCTACTCTACTGGGAACTTTCTTATTTACATAGCTCAGTGTTATGGGGTCTATGGAATCTCTCTATAATGAGATGTCTGTATGTAGGCCTTGCAAACCTTAACCCCTTAGCGCAGAGCCTATGTTATAACCTTACTGTCACCAAAATTGTAATGGCTATGTCGTAATCTGTTACTTAAGGCTCTCAGTAATGTCCTAGCAATGTTATTATGATGTAGTTGAGTATTTTCGGCAAATAGTGCATAGGCCCGCCGGCGACCCCATCTGCACTAAGAGGCTACGGATGGCCAGCTCTTGTGGGCAATGACTAAGTTGTAGTGCATTACTAAAGGCCCTGTTTTATGTCATAGGAGTGTAGTACTATGGTAGTTAACTTTTCAATGACTATTGCAGCGTTCCACTGGTGGAACAGCGTGCATTATGGGGCTACGAGCAGCAATTGCTGAAAAATTAGCAGTTAGCTCTCCAGACGCAAAAAAACAAATGGATACTCCTTCACACAAGGCAGTAAGATGTTAACTATTTGATTTACGAGGCACTTAGAATTTCTAAATCCAATGACAATTTATTTTCATTAAGAGAAAAACAGAAATGGGGAGGATTTTCATACTATTTTATGATTTTATTCTTTTTAGAGGTGATAATCCAGCGACTGCCTTGTGGGTTAAGCCCTAGCCATGGAAAAGACAAGGCGAGGTGAGGCGAGCTGAGGTAAAATGTGATATTAAAGACCTTAGACAAGATTTGGTGGTCCTACGAGCCTTGGAACATGGACGTAAAATGTAGGCCGCCTTATATTAGGCTCCCTAAATGGACAAAAGTGCCAGTGCAGCACAAAGAGCGGGGAAAGAAATAGAGTTGATTAGCAGTGCCTCCCCAGCATGCCGTGCAATGACAAATGATTGACTTGGAACAATATCTAAGGTGATCAGGATAAAGTACCCACCATTTCAAGGCTCAGCAAAATTCAAATTCTAATTGGACGCCCGGCACTACATTCCCCAAATAAAAATTGTTCCCTTGGTGTTTCATCCTATCAGGTGTGTCTCCCTGACCGCTGAAACAAAACGAATAAAGAAAATGATTAAAGTGATAACACAGGCATAAAATTTAAATTATTGCGGCATCCCATCTGGGATCTGTATGTCACCGCACTGCTATTCTTGCCCCCTCGCCTGGCACTCCATTCTTTCTGCATGAAGGTAAATGAAAAGAAACACGGCCGCCACCGCTCGCTCAGCGAAGGAAGGAAAAGAGAGGGAGGAGAAAGAAAGACAGAAAGAAAGAAAGACTATGAAATTAAAAGGTAGAAAGGCGCGAATGCAAATAGGCTTTCAGGGGGCTTTAACATTATTAATGACTCTTCAAAAATCTCAGACTTTTCCAATCTCTCGGAGAAGCGCTTGAAGGAGCCCACAGATGAAGCTGACCTTCAGAATGTTCTTTGGTCTTTAGTTAAGAAATTCTCTCGCCATTATGGCATCATTAGGGGAACAAGGATAAAATTACCCCATGGTTAATGACCTATAGGATCCCCCACCAAAATTTGTTTCAGATCTAATAAAACTACACTTAGCACACTTGAATGAATTATGAAGACTGTTATGTGGGGTATTAAAATGAGGAAAATAGATTTTTCTTAAGGTAGGAGGACAGGACTTCTCATATCGGATAGTAGAATGGAATTTTCTGGGCAATAAATTCTACCATGTCTCAATTTAATTTTTTTTTTCGGCATGGAATTTTCAGAGGCTATGATTGAATCTGAGAGAGGGACGGCCTCTAAAAATTCATTGCTAGTTCCAGCTCCCTCCTGCCTTTTTGCTCATATGTGGATGGATTGATGGATGAGCTGTATAAATGACTATATGTGCTTAAACCAGAAAACATCAATAAAAAGGTACACATGTAAATAACCCAGATATACATATACATTTGTTTGGTTTTCTATCCTCTTTTCCAAAATGGGCATGGCAGTCATTACAGTTGAACGGGGTTCTAAAGAAAATAAATGAAAAGAGAATGCAATTTGCTCGCTCTCTCTCTCTCTCTCTCTCTCTTTCTTTCTCTCTCTCCCTGCTGAATGAGCTGATCGTTTACCATTAAGACCTTTTATAAAATTAGCTTCCGCATCTACATTTGCTCATTATGATGGCCAGATTAACAAATGGAGGGGTGGTAATTAGCAGAACATGTCGTAGGACTGAGAAAGCATGACAAAAGCTCTCTCTCTGTGTGTGTGTGTGTGTGTGTGTGTGTGTGTGTGTGTGTGTGTGTGTGTGTGTGTGTGTGTGTGTGTGTGTGTGTGTGTGTGTGTGTGTGTGTGAGTGTGAGTGTGAGTGTGTGCGTGCCTGCAGAAGTCTATTGGGATGGCACACCAAATATCTCTTTCACACACTCACATACAGAGAGAGAGAGAGAGAGAGAGAGATAGAGAGAGAGAGAGAGAGAGAGAGAGAGAGAAGGAGAGAGAGAGAGAGAGAGAGAGAGAGAGAGAGAGAGAGAGAGAGAGAGAGAGAGAGAGAGAGAGAACGGCTCAGGTGTCATAATGCTATCTGTGGCCCTTAATGCCAATACATTTCCAGGAAGAGGTGGGAAAAGCAGACCAAAGCGGCCACCAGACCTGCCAGGGAACGGTTGCAGGCACACCGAGGCGGATTTTCGCAATGATGGCTTATGCTCTCTTTAAACTTTAATCTTTCCTATTAATTCCCTGCTAGTGGAGAATGTGCAAGAGTTAATGTTCCATGAACGTGTTTCTCACTCCGCAATCTCTTTGAGCTAATTACCTTCAGGTGTTAAATGGAGGGAAATTGCAATCCATTTGGAGGAGAGAAAATTCACCTCCCCTGTCCCCAGTGCAACATTTTCGGAGCCCCGAAAAAAAGGAGAGAGAGAGAGAGAGAGAGAGAGAGGGAGTGAGCCGGTATAGTTGTGGCTGGATGGTTTGAAAGCGGTAGAGAGTAAAATATATTTTTCAAAAAAATTGAAGTCACCTTAAAGCAGGTTTAGGGCCACTGTACGCTTGGGCCTGAGTGTGGGATGGGCTATACTGTACACACAACAGCTACTGTAGACCATGAATGTTGTGGCATGTACTGTTTGGTTTCGGGGTGGGGGGTGAGGTGTGCGGCCGGGTGTCCCTTTATTTTACGGAGGTCACCCAGAGGTCAGCAGGTGCGGTCTCTGACACGTGGAGGAGCCTAACAGATGTTTGATTGACATTAATCATTCAGATGGCCCATTAAAATCTCACGGTGGGAGCGGAGGGAGGCCATGGAAGCCATTCTGAAGGGTAAACTTCAGAGGTCCGGAAGGAGTGGAATGGGCAACGGGGTGGACGGCGTAAATGATTATCATCAAATTTATAGAATAATAATTTTTTTAAAGAGTCTTCATTCACGTCAACGATATGTCATGATGGCTCATTTTGTGTCACCCATTTATTTCACTCTTCACCATTGGGATGTTCCTGAAACAAGGAGGGAGTCTGGTTGTGTGGCATCACATCACTCTGCTGTTTGCACATCTCTCATCATCTTGAGTGTTTGTGTCTCTCTCCTCTGGTAAGTTTAGAGAGGACCTTTGAAGGACCCCATTGAAGATTTTGATCGTGAGGAGGGTGAAAAAACAAGCGAGCAGCTGGGGAGGAAGGGCAATGCTGTGATCATTCTCCTTCATCTTTAATTTGTTGTTATTATTTTTATGAGCTTCTCCAGAGCCACACGCAGAGAGAGAGAGAGAGAGAGAGAGAGAGAGAGAGAGAGAGAGGGAGAGAGAGAGAGAGGGAGAGAGAGAGAGAGGGAGAGAGAGAGGGAGTTATAGCCAGCACAGTTAAACAGGGAGCACGCTGAGCAGCAGTGAGAGAGGAGTGCTTGCTATACATAACAGCATATGTTGATGAGTAATACTTTATAGCACGTTTATTGTCAGAGAAAGACAGGCAGGTGTGAATGCACTTTAGGCTTTTTTCCACATACAACCTGGCTGTGCCGTGCCGTGCCATGTCGTTTCGCGCTGAGTGGTGCTGTTAAACCAGCCTGGTTCTGGGTTTCCGTTACAAACCGTGTTACCCTGAGTATGGTTGGAGTTACATTTGTGGCATAGTCATTTAGCATTTCTTTACGTAGGCTAGTTGACTTAATGTAAGGCCGACAGGTAACATCTATCGAGCTGTACTGGGTGGAAAACAGTGGAAAAGAGGCTTTTGTAGTACATAGACATTTTAGCTACGTGTACATTCTTTTTGCCCTGACTCCACAGTGTTTCAATGGTATGAAACAGTGGTGTTATTCAAAGTGGGGTGAGGGAAAGACACAAACATCCAGGGCCTCAGTCTCAGCCGCTGTGAAGCTTGAAGCTCTTCACATCTCAAAATGTGACTCCTTTGTCGAGTGCAGAATTGGTTGGCCAACGACAGGGTTTCTAGCTGTGGCCACCCTGACATGGGTCATGCCATACTGTTTTGTTAGTGCACTGCACACCCTTTCACAATCATAGTCTATGCCTGTGTGTCAGTGCCCCATTGGGATATATAAAATAACGATAATACTAGCAATGTTCAGAGATGCCATAGATGAACTTGTGATGTAGTTTACGCCGTTAATGTGGTTAATTCGTTTTTTGTTTATTTTGGTGTACATCAATTATTCAATTATTTATTTTGTTTTGCTATAGGCCTACTTTATTTTCCACCTTGCACCTCCTTGCAGCCCCCCATGGGTCCCCCCACCCCACACTTTGAAAATCACCGGCCTAGGGAAGTACAGTATAAACACTAGTGTGTTTTTCTTATATCAAGCAGAACTGATGAAGTTCTTCGGGTAAAGAACAAAACGTCTTTGGAGCTCCAAGAAGTCCATCTGATTACCACTAAACTGTGTTGGATAACTGTGTTGAAGAATTACAATCTTCAATGGTGAGAAACAGCAACACGCAAAACATGGTCTCTCAGGCCCACCCAGGTCTAGATAGCTTCTACAATGAGCAACTTTCCTCCAGAAGTTGCAGAACTGTTAGAGCCAGCATGAAACCTTTGTGGTTTGAAAAAGTTCTGCAAATAAAAACATGGGGTCAAAGGTCAGCATTCACTATATGAAGAGTTCAGACGCAAAACCCTCTAAGTGCCTTTTCAGAAATGTATTTGTATTTAATACAAGACTATCAAAATGGCATATTTTTTATTTTATTTATGTAATATAACTATTTATATGTATTATCATGTACATGAATGTAAACCAAACCAACAACAGGGTTCTCTAAAAAATATAGAAGTGAAGGGCTTCAGAAATAGAGTTAGGGGTTTTTGCATCTGAACTCTTCATATATACCATCCCTGTGTCTCAAATGGTGCTCTTGTGCACTTTGCGTACTATGTTTTGGTGCATAGGCCGCTCATGCAGAATATTTTGGTTAATTCAGTGCACTGAAAGCGCCCGGATGATGCCCTAACAATGGCGAAAAATGCAGTGCTTGCACAATGAACACTGCACGCACTAAACGGTCGCCATGTTGATAATGAAACGGAAGAAACGTGGCAGTAGAAGAGTTTGGTCAACAGTCTCCCAATTCCGTAATGTAGCTTAGACACCAACCTGTTCATGCCAGGGCAAGTATTGTATGCATGATAGTTGCCCGTTGGGGTGAAGGATGGGACGCTCTGCAATGTAAACAGAAGCCAACCAATATTGAAACGAGCTAATGCTATGCTCACCCGTCACTTCCAGTGAGGACACAGTGCATAGTGCTCAAACTTTTCCACGACACTATGCACTAAAGCCCCCAGTGCACTGTAAGCACTACGCACTAACCGTCAGTGCAATGACACAAATGTGCCATCTGAGACACAGGGTATGCATGTAGCCTAGCTGTAGCCTACTAAGGATAGTACTTATTTTAGGATAGCAGCTCAATTTTCAAGTTCTTTTACAGTAGTATAGACTTATTTTCCAAACTGACATGAAAATCCAGATCCTCAGCTTTACCCCTACCACTTCATTTTGAGTTTTGTGCCTTAACTGCATCATATCAATTTGTCTTTCACAACACTCTCAAAGAGAGTCTAGCCTCCAAGGAGGATCTCCAAATTAATACTGAACACTAAATATTTTAGGGGCAATGCAGAGGAAGGGGATGAATGGCTTTTCAAACAAGTCATATGGCAATGCACTGGAGAACTATTGTTATACAATAAAATTCCTTGGGGGCAATATCCTGGAAAAATAGCTAGTTACTTAGGAACAAAGTGTTAAAGAGGGCAAAGCTGCATGCAATTTTTTAGATTGAATCATTTTGGTGCGAAAAAGGAAGCATTGTTCATACTGTGAGGTAAAAAAACAGAACACAGTACACGCTCCAAGGACATGTTTACATTTTCTGTGGGAGTGACATGCTCACTACAATCTCGCAACATATTTGTAATGTTAATGTTTCATGAACATTATGAACAGAATGGGGCTGTTCATAGCAGGAAGGAGAGGGAAAAAAACATGTGGCATAGTGGGTTAAGAAACACGTGTCCAGATTTCCATACGAATTGCCCTGGAGCTTCTCTCTGGTTGAATTACCTCTATATGTGAGGTAAAAAAAATACGGAGCTCTCTTTCTTCTCTCTCTCTCTCTCTCTCTCTCTCTCTCTCTCTCTCTCTCTCTCTCTCTCTCTCTCTCTCTCTCTCTCTCTCTCTCTCTCTCTCCCTCCCCAGCCTGAAGCAGCGCTTATCCTCCAGTCTTCCATGAAATATCACACAGATGGACAGTAACTTTGCTATTATATCGCTGAGCTTGAAAAAAATGAACAACAGCTAATGTATCTTTAAATCTTTTTGTGATCTTTTGAAATGTAACACTTAAATCACACAGGGATGGTGTGTGTGTGTCATATATGTGTGAACTGTGGCTGTATGATTTCTCAGCAGAAAGGATCTGGGGGAGGATGGAGTTGGGTGGGCTGAGCACCTATGCAACACTATTTCTTGTACACTAAAGTATATCTCCTTGTCAAATGCATTTGACGTTGGCTTTCGCTAGTTCATTTCAGTGGCATCACTAATATGACTGGGAGGCATCCACATTAGCATCCACAATAATGCTGTTATTGTGTTGTATATACATTGCCATGTCAGAAATAGTGGGGGGAATATCGGAGCAAGGTTTCCATTGAACTGCAAATGAGGGGGATCCTGTAATATCTGAGCCTTCTTATTCTTATGCTTAATTTTTTGCACAATGGACCACATAACCTGCTAAGGGCCAATGCCAGCTTTAGAGGAAAAAGTGTATCTACAGTAAGTTCATTCCATCCCTTTAAATGCTCGCTTACAGTTCCAGCATAAAACAGTGAAGGTGTGTGGTGTCAGGGTCCATGCAGGTGTGTGGTTAGCAGCCTCTCCCCTCCTCTCCTCTCCTCTCCTCTCCTGGCAAAGCTGTTGCCATTTAGCGATAACGGCAAGTAATTGCATTTCCGGAAGAGCAGGAGCAGATGAAACACGCAGCCGACAGATACAGATACCGGGGAGTGTGGCACACTGGCCCCTTCTGTTGGAAAATTTCATTTTTTCCACAAGGAAGCCATGAATGTGGCGCACGGGTGGGAGGCTGAATCCAAATTCATTTTTCCGCAGACCCCCCCACCCCCCTTTTTTATCAGCGTGAGGTGGGCCCACCAAGTGGGGAGATGGAGGTAATTCATTCAACTGAGACTCCTCACCCACTTTAATCCAATTTACAGCCCTGCCCCTGCAAGAGATAATTACAAGCCTTAAACCAGTTAGGGGAGAGAGAGAGGGGCAAGAGGCAGGGTGGTAAGAAAGTGTATGAGTGTGCGTGCCTGGGTGCGTGCGTGAATGCTTGGGTATGTGTGCGTGCTTGGGTGTGTGTGCTTGGGTATGTGCGTGCGTCCATGTGTGTGAGCGAGAAAGATGTGTGTGAGGATGTGATGGAAACGGTGTGCACTGGAGGTAAGGGGGTAAAGAAAACGGATCTGAAACTGTTTCTCTAACCGTGTGTATATCTGGAGTGAGACTCATGCTAAGGCTTTGTTGAAAACTAATAAAGTGTGTAACTAATGAGGCTCAGTGAATTCCGGGCTGAGCAGTGAGGCTGCTGAGCAGCTGTATAAGCCATCAACAGTCATGTCTGAAAACTGTGTTCACTGGAAGACCTTGGATGAACTGTTGCTATGTTTGACTTTTATGGAAAATGACATTATGGCATCTGCAGTGTGTCCTTCTTGCCATCAATATGTCTTGAATGTTTCAAGACAAACATTGCATTGCAAAAAGTTACAATACAATAAAATACACACTGGAAACACTGACATGCTTTTTAGAGATGCACCGCATCCGGTTCCAGTTCCGGATCCGGCAGGATAATGGGGTTTTTCACAGGATCCGGGTCCGACAGAATCTTAAGCAGTGGATCCGGTATCCGGCATGTTACATAAAAATCAGGGTGTGGTGCATCTGTAGCCTAGGCTTTTCAGTCAATCTTCCACAACCCCAATCACTGCATGGAGTGAAAGCCCTCTGGAAGCGGCAGTGTGGCAATAAGCCAATGAGTCTAAAAAATAGTTTGAGCCAAAATAATAAAAAGGGCCCACGTGTGCGAGTAGACTATATGTTTCAACCCTTTTGTAAGATCCGGTATCCGGTTCCGGATCCGGCAGGATCTTAAGCAGTGGATCCGGTATCCGGCAGGATCCTAAAAATCAGGATCCGGTGCATCTCTAATGCTTTTACCAACAAATCGATTGTTATAATTGTCACATCAACTTCATCCACATACATAGTTGCTTGACATAATTTCCCGAAGAAGGACAATATAGCTAGTTATGAGTGTTTTTTAAATCCATCCACCGTCTTGGACAGAGTTAGCCCTCCATGTGTGTTTTTGATGCCACGTCAGTGCTGAGAAACAGGGTTAGCCTACAGGAGAAGAATGTGTGAAACTCATAATGAGGAGCCGAGGACGGGGAACAGAGGCAGCAGCAAGTGCTAATTATCGACAGGACACGACAATCTCAAAAGTCTGCCATTCACAACCACACAATAGGCTTCCCCTCTACAACACAAGCCAGAATGGAATATTGACATGAATGTCTTAAAAAAATAAGAGTAGACGGTAGACCTCACACACCACCGACCTGTCTCTCTCCTCCAACTCCCTGGGTGTCATTGTGTTCCGGTTCTACTGTCCACTCCAATCTGGCATAATGGGGCAAGTCCTTTAGCCCACAACTGGCTCCAAACTTAACTAAATATGTAGAAGAACAGTGCTAGAAAAGAAAAGAAGGCAGGTATCCAGTAGAGTCTTCAAGGATTATATTTGTTTTACTAAAGTCTCATTTTCAGCACATGGCCCTCTTTTGCCTCTTTTCCACTGCTGGTTTTCTGGTAGGCCTACAGCTCGAAACAGCTTGACTCGGCCGCCACTTTTAGCTTTATGATTGACCTGTGCCGTGCCTATTGGAAAAGCATAAAGTGGTGGCAGAATCATTTTACAATATGAAAAGAGAATGAAACGCTTTTTTAAAAAAGAGTGTGA
The DNA here is from genome assembly GCF_034702125.1 of Engraulis encrasicolus. NCBI lineage: Eukaryota > Metazoa > Chordata > Actinopteri > Clupeiformes > Engraulidae > Engraulis > Engraulis encrasicolus. The sequence goes on from NC_085880.1 coordinate 28,872,029, forward strand.
TGAAGATAGTTGTTCATAAAGGTGAGAAATAAAACAAGCTGACAGATAAACACTGCACATACCTGTGGATATACCTGTGGAAGGATAGGCTAGCTAGCTAAACGCCATCCCCTCTTTACTTCACTCACAGAAGAGGATCTGGATACTCACTGCCCTAATCAATTTTTGGATGCGAGGAGTGAACTCAGTTCTGGTTTTAAATGATTGGACCTGCTCTAACCCAATCACTGACTAGTATTTTGTGAAAGCTTCATACGGGTTTACAAGCTTGTCGTCCTGTGTGTATTTTCCTCAAATATTTTTTTTTTATAAGAGATCATCCGGTGTATAGATGGCTGCCCTGCACTGCTATGAATGGAGTAAACCTGACAAACCAGTCAAGCACTTCCATAACATTAATTTGAAACAAACTATCATATCTTACATGCAGGTTATTTCTCGATGCAGGCAGTACTTTTTCGTTTTTATAAGTTCAGTCATGCAGTTCTATCATGTTCAATCAGCATGTATTACGGTGTGTTTCTAGATGTTGTCGCTAACTAACTAAGTTGCTAACTGACTAAGTTAGCAACTGTATAAGATACGTACTTCATTACACATCTGTAACGGTAGATGCTGGTAGATGAAAAAACATGAACACATTGACTCCTTATGTAGGTAAAATTGAAGTTTTTACTCCCATGCATTTTTTTATTTCAAAAGTAGACATTTCAATGCATATTATTGTGATTTTTGGAGCTCTGAGACGAATAGAACTGACATAGATAGCAGCCAAACCTTTTGTCATCATCTAGACATCACAACGCCAATGGCTTGGTGCCGACCCAAAAACAATTGTGATAACTGTAATACCGCTGCATTGATGACATCACGAGTGCCCCCCTTGCCTCTTGCCCTTCTCTGTGTACAGTTTGCGGTGTAGACGTGTCTATGATGCCGTTGTCTTGTTAAACACAAGAATGATGTTTGTATATTGTTTGCATACAGTCAGGGGCGTAGCACCAAATTTGGGGCCCTAGGAACAACGTATTCCATGGGCCCCCCTACACACACCCCAACCTACCCCCCCCCCACCTCGCGCGCATGCCCACCTCCTGATATTGTCATCCTTTTTGCCTTCCTCTGAATACCCCTCTATGTTTTCCTCTCCTTCACTTGAATCATCCTCATCTTCAATCATATGACATAATATGCATAATAAAAATATAAAATGTCTTAATCTTTCACATTACCAGTTATGAAAAGTAGGCTTACATATCCATGGGGATGACTTTGAAATCACTTCATCACTATGGTGTGAGGGGGAGGAGAGAGTACTGGTAAATCTCTCTTCATAATGCTTCCAGCCTACTATTTCCTGCACTATGCCTGCACTATGGACACACGAGACGTTGAACTGAACTTTCTTAAATGTGCATCGCTGAACAGAAATGCACGCGGTCGCGCACACATTCGTTCACTTGCACTGCCCCACACGCACGTCACGTTTGCCCGTATCAGTGTTTGGGAGAGCAAGGAAAAGAGAATCAGTTGTGCCTAGGCTACTGGCAGAAGCTGACTTCGAAATGTCGCTTAAAACCTGCTGTAAAGCAGAGTAAATAGAACAAAAGTATCGCTGTTTGGATTTGATGTCGCTCAACCTTTTAAAGTCAGGGCACCCGAACTTAGTTATAGCCTATTTATTTCTTTGAAATCATTAATTATTAGGCTACTGCATACTTTCAGATTTAAATTGACCAGTAACTATTTCACAGTAGCCTACCTTGTAGTGATTTTCATGAGCACTTAATGCAGATAGGCTACCTGCTCAGCACGGAGGTAGGCTACTCTGTCTTTTCTTGTGCTATGCAAACAGGCTCATCTCATGCGCTTTGCGCAGATTAGAATGGCGTTAGCAGCATTCAAAACGCAGACTGGTGCCCCGTCAAAATCTCGTCATTATTTTACCACACTTAAGCTATGACGGGCGTTGTCAGATGGTCGGATACATGCCCAAGTAACCAGAGCTTTCCTATTGAGAGTGTTGAGACCGCAAAATAAAAGCAGAATGAAGGTTCAAGACTAACCGTTGTTCGCACCGCCACCTTGACATTGGCAACTGATGAACATGACGTTGATTAATATTCATATCGTTACGAGGACAGAATCAATCTGCAAATTTGATGACCAGGGCGGGCAGCATTGCACCCGATTGAGAAACTGCTTTTCTTCAAGACTAGGATATTAGCTAAAATAAGCTCACCTTCTCTAAAGTTCACTCCAATTGCACCTGCTGTGACAGGGGGCATCTTCACGTTCGTGACATTTTCTGAAATTGAGTGGGATTCATTTTTACAAATAGCTTTGCTATCATTTGGATATTTGAACCAACATCGACCCATGTTGGTCTTTTGGGACACTTGTTATGAATAGGCCTATATCAAAGACAAATATGAGTTCTATCACAATGATAGCCAACAAAATGAGATTTTTTTTCATTTGACTTCGGCTATCTCTGACTCAACAAGGCGACACGGAATGGGAATGGGATAACCAGTTAGGTATCCTACTGTGTAGGCTGTAATTTTGACATTTGGGCTCACCTTTCTTGCAAGAAATCAGCTGCAGTTGCTTTCCTTCATTCACCTGTCTCTCTTGCCTTTCTATTCTTTTTGTGAAAGCCTGGTGTTTTAGAAGTCTTTCATTGCTAACCGGCTGCTGCGTTTAATGCCTAATAATGAAGTGAGTGAGTGTTGATTCCGCATATTGTACAATCAAAAGTCCGAGAGAGGGCGGACTAAACCAAGATGTGATAATGGGGGTGTCTGATATAGAATATAGCCTATTTGCAGGCTATTATCCAATTCAACAGATGTATTTCCAGAGAACATTTGAATTACATAAATTACCAACATGTATTGACATTATTTTTACAATAATGTTTAAAAAAAAACGAAAGAAGAAAAATATTTTCCATGGGAGGGCCCCCGGTGGGCCCCCCAGGTGGTCTGGGCTCTAAGAATGAGTCAGGGTTCCCCCCCCCTGTTCCACGCCGCTGCATACCGTACTAGTACAGTGGCCAATATAGCCAATGCCAGAGTCAGTTTAATAGAGACTGTCCTGTGTGTTCACTCACTACTTTTCCGGGTGGCACTGCACTCTAGGTGCGCCAACACAGCCGGTTTACATATTATAACCATAGAACCTCTCTGGCGCCAACGGGTGAGTGCAGACTCCATTCGGATGAATGGGCTGCGCTCTCTCGACAGCGCCCTCTAGGTGAACTGCAGGCATGGATTGACACTGGACAGTCTACCGACTCTGACATTGGCTATATCGGCCAACCTAGCACAGCCTGTAAGAATGGCAATTTTTGTAAACAAACTGTGAGCTACCAATGTTCTCTATGCCTGGTTTTACATGTCAACAACCCTGCAACTCTACAGAATGAAGTTTTGGGCAACTTTGAGCGTTGTAAATGGGTGGAAAGTACAGATTTATAACCATGGCTACTTCTATGCCCTGGTGAACCACAGCAAAAGCCTAATGTTAGCATCGGCTAACTCGCTGGATTTCTCAATGCAAGGCACGAATGGAGTTCAGGTATGTGCCAAGACTTGGCCCTCAGCATCATGTTTTAACACCATTCAAGCCATTTTACACCGGATTTCCACTTTAACTTAGGCTAGGTCAGCCATGGAAGTAACTAGAGACACAAGGTTTTCACCCACTCAGAGGTTAAAGTCTTCAAACGAGGGATAACATGTTTCAGTGACCCCATCACATAATATACTGTGACTCTACAAAAAGCAGCAAAAATGGTTTAGATTTAAGGAGTGGTGAAACAATCGCCAACAGCAAATTAATATTCAACAAAAAGGAAATGTAGCATTACATTTGTCAAGCCATATTGCAACGCTACATGAGTCAGACAACAATGGTGCAGGCATTTGACAAAACCCCAAAACCTGCCCCCTTCGCTTATAGGCTGGTATTCTGGTAAGAAAAACTCAACTTCTCCCAAAAATGTGTTTTGAGACCCTCCTCTGAGAATGAAAAGATGTAGAGAGGGGATGGCGTTTAGCCAGTATAATGGAATGAAATGAAACCATACAACTACAAGCACTGAAAGTGTTTCATAATTTCCAGTAGGTCTACACCTTGTTCGTTCCTCCCACTTTGTAGAACACAGTTTCGTTTACTTTTGGTAAATGGGCAACCTTCCGCTTCGAAAGAAAATTCACTCCTTGACATAAATTACGGGTAGATTCCAATATATTTTCAAACTAATTGCATTTCGCTTTGATGTTTTCTTCAAATCATTTCAACAAGAATTGCTACATTATAGCCACATTATAGTATGCTTCAGAGCCGTGGAGTTGCCCACCATCTCTTGCTGGTGCGTCCTCATTGTCACGTGACTGAAACCCTGCTATTGGGCGCCCATGTGCAATGCGAAATTACAATGCATTCAGGTTAGAAAATTCTTGTTTTAAATGGTCAAGTGTGCATGCGCGCTGTACAGACGTCTTCTGCATGCACCATCATAAACGCGCCCATTATTTGTATTTGGTCTTTCCTCCTCCTTTTGACATATAGCGTAATGTTGATATTCCCTTTTTACAGATTTAAGCATTATATTACCATGCCTTGCACTAAGTAGGCCTGTCTCTACTGTATGCTGCTTACCATAGCCTGATAGGATTTACTTTTAAAACAACCTAATTCACATCATAGCGGATGACAACATTAATATATTTCTAAATAACAGGCTTGACAAAATAAATTTGAGGAATTGAAAAAAAATGACTATGAATAAGATATTTTAGTGCCACTCTGGCTTACTGTGTTGGCACATTGATGTGTGCCTGGTGAAGTCAATTAGTTCTGTGTTTATTAGTTTCTGACAAGAGCTCCCCGGCACGGAGATTAATATATGACCCTTGGAGGGACTGGACTACAATTACAGGGAAACGTGTCCGTCAGACCAGAAAAGTAAAGGTAGCAATAGGATAACAACAATCCGTGGTCAATTAATTATGTGTATTAATGAAGTTATGCTTGATTACATGTTGGTATTAAACGCCTATTTTTTTAACCTGACATAATAGACACTCATATGTAAATAATTGAATCCTCTGTGATTAACAGCCCAGGCGCTGGGTGGGTGTTATTATTAAATGTGCTCTTTAGTTCAGTCTATTAATTAGAGCTATTGACCATGATTAAATAATCTAACGGGAAAATCCATGAAGATTTCTCCTTGCTCTGTCTCCTGTGTCTTTGAGGATAGAAAGGCATCGATTCCCTCTGTGGGTTACTCACAGTATAGGGAAAACTTTTAAGGATATCATACAATAGTGTGAGATTTCCCAATTGTGTCAAGTGTTGTATTATTTTATAGTGAAACAAGCCAATTAAACTGCATTAGTTGAAATGACGGTGTCTCATAAACACCCATGTATGTTGACTAAATCTGGGTGCTGCTGAAAATGTCACATTTCTCATGCCTTGCCTCAGTGAACAGCATCTGCTTCTCTCTCTCTCTCTCTCCACTCTCCTCTTTTTTCCCCTAACGTGTATCTGCGTTAAATGCATGCACAATGGAGGGTAATGGCCTACCACTAATGCATGCTATTACCAGCGGACAAGACCTGCCATGATAGATGGGAAAGGTAGACTGATCTATTCCTATCAGTCTTCTGCCACAGTCCCTGTCCATTCGTACTATTCTGTATTCGTCTGCAAAGGAGACGCACTGCTTTTGTTTGTTCGCTTGTTGGTGGTGATGGTCGGCAGTTTATGCTGTTAAAGGCACCTTGTTTTGCCATGAATCTAAAATGTTATGCCTGCTAAAAACATACTGACTTCATGGTTATTATTTCAATCTTACTTTTATTTGTAGTTGTACTTGTGTAAAGTAGCAACAACCACACTTATTCTGCTACTATCAATAATATGAGATTCAAGATGTAGGACTTGTTCTAATGACAATTTTTTATTTACAGGTGGCGTTAGTTCAGTCCATGCAGGCACAACCTTATTTGGTGATTACAGTATACTGTCTACAACAGTCAGCATAAGTATACTATACTACATCTTTGGAGTTCCCAAAGCCTCTGTGACAGTGCTGATTCATCTAAAGAAGTCGGGGAGTAGTGGGTGCTGGCACAGGATCACTGACTCACTTGTGGGTGCAGCAGGACAGGTCAATACTCCAAATGCATCCTGACCTTATAGAAGCATCCTGTAGTAAATCAATAGTGTGGAGCAGGGCCATTATTAATCTTGCCAATGCTCTGAGTGGAGTTGCGTAAGTACATTTCTCAAAGCACATGCAATGGTTGTCTTAACTGAAACTGGTCATTCCGTTCTGTGAAATGGCCGATTTGTAAGTGGAGAAGTTGTATTGCAGGATCAAAGTTATTTAACCTATAGAATACGTTTAATACACATCTCTCTCTCTCTCTCTCTCTCTCTCTCTCTCTCTCTCTCTCTCTCTCAGGCTGTGTTTCTGTCTCAATTTATATTTTTCTTTTTCTATATCTTTGCTCTTCCTCTTTCGAACAAATCGATTATTTTGAATGGCTCCTATATGTGAACGATGGGAAATGAATACTGGAGAGCTTTTTCAAAGGAACAAGCCACAATCTAGATCTCGTGAAAGAGCCATAAATCCCATTTCTACTGCAACTGACTGTCATTGATACCTACAGTGTCAACACTTCGATCAGTCAAAAGTTTATACTATATTTTAGTCTATATTCTGTAGCTTTGAATAATGCTAAATTGCATCATTGTCTGTAAATTAATTCCACAGTTACTTTTTCCAACATCAAATTGCTTATTCACTGTAGGCATTCATTTCAGAGGGCAATGACACAATAAACCAATTTTGATCTAGAACTGAAGTTGAAACTGGATAAGCTGAATTGTCTGGAAAAAAGTATGGTAGAGCTAAAGTGTGGGGTGGTGACCTTAAACTTTTAATAATTATTGATAATTATGTTGGCACAGTTTTGAGTAAAAGGGGGAAACACACTGTTGGTATTCAGTTTCTTCTACAGTATTTTTGTTAATGTTTAATCTCAATCAGCCCACTTCATTTAGCTTGCATGGTTACTAGGAGCTGAACTCAAAATATTTTTCTAGAGGAGAATCATTGACTTAGGTCAAGAAATACATTCAAGACTCTCTCTCAATAACTACCTCAACAACTCCTTGTCCTGACCCATAAATACCATTGTTAAGTTTCATGTTTTTTATTCTCTCTCTGTCTCTCTCTCTCTCTCTCTCTCTCTCTCTCTCTCTCTCTCTCTCTCTCTCTCTCTCTCTCTCTCTCTCTCTCTCTCTCTCTCTCTCTCTCTCTCTCTCTCTCTCTCTCTCTCTCTCACACACACACACACCACACACACACACACACGCACACACACACACACACACACACACACACACACACACACACACACACACACACACACACACACACACACACACACACACACACGGTTTTTCCTTCAAGCAAGACTGTCTAAATTAAGTCTAGCATTAAAAAGACATGTTTTTGTATCTAGTGATACTTTGATTGTTCTTTTCCCTGTCAGCCACACGCGCGCACACACACACACACACACACACACACACACACACACACACACACACACACACACACACACACACACACACACACACAACCCCAAACAGTAGGGACCGGAGGAGGGGAGGGGGAGAGAAAAAAAAGTTTAACTGAGCAGAACAAACTGTTTTCCCAACAAGGACTTGGCTTGAGCAAATGTCATAATCCTCTAATGAGATAGCTGATCTGTCTAAAACCTACTTCCATTCACCGGCCCTCGGCTATTAGACTCACTGGGACCAAAAGAGAAAGAGGAAGAGCCCTTCTCCTTTTCTCTTAGAGCCTCACAGAACTCAGGCCACATGACAATGCAGGTCAAGTAATTGGTAAGAAAAGTGAAAATCCAATTAATGTGTATCAAGCTGACATTTTTGCATGATGATAGCTCATTAGGGACCCCCATGCATTGAGGGGGATTATCCCCCACCACCCACCACCCCCCCCCACCCCCCTCATTAAAGTTCTGTTGCTCTCAGTGGGGCTTTAGGGGGGACAGTCGGGGTGGGGATTCACTTATGCAACTGGTCTGAAACAAAAAACTTCAATGTTATCCTCATTTAGTAGATTGAATGGTGTTTAATTGTTTTCAAATGGCTGCTGCCAGATTCCCTTTCTTCTTCTTCTTCTTCTTCTTCTTCTTCTTCTTCTTCTTCTTCTTCTTCTTCTTCTTCTTCTTCTTCTTCTTCTTCTTCTTCTTCTTCTTCTTCTCGCCCATTACCAAACTGAAGTGAGCAGAGTAAATCCGAGGAGAAGACTTCAGAGACCTAAGACTTACTTCACCCCCAGCTGTCTGATACTGTTTTGGGTGGCAAAGGAATTCCCAAAATGGCTAACAGAATTAACACTTCACTTTAGGCTACCTGGGTTTGTCTTTGTTTTGTTTTGTTTCAGTTGAAAGTTTATTTAGTGAAATGGTGCAATGGCTGATATGTGGTATGAGAGGATTTCAAAATTGAATAAATACACTACATTAAATATACAGTATAGGCTATTTTTAATTTCTAAGTAATGTGTTACATAAAAATATTTTGTTGATAGATTTTAAGCCAGACGGCCATTCTATGTCTGTTCCTTTGTTTGATTTATTATAATGGCACAGCCATTAATGTATATAGGCAGACAATAATACTGAGTTAACCTTGCTTAAATATACCCATAAGTATGGTAATAAAGCATGTAATTCTGAGTGAACACTTTACTATTCATGTTGCTTCACAATGCATTCATAACAGCGGATTCATAAAACATATAGCCTACATAAGAGTTGATGTGAGTCTGGCCACGATGGTTTGTACTAAATGTGGCGCAACAGCTTTAAAGGATAAGTGCACTATTTTGAACAGTTATCCCTTTTTCTGAATTATCTGTACTAGAGTAAAGTGGTACTCACCAATTTTTTGATGTTTGCTCCCGTCTCCATTATTTGGGTGATTTGAATTTTGTCTCAACTGGCTTTAGAATGGCCGTCTATGGGCATGTCCGTCTTTAACCATAAACATTTGTTTTCAAGAACGTGCCACACAACAAATGTTTAGTTTGTGTTCATGGTATTCCATAGCAAGTTTAGTTGTGAAACATGGCTTTTGTCATGCCTTTGTTTTGGAAATGCCTTGTTTCCTTCATTCACAAAATGGCAAATGAAAAATGAAAGAAGCCATGTTTCGCTTTCAAACTTGTTAGGAAATGCCAGTTAACACTCCTAACCACTTGTAAGATGCATATTTTTTGGTGGTTTTAAAGGAACAGTCTTTTTGATTTGCACAGATTTGCAATAGCCTATTGCCATGAATGTGCATATAATTTTCTTCTCTGTGTTTTCAGCACTTTATTGAGTGATGATTTATTTATTGATTTATAGGTATCAGCATTATTAGCATAGCTTAGCATAATCACTGGAAGTAAATGGAACCATTAGCATCAAGCCACAAGTGATCACCGAACGGGACTAAATAGTCTTTTTGGTTTTAGCATTTTTGTGGTTTCATAAAATGGTTTATAAGTACATTTGATGATGTTTTGTTTGGTATACATTTGCATTGCTATGCTTAATATGGTTATTCTGTGAAACTATAGGCATTGCAAACACATTGAGAAAAAATCCTTTGTATTCTCAAATTTCACTAGGGCTTAACTCATATGAACAATTTCTTGAAAGAGATGTACTGTTCCTTTAAGAACTGATATGGGCATGCTCATAGACGGCCATTCTAATGCCAGTTGAGACAAAATCTAAATTAGCCAAATAATGGAGATGTTGAGGACCATTCTACTTTATTACAGACAATTCAGAAAGTAGGCTAAATGTTCAAAATAATGCATTTGTCCTTTATCATAATATCGGGATTGGATACACAATAAAATGTATTCATTTAAGCTATCATCTTTTAAGTTAGCGTATTCGGAAATTGTTTGACAATCACCCAGTCAGTAGGTATAATTCTTTATCTATCTATAACCAATGATCTTCATTTCTTTTAAATACACCTTTACTACTGATACAGCAATTTAAGATCAATATACAGTATATATTTCAATATTAAATAATATAATATCTAACATAGGCTGTATATGAGATTCAATATTAATTGCCATTGTTCTGTTTGGAAATGTAGTTTGTTTTCCCCCTCTCAGGTCCTAATAATCTATTCTGCTCAGTCAGCCAAATACAGTGACAAATGTTTCCTGCATGAGGTATTTATCCACTGGGAGGTAATGGATGTACACGAGTTTTAAAATGCCTGCCGTGCCACGAGCAGAGGCTGTAAGTAGTGACAGCCTTCAAACGAACAACACACATGTCCACACACACACGCGCACGTACACACACACGCACACGCACACACACACACACATACAGACACAGACACAGACACAGACACAGACACAGAGACACACACACACATTCACACACACACACACACACAGACACACACACACACACACACACACACACACACACACACACACACACACACACACACACACACACACACACACACACACACACACACACACACACACACACACACACACACACACACACACACACACACACACACACACACACACATTGTGACTGTACACTGTAAAAAGTCACGCAAGCAAACATATTTGGACAAAAA
>NC_085880.1:28887765-28897765 GCF_034702125.1 Engraulis encrasicolus
CGACCATGCGGTCAATCAGTACCACAAAGTGCGGTAATTATGTGAACAATGAAGCTGTGAAAAATACTGTCACTGTATCATACTGCCCAGTCCAACGTGGTGTCTGTGCGCTTTATTTGCTTTGTTAGCAGAAAGCAAGACATTTTTTCCACAACTCAAAAAAGAGATGTTCAAAAGTTTGTTTCGAGTCAAAACTCAGTTTCGACAAAACATGTCTAATGTAAAAATGATTCCCTTTTAGCGTTGTACGCCATTATGATTTTACTCTTAATTGTTGTATGTGGAAGGAGTGATCCACAAGCGAGAGGGTGAGCGGTGTCCTCTGTGCTGATGCTGGGCACCTGTTTGCCCCGGCTTGCTGACTACTACTGCAGGGTTCTGCTGCCCCTTAGGGGTGGAGATGAGAAGGATACTAGAGGAGAAGGGGAAGGAGAGGGGGAACTCTCACTCTTACTCAAGGGCCCACCTCTGTCTGTCCCTCTGTCTCAACCCCATTTATAGCAGACAATGGTGTCTTGTGTGTTCCTATGTGGCCAGTGAGAGAGAGAGTGTCTGGCTCTCTTCATGCAGAAGGTGATGATGACTTCTCATAACAAAGCTTACCTATTTTGAGAGGTGTGTTGTTGTTGTTTTTTGTCATGAGCAGAAGTTATATCATTAGCAGTATTTATGATTGCAAACACTGAAAAGAAGAAATGTTGTCATAATTATGTTTTACCTTTCAGCTAGTTATTTAAATGTAAGATTTTAAGTACAGTCAAAAAGGTCCTTTTGCATTATGCATACTGCCATCTAGAGGTAAGGGATGGCCTGAAGGCTGAACAAGTTACAGTGGGTTGTGCAATATTCAATCATTGTTATAATGATAAAATAACATAAAAGACCAGTCCAAACTATATTAAAATAATATAAAGTCATACCTGTAAAACTCACAACTGTTTTTTAAACAAATTATGTGAAGGTTTTTCCTGTTCCTGTGCCTATCTATAACAGGCAACAAATACCATTTACATTTATGAAGACTTAATTTTACTTTTTAACCCTAAATGTCTCTAAACGTAACTCTAACCATAAATGTCTCTAACCCTAACTCAAAATGTCTCTAGACCTAAACCTAACCCTAAATGTAACAGAGACGTGAAATAAAAGCTGTGATCTTAACATTTATAAAGAATATAATATATAGTTCACAATGTTATTTGACTGAAGTTTACAAAGGGAAACAAAATATAATAACAGTCTCTGGTCAGCCCCAAAGCATGAATGCTGTTTGTAACATTCGAACAGCCCCAGCCCCACTGCACTTAACCCACGGCCCATTCTGACACGGCAACCACTTTAGGCAGGCTGAGGTTTCTTTCCTCTGGGAGAGCAGACCTTTACAACTTGTCAGACACACAAAAGGAAAAGGAAGGAAGGTATTGTATTGCCCGGCCGTGGCCCTGTTCCATGTTTATTTGCTGTGTCAGGGATTGAGAGATTACGCTGTTTATACGCAGTAAGTCAGGAATCTTGTCAGGGTGAAGCCTCAGGGTTGGGATGACACTTCCGGAGAGGACTGACACTCACGTTAAAGGATGAAAGTTTTGTGAGATATAGTAATCACCGCGAACCACTGGCCATCCATCACACACCTGTCAAAAGTCTCCGCACGGAAGTGTCCGGTCTCTTTCTGAAAGGGAGGGAAACATTCACAATACCTTTTCACAGAAATCTGATCATGCCTTTTTAATTCACCCTGTTGTGTATATGCTGTAAAATTGGACGGTGTAATGCATGTGATTTTCTGCTAATAATTTTTTTACATAAACTGAATGTAAACAAAATAAAAAATATGGAACGAAAATAAAACCCAAGGCATGAAAGGCCCTAGTCACACTACTGTAGCAGCGTGCAATAACACCACTAAAGGAATTTTATGGCCAGTGATACTGTAGTTGCAGGACAGTGCAACAAACCCATAAAATGTCTTTATATACCTCATAACCTTTGACCTACAGCCAGGTAAGTGCATTCCTCATCGTTCAGCTTGCCATAAACATTCAACTTGCTGGATATATTTAGCTTTGCCCACTGTCAGTATTTGCTCTGATTGATTACCAGGGAAATTCTTGGGACCAGGGAAAAACCCTTGGGGAATAAACAACTGATGCTGACCATGTACAAATCCTGCCTTTGCACCCAAAAAAGATATTCACATGAGAGAGAAAATGTGACTGCTGCTTGCGTGCTTGCGTGCTTGCGTGCTTGCGTGCTTGCGTGCTTGCGTGCTTGCGTGCTTGCGTGCTTGCGTGCTTGCGTGCTTGCGTGCTTGCGTGGGTGCAGGCATGCGTGCAGGTGTGTGAGATCTAGGCAGAGAAGGGGATGGAAAAAAGTGAGAAAGGTAGAACGACTTTGCACTGTCCAGAGAGAGAAAGAAACAGGAGAGAGAAAGAGAGAGAGACAGACAGACAGACAGACAGACAGACAGACAGAGAGAGAGAGAGAGAGAGAGAGAGAGAGAGAGAGAGAGAGAGAGAGAGAGAGAGAGAGAGAGAGAGAGAGAGAGGGAGGGAGAGAGAACATTACTTAGTCAACACTCTCTTTGTCACTGTCCTCTGAAACAAAAGCCAAAACAAAGTTGCGTAAAAGTGTGTGCGTACGTGCGGGCGTGCTTCCGTGTGTGCGTTGATGTGTGTGTATGTGTGCACTTGCATGCATATGTGTGTGGAGGTGTAGGCCAGGGGGTTAGTGATCCAGTGTGTCTCTCTCCACCCCGACCCAGACTCTCCCTTCCCATACCCTGGGGCACCATAAACAGAGGTGGGATGGAGGCCCATGCCTGATGGGCCAGCCAGAGCTGGAGCTCCAGTGTCTCTGTGATGGGACTGGATGGATGGATGAGTGCTTTTTGCTTGTGGTAAATATTGGAGATCCTATCAGAAACAAACACAGATCCATCCCCCCAACATTTTTTCTCTCTCAACCTCTCTCTCTCTGAATGTGTATGCATGTGCATATTTGTGAGAATGTGTTTTTTCTGATACACACATGTCCAAAAAGATCTGTAGTATCAACTATATGGCAAGCCAATGAATGTGCATGAACTGTGAAACAATTGTAATGTTTGCCATGATTAAATGGATTTTGGAAAATACAAGACATTCACATTAAAAGTGGGCCCCACTGAACAGAAAATGTTGCAGTGTTATGTCAAGAGTGAAATTCAACAATTCAATTCATTTCTACTTTGTGATGAATTACGACTTCAAAATGTAAACAAACAAGTGTTTAATATCTAAGGAGAAAGGATAACTTGTGTAGGCTCATGTGCAATGACCATCAATACACAATAAACCAATAAACCAGTCAAAATCATGAAAGACAAAATAGAAAAAATACCTGTTGTTTTGTCACAATTTCCAGTGGTTTTGTGCTTGATTGCCTTCTCACTGTTACCACACATCCACAGTGCACTTTTTGTGTGCTGTGACACACAAGCTCACTCCACTCCACACGTAGCAAAACAGCAAGTGAGAATGACCATGTACGTAGGACAAAACAAAACCCAAACAAAAAACCCTACAGAGCAGCGTACTTCAGGGACACACAGGATCCCCTACTGTGCCTTTTGTGGCCGGTGGCGAGCCACATTATTTTCCGTCTTAAACAGGAGCGCAGCTCCTTTGACGGGTTAATGACTTGACACTTCCCATGCCATTTCATAGCCGCCGATGGCCGGGACAAACTGCACCTATTAACTCCTAATTCTGGTGCATTATACATTAGCCAGGGGAAGGTACGTTTAAATATTTATCCCTTTTTCCTCTTTGTTTTGTTTTGTTTTGTTTTTCTATTTTCTTTTTTTGTTTTGTTTGGTGAAGGGGGGCCCTGAAGCACACATCATGTACACCTGGTTGGGAATCCCCCTCCAAGTATTCAGAAGAAAGATGGCCGAAACCAAACACGCTTATCCATTGCCCCGGCAGCATGAATATTACAGGAGATGAGAACAAATAATCCAGAAATGACTAATCATAGCTGCAGCCGGCAACCCTAGACGGCGCTCCCACGGGCCTTGATTGACAGCCTGGCGTAAACAAGGTGGTTAAGGATACTATTCGCCGCTGACGAATAAAATTCTATTATTAATGTGCACTAAGCGTTGACCTCACCTGAAGGGGGCCAATACAACCTGGAAGAGTTCACTGGAGGTTAGGCGAGGGGAAAAACATCATCGCATTTCAAGCTGTCAGGTAATACTTACCCCGTGGCTATATAAGAATAATTGTTGTGCACGCTGGCATTTAATACATCAGTCATCTTAGCCAGTTTATTGTGAATGATGAAAAAAGCCCTTACTCCTCATCTTCTCTCTTTTTCTCTTTTTTTCCATGGACTGAACTACCAAAAATCAGCACCAGTTATGTTGTGTGGCACTTACTTTCTTACTTATTTATTTACTTACTTAGAATGCTGTATTATTGTAAGTAACACCTTATTTTTTTCTTTTATTTTTTCATACTACATTCTTCGGTGAACACACACGCGCACACAGTCACATAGAGCGTGCGAATGAATGGCTGCCATGCAAGACGCCAACAGACTAATTGGTAGCAACATAAGGTTCGGCTTCTTTCTCTTACACTTCCTCTCAAAAGAAGTGAGATTGGAACCAATGTCATTTCAATCAACCATGTGTCTTTTTCACCTCTGTTGCCTCTGTGCAGATGGGCCTGCCGGCGGGCCTGTTCAGTCTTCAAACTCAACTATAACATCCATATGACTCTAATGAGTGTCTTAAGTGACAGATTAAGATTTGGTCATCACAATATTTGTGGCAATAGGAGCCTCTGCCTAAAGGGTTAGACCACTGCTCCCTTCACTGTGAAACTATGAGGAGCTATGACTCTGAATGACTTCCCTTTGGACTGCTATGTGGTCCATGCTTGAACCGGCTTCTCATTGTGTTGATATGGAAATACATCTTGAGCTCACAAAGCACCTATCTGAGGCCTATCTGAGTGGTGTTGAGCTCATGTTTCGGGGTCAGCTACTAAAACATTAATAACTTAATTGGCCATAGAGATACAGGGGATACTCGACAGCTTTTACACTAGCAAAAACTAACACAGTGTTTTGTGAGTGCACAACTAAATCCTTTACGTTTAGATTCTGTCTGGTGATCTGGGTGATAGTTGTGATTATCGGGTTCAGATAATGTAGCAAATAATGTCTGAGTATTTTTTTTATTCTCTCAAACTATGACAATTCCAATGCTGTGGAAAATACTGGATGTACTGTATATCATATGCAGGGAAGCCGACAGGGGGGGACAAAGAGGTCAGTTGTCCCGGGCCAGGGAGACAAGGGGGCCAAAATCCGGTGACGTTGGGACACTAACTGCGAATAACAACAAAATACTATAATTTTCTTTTATTATATGTAAATATATATTAGGGCTTTTTTGCCTTTATCATGACAGGACAGTGGAGGAGAGACAGGAAATGAGTGGAGAGAGAGAGGCGGGGAAGGATCGACAAATAAAATGACCCAGGCAGGAATTGAACCAAGAACGCCAGTGCCCTACCATTAGGCCACTATCATTTTCAAAAATTAGATGGAGAACACAAAGAAAACATATCAGCCATCAATTGACAAAAATAGTGTCATATATTGTTATATTGTCATATTCATGAACATGAAAAAAATACGTCTCAAAAAAGTTGGGACAGGAGCAATTATGGCAGCAAATGTTGAAGACTGCTTGAGTAAGACAACAGACAATGTATAGGCTAGCCTATTTCATGACCTCGTAAACCTATGCAATAATTTTATTTACAGAAATATGTCTTATTTACAGGCAATCATGGTAAATCAAAGATTATTTAAAAAAAAAAAGTAATTCATCTTACGGTATCTTTAATTCTGAGTGACCTCTCAGGGATAGTCTTCATAGACATTCATGTTGGCAGTTGCTCCCTAGGGGTGCCATTGAGGCATGCCCCCTTGCACGGGTGAAGTATAAATGCAATTTCGTTGTGTGCAGTGTTCACTTGTGTGCTGTGGAGTGCTGTGTCACAATGACAATGAGAGTTGGAGTTTCCCAATGGGCTTTCACCTTAATGTACAGGTAGTTTTGAAATGTTCTTTATTGTGTTGTTTTAACGTTATTCTGATGTTTATTCTGATGTTCATTTGTTTTTTATTTTAGCCGTTAATACGTTGTATTTTCACTGTTCGCATCTAATGTATGGATTGGATGTTTTGAAAATGAAAGTATTTTGACTTCATTCACAAGTGTCCCAACTTCATTGGGGATTGTATGGTCAAATATTTTAAGGAAGGCCTAATTTATCTCTTTAGAAGCTCTGACAGCACAAGATGACATACACTTTATATTTATTTATTTACTTATATGTTTATTTATTTTGTTATTTTCATGGGAGATCCACATAAAGACGCAAAGAACACACAGATTTTCCACTTTTAGGCAAAACTAATGCAGTGTGCTGTGTTTCTCCTAACGTGAAAGTGTCCAGACTAAATCCTTTCACAAGAGCGTAGAGACTACTTTAGTGTAGGTTACATCTCAGTCGGCCACGCTCCTCTCTTCCCAGAAAGCCCCTATGAAACATTCATCATAACACTGTCATTGTGTGCTTGTCACACAGTTAAACCGGCTGTCATATCTCTACAATGCCACTAAGCCTACCTCTCCAAGGGGACAGACAAGCACTTCTGTAAGGTATGATGTTTGGGTGTAATTCTGTCACTGGATACAAGGTGTTTCATTATTGCAGGGAGGTCGTATCACCCCCAAGACTTGCTGAGGATTTGCAAGGGTTTGCATCAGGGGGTCTTCATCGTACTACATACTCACTCCAATTCTAACAGATATTGTGGTGTACAAGAATAAGGTTGCTGCAGTGTCTCTCTTTATGTGTGCAAGTGTGTGCACAAACACCACAAAGACACACACACACACACACACACACACACACACACACACACACACACACACACACACACACACACACACACACACACACACACACACACACACACACACACACACACACACACACACACACACACACACACACACACACAAACTCTCTCACCTTCTGTGTTTGTTTCTTTCTTTCTTTTTCTTTCTTTTTGTCTCTCTCTCTCTTTCTTTCTTTCTTTCTTTCAGTCACTGTCTTCTATTAATTCTTTATTGATTCTTTCTATGTGTCTCTCTCTTGTCTTTAGTCTTCACTTCTCCCTCTTTCTCACTATCTCTATTTCCTTCCTATCATCTTTTCTTACTCCTCTCAGCCATCTGAAGCTGCAAACATGGGGGCACAGTGGTGTGCGTACGTGTGTACGTGTGTGCATGTGTGCGTGCGTGCCTGCGTATGTGCTTGTGTGCCTGCGTGCGTGCGTGCGTGTGTGCGTGCATGCGTGTGTGTGTGCGTGCGTGCGTGTGTGCTTGTGTGCCTGCGTGCGCGCAGGAGTATGTGTGTGTGTGCATGTGGCAGGCAGGCAGGGGTGAGTGTGAGTGATAAGGCCGTATGGAGGAAGAGGGAGAGCCATATTAAGTAGTTACTCATTGATACGGTACGGTACTGCTGCAGATGTCCTCCCCTATCTGATTACGCTGGAATCCAGTGGGAGGCATCACCAGAGGGGCTGGAGGGGTGAGACAGGACCATGGGGCCGGAGGGGTGAGACAGGGCCATGGGGCCGGAGGGGTGAGACAGGGCCATGGGGCCGGAGGGGTGAGACAGGGCCATGGGGCCGGAGGGGTGAGACAGGGCTATGGGGCCGGAGAGGTGAGACAGGGCCATGTCCTGATTCTCCCATGAGGTCAATGGAAGGGCCTCAGGATCTGGTCTGACACACACACACACTGACCTGGAGGGTCTTCTTTACACACACACGCGCGCACACACGCATGCACGCACACACGCACACGATGGATACACGTGCACGCTCGCATGCACACGGACGCACACAGGGCAGCCTGACCTGGAGGATCTTGGGCAGTGTGAAAAGGTGATAGGGTGACAGGGTCCTGTGTTTAATACAGCTTCAGCAGGCCACCCTCTGTCCTCTTTCCGTACCTGGTATTGGATTGGCCATAAGGCATACAGTTGAAAAAGGTAGGTCTGCACACTGCCGATAAGCTCCAAAAATAAACTTTATTATTTAAAATGCAACGTTTCGATCACACTGGATCTTCATCAGGCATGATGCCTGATGAAGATCCAGTGTGATCGAAACGTTGCATTTTAAATAATAAAGTTTATTTTTGGAGCTTATCGGCAGTGTGCAGACCTACCTTTTTCAACTATCTGATTTTTTTGTCTGGCACCTGCAACAAGTGTTTTTGGATGTGCGCACCCTACCCAAAACTACATAAGGCATACAGGGCATTTGCCCAGTGGACTGATGATGAGTTTGGCCAGGTCCTCCCCTCAATGCAGTAGTGCAGTATCAGTACCCTAATTTGTTGTTAATTATCATTGTTGTTGTGGCTGTTGTTTTTGTTTTGCTCGATTTTTCCCTAGGTTTGGGGTTGTTGTGTGTTTGTGTTTGAGAAAATCTTAATAATGTTTGAAAAAAAGTAGTACCCTATCAGTCCTCATGCCCCTACAGCTGACCCGTCCGAGTCAAATTTAAATATTAATTTTGTCTGTTGTGGTTAAAATAGCTCGTCATGGATGACTAAAAATATTGTCTCAGGCTTTATTTTCTCTCTCAATGCCTGGTGGATCGGTCTTGGCTGAAAATGTCGAGCCTGTTTTTTTTGTCCCAGTCCAGTACCTGGCCTCAGCTGCCTCCTCTCAGGTTAGTGATGAGAGGTGGATATCTCACCTTGTTAGCAGCATTGTTGGCACAAACAACTGACTGGAAGGCGCCTAGACTGGACAAACAGCTGCCAAACCCAACCGTTAGTACAATAGTTGCTACATTTCTGCAACTGGTCTACGTAGCCTAACCTAGGTGCAAATAGATGTGATAAATGATTCATTAAAGGCCTTGCAAAACAAAAAGTGTAAAAATATCCTCTGTTCTTTTTTGTGATCAGACAGTGGGAAACAGCTCACTACTGCAAAAGAGTCACTGCTACAACATCCCCTAGCTTGTTGCAAAGGCAGATGGCACAGTCTTAGTCAAGAGCTATGACTGGCAGCTTCTGAGTCCCTTCTTCTGAAGACTCATACACACCAGGACTTCAGGTATATTGAAACTTTCACATTGTACACATAAAAAAACAAAATAATATGAACGTGATGGTGTTTAAGACAATGGCACACCGCATTTAACATGCTTATTGTGTGCTTATTCTGCTACAGCTTTGCATCATGATGCTGAACCGGTCCAGTGTCAGCTACTTCACAATCCAGCAGGTCTTCCTCCAATTGACAGTCTTCCTCTCCTAGCCCCACTTTGACTGCAAATTGACAGGCAGAAATGGCAGCCATTGTCATCAGATTCGGCAGTTCAGAAGAGTCTTCACAAGAGGATACAGCAGTGATGCCACCAAATTGTTATCGCTGAGTACCACACTGCACCATATCACGGCACTTTCCCACGTTACAAACTGCAACTTATTCTAAAGCTAAGTGAATGTATGGGATTCAAAACTAGAAAGAGAGTTGTAATTAGAGGACAGAGCCAGGCCAGATTCATGGCCGACCTACGATTCTCCCCAAAAGTGCAAGGCTACCCAATTGCCAAGCAAAAACATTATTCTGCCCTTAGATATTGGTCTAGTTTTATAGCCTAATAATTTGGGGGGGAATACTGTATTATCTTGCAGACCTCAGCTGCAGATATACAGTACCCTATTGTGTTTCTGGGAGTGAAATATCTCTCATGTACAGTTAAACGTTTTTTTTTCTTTTTTTTTTCCCAAAAACCAGTTCCTTCACAGCCAACGTGAGCACCAATAAATTAGGTTCTGTAGATATTTGTTTCCAGGAACACAATATGGTGGATCTTGACCAAAATCATTTGTTGTGCAGTG
>NC_085880.1:28902765-28915265 GCF_034702125.1 Engraulis encrasicolus
AATAATCATGGATGGCCTTGCCTTTATGCCTTTTTTAGGCAGATATGATTTACAAGAACATGAACAAGATGAATAGCACATACAGTGGATCCTGTGACATGCATATAAATAATTGAAATTTAATATAATTCATTAAAATATAAACATACTGTATGATAAATCTTTGTAAATCATTTAAATAGTATCTGTATGTTCTTATAATTCTCTAGCGTATGCCAAAATCCTATCCTGAAAACATCTGCGCAGAAGGATTCAGTGGGGATGGCCAAACAAATTGATTTGGTCGGTGGTTAATGAAGAACTCTAGTGGGCCTTTTGAATAATAGGAGATTACCAGAATAAAATCAGGAAAGGGGGTAGGAAATGTATCTGCAAAACATGTAAGAAATAACATGGGCGTGGGGTGGGGTAGGGTAGGGGGCTCCCCTTTTGCGGATCAGCTTATACCCCTGCACTATTTGAAATTCCATGTTAAATTGCTGCTGGTCCTGACTAAAACACCCAAATCCCCAGTTGGTCTTTATTTACACTGGTGTCTGCTGCCCTCTACAGAACTGATTAACTAAGTGCACCTCACTGCACAGACATCAGTTGCATCTCACCTTCGCTTCAACAGTAATAAATAGTTTGTTACAGTTTTGATTTTTTTTTACTTGAATTTCATGGTATTGAATTGTCAAAAACACACTTTCAACATATTCAAATATCATTCCAAATACTAGAAATACTCAGGGAGAGCAGACCTCCACCAAAGAAACTGTTAGATAGAACATTTGACTGTAACACCCTATTTTTCCCAAGTCTTCAAGAAACTGGAATGTCAAAATGTACCCTATCCCACAATGGTGAAGAATTGTGATTCGGATCACCACAAAAATGTAACCCCTTGTTCCTTTTGTCATTTCCAACAACTCTACTGACAGACAAACACACAGACAAACCAATGTGACCGAAAAAGCACTGACCCTCCTTGGCGGAGGTAATTATAAACACGTCACATCATTTAATAACATGTCACGCCATCTAATAAATCTGGTTGAATAATCTCCATGGACCTATCCCTAGCCAAATGTAATCTTTGGACCTGCTAAAAAAAATAACACAAAAAAAAAAAAACCCATTCCCAACCCAGTGGCACAAATTCAGCCACATTCATATGTGAGGCCAGTTAAATAGCCTGACTGAGAAGGGAAGGGGGTAACACAAAAGCAGCTTTATGTGGACTGTAGCGGGGGTCAGCAGTGCGGTGGGTGGGTGGCTGGGCTGGTTGGGCTGGTTGGTTGGAGGGGAAACAGGGCTCCTAGTCTCTGTGCGAGGCCCGGGGCGTATTTACCTAAAGACACCATGGGGAGTTGCCACCGCAAACAAAGAGTGCACACCTCCACTTCTCCCCTGCCGCCACCCCCACACAGCACAGAACCAGCACCACCACCACCACCACCACAGCTCCAGATGGACAAGAACCCGCCAGCCTCACATCACTCAACAGCTATACTCACACACCTATTCATTCACACACACACACACACACACACACACACACACACACACACACACACACACACACACACACGCGCGCGCGCATGCAAGCACACACGCACAAGCACGCACAGACACACACATACACAGGCACACTCACACACACACACACACACACACACACACATGCAAGCACACACGCACAAACACAAGCATGCACACACACACACACACACACACACACACACACACACACACATACACAGGCACACTCACACACACACACAGGCACACTCACACACACACACACACACACACACTCACACACACACACAGTAGTGCTAATTATGGGGGGCATCATTGTGTTCTCATTAGTAACCTTTTTTTAGGTTTCCTTGGACATTTGGATCTCACAAGTATAACACACACACACACACACACACACACACACACACACACACACACACACCGCCATGAACTCACAAGAAGAAAAAGGAAGAGAGAGAAATAGGAGAGGAAAGGAAAGGAAAGGTTGAATCAGTTGTCCAGCTGGTTATATTTTGGACATGAAACATTTTCCCAAACGTATTCCACATTTTTTGGAGCGTCTCCTGTTTTTTCTCGGTGTGAAAATGAGCATTGCTAGATGCTGGAAAGCGTTGGCTAATGTTTGTGAAAGCTGTGCGTTCTCCCAAAGCTGGACATAGAGAGTTAGTGTGTGTGAGGCAGTGGAGCAAAGTCAGAATGAATAGATCCTTTTGCAGCCTACTTCAGGCTCTGGCCTCTCTGCGTGTGTGCATTCATGTGCGTGTGTGTTTGCGTGTGTGTGTGCGTGTGTGTGTGTGTGTGTGTGTGTGCGTGCGTGTGTGTGTGTCTGTGTGTGTATCTGCACATGAACAGTACAGGTATGCATAAGTGTGTGAGTGTCTATGTAGGTATCTGCACAAGTGTGTGTGTGTGTGTGTGTGTGCGCGCTCGCGTGCGTGCCTTAATGTGCGTGTGTGTGTGTGTGTGTGTGCGCGCTCGCGTGCGTGCCTTAATGTGCGTGTGTGTGTGTGTGTGTGTGTGTGTGTGTGTGTGTGTGTGTGTGTGTGTGCGCTCGCGTGCGTGCCTTAATGTGCGTGTGTGTGTGTGTGTGTGTGTGTGTGTGCGCTCGCGTGCGTGCCTTAATGTGCGTGTGGACTCAGCAGGGTGCGGCACATCCTGACGAGAGAGGAGAGCAGAGAGCAGAGAGGAGAGAGGAGGGCAGTGCAGACCAAGGGCGCTCGCTTCCTGTCGCCTCACACAATGCGGCCTTATATGGCCGTCTGTAATCTTGGCATGCCGCATACCTCTTGCAAAACTATTAAAAACACTGGAAACTGAAATAAGACTGATGAAGCTTTCCATTTGGTTGTTCTTCAAAGCGACACACACACACACACACACACACACACACACACACACGGAAAAGCCTTTACATTGGTAGATATGGTGAGACTGCCAGGGAGCATATCATGTGAAACGCAGCAATGGTTGCCATGGGAATGAACGGAAATTTGATCGCATTTTTCTCCCGTGTAGGTCTGAGTGTGAGCTGTGGTGCTGAGAGTATTCCAAATTCGTGTGGGGAAAAGGGCCATCGATTTCTCCTGTTGTGTGTTTGTTTGAAGGAATTCTAAGTAAAAGAAATAAAGGTGTTGAGTGCCTCTAGGTCAGGGTGTTTATAAAGTGTAAGCAGAGAGAGTATAGAGAGAGAGGCTCCATTGGCCCATTGTTTCCTGGTTCTATTATGGCCCCCCTTAGGCAGACCTAGGCAGACCTAAGGACTGTTCTATTCATTGTAGGAGTATTATGACACGCCCCTTTAGGCAGACCGGAACCTGGTCATGTTAGGTGCCCATAGAAACCTATTATGTTGGCATATCTCTATACTTAAAGAATCTCTGGTGTAAGTGTTGAAGTAAATGCTTATCTTCCGTTCTCTCTCGGGATGGAATGCCAATGGTCTGACTCTGACTGGGCCTCTGTGTCCGTTTTACACCACATGGCCTAAAGGGGGTTTGAGAGAGGAGGGAGAGAAGTGACGGAGTCATGTGTTCTGTAAATGTACACTACAATCATATTACAATCAATTTGTTTACATAATAACGACGACTTTTCCCAATGTGTTTAGATTTTTTGCCAGGAAAAAGGGATTGGCCGAAATGGCAAAACAGAAAGGGATGCTTGTTCAGGTCAGATGTTTTTTTATTTTAAAATATATATAACTTTTTATCTGCATGTTCAAAGTTTAACCCCCTTGTAGAGAGTTACTTGTGCACAATCCCTGGTGCTGAACAAAAAGATTACGTATTTTTGGAAAAAAGGGTTCGCACACTTTGGATTTTTTCTTCTTTAAGTTATTTTTTCTTCTTTTTATTTATCCATTCATTGGCGATGACGTTTCGACCTCTCGGTCTTCCTCAGATTCCAGAGGAAGACAGAGAGGTCGAAACGTCATTGCCAATGAATGGATAAATAAAAAGAAGAAAAAATAACTTAAAGAAGAAAAAATCCAAAGTGTGCGAACCCTTTTTTCCAAAAATACAAAGTTTAATCCCCCCAATGAAATTGTTACATGTCTGTAGCTGGTGGATTATAGAGGAATAATTTGTCAAGATGCAAGAGACATCATTTAATGTTTGATTCACTTAAAGAAGACTTAAATTAATTCAATTCAATTAGCTCGATGTTAACTTCATTTTGATTGATTAAGTTTGATTTCTTTCTTGTAAAGATTAAGTGATGTTGGTGTGGCTGTGTGTTTTAAGTACTGAACATGGTTGCCATTACTAATGGACAGAAATGTCGTGGTGAGAACATGTTGAACAAATAGAGAGTGCTGTCATAAGCCAGCCAACTTTAAAGGGTAACTTCAGCCAATTTCAACATGCAGTTGTAATGCTCACACTACCATGCACTTGTCAGTACCTGAGATTTTTTTTTCTTCAGCCTTTTCCAAGATCCTGGTCATTGTAATGGGGACAGGTGTTTGTTTACATTAAAAAAAACATCTTGATTTATTCCCAAAAACATCCAAAAGGTTATGGAACATTAGCAGTCAACTAGCAAACAGCGATACATTTTGGGAAAATATTTGGAGTAGGCCTTATTTCGAGATTTTTTAAAATGTGTACAAAAGCTGCCCCCATTAGAATAGCTCATATCTCGGAAAGGGCTGAACCACAAAAATGCAGCATCACTGTGTACTGACAAGTCAAGGGCGTGAGCAACACAACAGCATATTGAAATTGGCAGGAGTGCTCCTTTAAAGGAGAAATTCCTGCCAATTTCAACATGCAGTTATATTGCTGCATTTTTGGTACAGTCCTTTCGGATATCCTGGCCATTCTATTAGGAAATACGGTTTGTGAACTTTTTTTTACAAAGTGCCTCAATATACTTCACTTCATCCTAAAAGTTGTTGCTGTGTTATAAGGTGATGAGCAACAACTTTTTGGGATGATATTTTGAGTATGTTAAGATGTTGGTAATAATGTACAATGTAAACAGTGAACAATGTAAACAAACCAAGACCAGGGTCTCAGGGTACTGACAAGTCCAGGGTAGCATGAGCAAGGCAACTGCATGATGAGCATGGCAAGAATGATCCTTTAAGAAAATCAACCCTGCATATTAAAACTGAGCCATTAAAGACAACATTAAAAGGAAACTGTGCACACAGTGCACTAATCACAAAACAGTTTTTCCAACACACCGTTTGCACACATGATATGTCAACATTTTGGTGGCATGGAATCATTTGTAAGAAAAATGTGTCCCCTCACCCTTCTTTCTCTCCCTTTCCGTGTAAATTCATAGTTTGGACAGAAATATAAAAAGCAGCTTTGATAATCTTTCTTTTGGGGTGACAGTTGTGGTCACATCTGCAGGGTAAGCTTTGGCTGTTGGCCCAGTAGTCTATTGGTTTTAGGCCGACTGGAACGGATTTGCAATTTCGACCTTGTGAATTTCATTTTCAGACAGAGACAACCAGCTTGTTTGTATTTAATTTAATCATTTTTAAAAGCTACAGCCCAGTAGAATGTTTCCCTTTTCAATCATCTCACTTCTGAAGATGAAATGGCATAATATTCACAAGATGTCAAAGGCCTTTGGTTCCCCTGATGTAAACCCAAAACAACAATGCGCACCAATGCATAGTTCATATGCCAGACAACTGCCAGCACTTTAAAGACACACTGTATAGACATACAGTACACACACACACACACACACACACACACACACACACACACACACACACACACACACACACACACACACACACACACACACACACACACAAATAGCATCCAAAGCAAAGGAACCTTTGACCCTAGGATACGTTAAATTCCCTTTCTTCCAGCAAGCTGACAGATTTATTCAGTAGCGTCTGCTCGCTGTTCACAAACTTGTACCCGAACAGCTGCATGGTGGGCCCGCACACCTGCTGCACCACCTGAGCTAGCTTGAACGGGATGCTGAAGCGCCACTTCTCCACCTGCTCTGAAGAGTTCTTCTGGGTGGAGTACACGCCATGGACCTCCTCTGCCGTGGCGTGTGTGTTCTGGAGGATCCACTCCCTGGCCTGTGGGGTGAAAGGGATCCCCGTGAAGGCGAACATCTGCGCGGCCTTCTGCATGGGGTAGCGCGCGATGTCCTCGTAGCGCACCAGCATGTAGCGTCCGCGCAGCCACTCGGGCCCCGACAGGCCCAACTCGGCGGACGTCTTGATCTGGTTGCAGTTGCCCTGGAGCTTCTTGACCTCCTCGTCCTCGATGGGCACCTCGCCGCCGTTCACCTCCCCCCACGTCTTCCAGGTCTGGTACTTGGAGGAGAAGGCCACCATGCGCGAGGCCAGGATGGCGCGCGGGTCTCGCACCAGCTGGATGAACCGCGTGTCCAGCCGTGGGTCCTCCGTCAGCGGCCGCATGGTCTCCAGCTGCCTCACGCGCACCGTCTTAATGGTCACGTGCTGCTTGGCCCGGCAGGCCGCGGCGGCCAGCGTGAGGTTCAGGGGCCCGCAGCGGCGCGTGCGGCAGCGGTACCTCTCGAACACCTCCTTGACCACCGGTGAGCAGACCTCCTCCTCGCACAGCGCCATGCTGGACTCGCGCCGGAACAGCGCCGCGGTGACGTGCTCGAGCGGCGGCGGGTTGATGAAGCTCTCCAGCATGCGGAAGTCGCAGAGGAAGAGCTGGCGGAGCACGTCGCGGTAGCTCCAGGAGGCGGCCGAGGCGTTGATGACCCCCGTGTCCAGGGTCAGCTGCCGCTCCACGTGCCACAGCGGCTCGAAGAGGTAGAACATGGTGGCGCCCTGCTGGTTGAAGAGCTCGCCCACAAACGAGGAGCCCGTCCTGGTGCTGGCCACCAGCAGGATGTGCTTGCGACCCCCCGCGGCGGCAGTGGCGACCCCCACAGTCCCGTTGCCGCTGCTGGTGGTGCTGGTGCTGGTGCTGGTGCTACTGGTCCCCCCTCCCTGGGTGGTGTTCATCAACACACCTCGGTCGTCGGGCGGGCTGGCCACCGCCGCTATGTCAGGATATGGGAGTGTGGGAGAGACAGAGCCATTGTCCTCCAGGACAATGGGAGCAGACACTGTGAACTCTGCCATGGTCTGAGGGGTTTGCGGCGTCTGTCTGAGTGTCAGCTTATCGGAGACCCTGACAGAAAGCCAAAAAGGAGGATTTATACAATTACACAGGATTATAAAATGGGGGGTAGCATTTGTTTAAAGTCTAATTACAGTATGTTTATCACAAGAAGAGGCAGACTAACCTGGACACTAACCTCGAAATAATGCTGTTTTCTTTTTCGATGATGACCAGCACCACAATGCAAATGATGAGGATTGCATATTTGTTTCTCATGCTTGAATGTGGCGTCTTTTGAGTCTTTTGCGTGGTGGTACAGTATGATCATTAACCAGTTATTGTATGGTTTCACACTGGTCTTGATGAAGTGTATTTCAAGGCATTACCCTCTGGAAAAGAAAAAAAGAAAAAAAGTAAGTCCATTCTGTTTTTGTGCAAAAACAGGACAGACCGTGAGAATGAGAATGGCAAAATCAAATCTCAATTAGTACAATATAAGGTTTTACAGTAGGCTATATATTAAATTTCACAAAGAATCCCATCGGCCTCTTCAATAGACCCAATTTGGGAGTCACAGGATAGCTTACTACAAAGTACGTCCTACTTCAAGTGGAAGTGGCTCTATGTATGTGTCTGATAAATGATCCTTCTATCCTCTTAACTCATGTCATTCTAAACAAACTATTTTGCTGATACCACGTACACAGACTAAGGCACTAAATTTGAGCTGGCATCACTGTTTGCAATAGAAAAAAAAATGATGTTAAGTTAAAGTAATAATGTTAAGTCTGAAGACACGTCAAATGTCAAAAGATTCAAAAACCTTTCTCTTTTTGGGTATATACAATATACAGTACATGTATATACTTACTGAGACATATTTGCGCTGTATGCAAATATTATACAGTGCATTGTGATAATCAGGTGAATTCTACAATACCGTTATTACAGCATACAACGAGATTTCATTTGTCTTTGTACCTTGTTTTCTGCCATGTAAGGTTTTTTCCAGAATTAACACACAGAGCTGGTTGTATAGTCTGTGCCCAATTAGGGATGCAAACAATTAACTTTAATCGATCAATGCGTTAATCGATTAAAAAACTTTAATCGCAATTAATCGACAATTCAACTGACAAGAGACCCAGGTGAAATGGGCATGTGAAGAGTGTGTGTGAAGAGGGGTGTGAATAGTGGGATTTAAATCACCTTTGGATTAAAGGGACACCGTGCAAGATTTTTAGTTGTTTATTTCCAGAATTCATGCTACCCATTCACTAATGTTACCTTTTTCATGAATACTTACCACCACCATCAAATTCTAAGTATTCATTATGACTGGAAAAATTGGCACTTTTCATACATGGAAAGGGGGATCTTCTCCATGGTCCGCCATTTTGAATTTCCAGAAATAGCCATTTTTAGCTGCAAAAATGACTGTACTAGAAAATATTAGTTTATTACTTAATTAACTTTCATGAAAAGATCAAATTTGGCAGTAGGCAGCCCAGTTTCAATGAGCAGCATAGTTGCAGTACCTTTTTTGACCATTTCCTGCACAGTGTCCCTTTAAAGAATTGAAATAGAATTAATTTAAATGTGGTAGTTTATCTCAATTTTTAATAAATTTTATTAGATTTAATAGTCTTTTTTCGAGAGACATTGAGATTTCGGTGGAAAACGCTGCTTATCAATTGATCGTAAGTCGATCTATAAGGCTATCAACTAATGATTCATGAATTAAACGATAATTTGCATCCCTGTGCCCAATAGACATTGCCCTCTACTGATTCCTCTGCATCCTGCTATACTGTATTTCAGAATCCTGGGCGACTCCTGACTTATGCTTACTGCTTGTTTTGTGAGTGAGCAGCAACATCACTTTTTAAAAATATTTTTGGCAGGGCTTTATACCTTTATTTTTGACAGGATAGTTTGAGAGCTGACAGTAAGCGAGTGGGAGAGAATGATGGGGGCGGATCGGGAAATGACCTCGGGCTGGAATCGAACCCGGGTCGCCGGTGTTGCAGTCGAGTGCCCAGCCGATCGAGCCACGGCTGGGCCAGCAGCAGCATTATTTAGAGACAACTCCGCGCGACTCCTCAAGCTTTCTGGGAAATGACTGGACTGTTTGCACTGACCTACTCCTCACCTTAACCACCGCACCTCTCTACCAACCCAAGCAAGTATTTGATGCAGTTGTGCACTTAATAGCATTCCGCCCAGCTCAAAAGCAAAAAAGAAAAAGCTTTTTTTGTCATGACTTCCATTTACCAGTCTAGTCGAAATTGCTGTGAACAACTGTAAACAGTATTTTTCTTGATATTACTTTCATGCTTTTCTGTCTACGCAAAAATCAAATGTAAATGAACTTTATCTATACTGCAATAACATTATAGCCCACTGAGCCAAACAAAATTCTTTTTTTTTAGATTATATTTATATTATATGTTGGAATTTTAAAGACATTTCAACTTTAATCTTCAGTGTGTGCTGGTTGACTTGGGGCATGTCCCATTGCAGTCAGGCAGTGTAGTGGAAGTTCTCAACATGATCCTTCCCTGTCCCTCTGGTAGAGAATAAATCAGCACAGCAGGCATCCATTTTAATCCAATGCCTTCATAAGCATGACCCTTTTTTATTGCAGGTCATATAGGGACACTGGGGTCAACTGATGGGAGTTACTGATGGCATCAAAAGGCGATTTCAGCCATGCCCAGCACTGTATAAATCTATGTAAATGGACTATTTGGCTTTCCCTCAGTTTTCATGCTTGTACCAGTGGTTATGAATTAGGCTACTGTGCTTAGTAGATAAAAAAACAGTGTAGAAGCAGGAGGCAAGACATGACACACACACTCTCTCACACACACACACATGCACGCATGCACGCGCACACACACACACACAATAGTACATAATGAATGAAGTGTACAATAAACATAGTAAATCATCAGCACAAATCACATTATCACTTCAGAAGATTTTTTTCTTAGTTCTTAATGAATGATTGTGTGTGTGTGTCTACTCTATAAGTATATCCAAAGTAATTACACAGGCTTATCAAAGCTATCGCCATCCACTTGTCAGTGTGGAAGCGGGAGGAGATGAGATCCGTTCATATTCAAAACCCACCAGAGCATTTGACAAATCAAATGATCTGTCGAATCAGAAACTGGCATAATTCTGTTCATCACCCCTGTTGCAAATGATACTAATGGCTGCCTTGAAATGCCTTGAGATGCTGGGGAGTACAAATGAACAGGGTTTTTTTTTCTTTTGCAGAGTTGAGACAGACAGACAGATTTAACTGTTTGTTCTCCCATTTCCAGCTGACTGACTGAGCTTATGTCAGATTATTTTTACTTTCCTGTCGCCATGATACTACTTTCACCTTGAGTCAGAGCTGTGTGAAGACTAAATATATTAAGCGTGTGTGCACATGCACACACACACACACACACACACACACACACACACACACACACACACACACACACACACACACACACACACACACACACCAGGCAAAACCATCAATGCTTCCATTCCACTCATCACATTAAGGGAGCAGTGGTAAGACGTGTACAAATCCAGTGCTGTGGTTCTCGAAAACCATCACACACCCCTGTTAGTCAGAGTGGAAGGAGTGTGTGTGGACCCAGAGAAAGGCAGTGAGACAGTGGCCCCTTGTCTGTCTGTACTCTGTACAGTAAGTAAGCAAGAGCCCTGGGGACACTTCTGTGTTTTGTGGGTTTTGTCTTGTTCCATTACAGCGTGCGGTGCGGTTCTCCCTGACACACAGCCGAGCCCCGGGGGAGAGGAGGAACGTGTGTAGTGTTGTACGAGCCCTCCTCAGAGATGGCAGTGACAGCTGCCTCAGCTGCTGCTGTGGAGATGGTGGATGCCACAGCAGGGGAAAGGGGGGCGGGGCTGGGGCGCTGAGATGGTGAAGCATGACTGGGGTTCATCAAACATTCATAATCATAGAAGCCGCATAGTGATGTGGCACCCAATGCTTATCCACTTATGTGGAAAACGCACAAAACTTTAGTACATGAGCTGTGCCATACATCTTGGGGTATTGCGTTGCTTACTTTTGGATGTAGCAGTTTGTATTCACTAAGCCAGTCACTAACTAAAAAAATGCCTGAAAAGGTAGCTTATTTGGTGTGTGTGTGCATTGTGATTTCACAAACTCAATCAATGGGAAAACAAACTGTTGTATCCTGTAAGGGGGAAAGTTCCCAAAAGTTTTGTATAAAGGAATAAGTCCCATCACAATAGTCAACAGTCAATTGTAATAACCAGTCAAATCCGTGTAAAAACGTTACCTTGACCACGTAGCTCCTGGATGGCAGAGAAGCGCGCCTTGCAGCATCCCGCATGGTCCAGGACACACTGTTCCCTTTATATCCTGAAAACTTACAGATCCTCCGGACGCCGAGAGAGGAAACAACCTCAGGCCAGCAAAATGTTTATACAAACGGGGATACGCATCTTGTTATCAGGTAAATTATTTTGTCTCCATGTTTTAAAGTTACGAAGGGGCGGAGAACACCATCCTCGGACTTTCACAGATGAAACAGCATGGTGACCGATTTAAAAGGAAAAGTTAGCGCAGCACACACCGGGTGCTCTCTAAACGGGCAAAAAGCCAAGGTTAGAGAAGGTGAAGAAGACGATGCAGTGATGTTCACTGCATTTTTCATTAAGGTTGCGACTTTGGAGTTACACGACTTTCGAGGGTGCATGCCTATTTTAGCGCACTACTCCCTTCCACTTTGATATCCTGGAAACACGGTCACGTGACAACTGGTGCCCCCCGGCAATAAGCACTCACAAGGACTTTTCTGTTTTAAGGAAAATGCTCCCATTGAGCGATGCCTAGCACACGTGTACGGATGCGTAATTTGGATATAAAATTGTGCCGTGCTTCCTATTGCTGAACGACTGTCTGTCGCCTCGCCTATATTTTAGGGAAATAAATCGCACGCGCCCTCATATTTAATAATTGAAATGAACTAGGCTGTACATTTGCCTATTAATCTCCTCATCAGGTGGGTTAGACATAGGCCTAATGTAGGTCTACGTAATTTGATACATTGGTGAGGCATAAGTGAGCTAAATAAAACAAAAAAAAAACAGGGCTGGAAACGGTACCACATTTAGTTGACTACTGCTAACTTGCATTCTGTTTGTTTGTTTATTTGTTAGTTTGTCCTTTAGGCCTATTTTATCTTATTACATTTTTTTTTCAAACACAACTACTACTATTACTAGGCTACAACTACTCCAAGGCATAGTAGTCTACAATATATACTACTGCTGTTGCTAGTCAAGTCAAGTTTATTAGTATAGCTCATTTCATACATAATAAGGCAATCCAATGTTCTTTACAAA
>NC_085880.1:28917765-29082765 GCF_034702125.1 Engraulis encrasicolus
GTAACTTAACATACTTTCCTGATATTATTACCTTGCAAATAACTGCATTCACACGCATTAATGAGGTTCAGTCAATTCTGTAAACCGAATGTGTCACTTAAAAAGAGATATCTACAGGTATATCCTGTACTCTGCTGCTTTCTCTTATAATTCAAAACCTTTTAACAGCCGCTCGTCATGATTTGGTGACTTAGAGGAAGTGATACATAGTGGATTTCTGTTCCTTGACAGCATCACAGTGGTCTTTAGTGCCGATGTGAAGCGTTTCACAAGTCGGAGCACAAATCAATCAACTTAAAGCGATTGTCCGTTTTGATCTCTTAAGTCTTGAGCGGTGGGACTAGCAACAGATATGATGACGCATGACACAGACATCTAATCTAGGAGTCGATTCTTTTTCATGCGCAAGCATATAGCGGGTCCTTTTTTTCTTTTACAAAGAGATGGCAATCACATAGTTATTACCATAAAAGCTTTAGATGTCAGATTAAAGGCGATATGCTCATGTGAAACTCAGATTTGCACATATAAAATATCCTAATAAACAGCTGATATATTTCAGCACCCCATCCCCCTCCCCCCATCCCCCCATCCCCCCACTCCCTTCCCCTTATCTCTTATCTTCCCCTCTTATACAACCCACAACACTGATGCTCGAATGACGCAAGGAAAACCTCACTCACTTATCCGTAATTTCCCGCGTGGGTTGGAAGAAAATGCCTGGTCATGGATACAGTAAGATACATTGTTTCATATCACATAGTTGAGGCTTATTCCACATGGAAATCATAGCCAATGTTCTTGTGTGGCACTAACTGTATGTTGTTGTAAATGCAGGAGGGGGCCCTGTATGTGGGGACTGTTGTGCAATGCATGTCCATTTCATTATCTTTGAAATGGCTCACAAATATTTCAATGATGTTTGCGGTCAAATTTACGATTGATAGACAGACTGACTGTTGATGTGAAGAACATATGGATTGTCAGCCATGTTTGCAGCAGCAGGGCTATGGCTAACACACAAACACGCACATACACAAACACACACGCACGCACGCACACGCACACGCACACGCACACGCACACACACACACACACACTCACACACGCGCAGCCATAGGGCAGGGCTGCTGCTCTTCTATTGTGTGTGTGTGTGTGTCTCCCCTCCCAGTAGACTGGCCCTCTGTGCGCCACAAGATGATAGAGGATTACAGCTGCATAATCTGCTTGCCAGAGAGCCATCTGCCTGCTCCACTAAAATTAAACCTGAAACCAGGCAGCCGCAAAGCTAGCCACATACGCAGGCTCGTGTCTGTTGTGTCTGTGGGCAAGGTGCACTTGGCAAGTGAGATGGTGGCCATTAGATAGGGAGAGACACCATTAACCCTTTGAGGAGTAAGGAATTTCTAGAGGTTCTTAGAATTTTACTGGAACTCTGCAGCTCCTATAGACGTCTGTGTTAAAAATCTCGCAAAGACATTATGACATCATAATGAGAACTCAAAATTTGGGCAAAATTCTAATCACATATTTGTGATGGTATTCCTCGAAGGGTTAATGTGTGGGATTATTTATACCACTCGTTGTAATCACTGTAATCAATGTTCATCAATTGTAACCCAGAGACCCGGGTTCGAGTCAGGCCCAAGGTCATTTCCTGATCCTCCCCCATCTCTCTCTCTCTCTCTCCCACTCGCTTCCTGGCACCGTACGGTCTCACACTGTTCTATCACATGAAGTCAGAAAAGCTCCTAAAATATATTATTTAGAATCTATCCAGTACAGTATGGTCCCATGTGCATAAGACGAAAGTAATTACACTGTGAATGTATTATGCAAATGTACATTGCATATGTTATTTCATTGTATTTCACAATCTTACAATAATGCTAACAAAAACACTTTATTAAATTTGCAACAGAGTTGAGAATTATTCACAATTCAATGCCTCCTGCTGCTGGTGGTGGTGCAGCTGCTGCTGATGTTGTTTCTGTGTGTTGTTGTTGTTGTTGTTTTTGTTATTGCTTTCAGCCATATGCTTAGTTACTTGGGGATACAGAACACGTAAATGCATTTTGTCAACACACTTTATCCTTCACTCAATCCACATGTGTTAATGGATATTTACACATAGAGTGTTTATACACATGCCTTAGTGATTGCGGCACTAATGCCAAAGTTAAAAACTAAGCTTTATTGTCAAGGATCAAATGCGCATTGCGCACAGAATTGCAATTCGAATGCAGACGTACAGCACTCTACAGGCCCATAGTGCACGTGAAACGTGACACTATGAACTACAGTAACACATCATGAAACACGTAAACTGTTTGAGCTGCTGCCATCAGGCACACATTACAGGGCTCTGTGCACAAAAACAAGTAGACTAAAAAACTGTTTCTATCCAAAAGCCATTTGCACACTAAGTTCTGCACAGATAACAGCATTTTAAAGACATTCACTGCGTGATGTATTGTATGTTTGTATGGTTTTGTCTGTGTCTGTTGTTCTAGTTATTTATTGCCGTTTTCTATTCAGTGTTTTAGTGGGTCTATTGTTCTCTTTCGGTCGACTTCACTCGACATCTCACTATGGGTTGCACTCTCATACGTGATGAAAAGGTTTTCAGATGTCTCGTTCATTTGAACCAGGGTTACCACATAACAGCTTTTCATACTGTTTTATGTTGTTTTTTTTAGCACTGGGAGCATCTGCACTTTACACATTTTGTTGTACCTGCACAATGACAAAGAAAACATTCATTCATTCATTCATTCATTCATTCATTCATTCATTCATTCATTCATTCATTCATTCATTCATTCATACAGTATCTACCCAATATGAGTCAGAAAACTTGTGTAGAAAGTATTCAGTAGCGGAAGGATGTGTCGTCAGAGATTCTTTAAGTATATAGAGATATGCCAATGTAATAGGTTGCTATGGGCACCTAACATGACCAGGTTCCGGTCTGCCTAAAGGGGCGTGTCATAATACTCCTAGCATTGAATAGAACAGTCCTTAGGTCTGCCTAGGTCTACCTAAAGGGGTAGGTAGACCTAGCCCCCCCCCGCAATAATAGAACCCGGAAACAATGGGCCAATGGAACCTCTCTCTCTCTACTCTCTCTGGTGTCGTTGTGATTGCAGTGGAGAACTGAGGGAGTGAGTGAGTGAGTTTTCCTGGGGCAGGGGCCACTTAGACTACTAGTCTCCTTTGGGTCCATAAAAGCAGTCTAGCAATCTGGACATGTCTTCAATATATATCCCATTACCGTTACAGTGTAGATGCATACAGATTAGTCCAGTGCCTTGTGTGCTGGTAGACACACTCCTATGAGTCGTGTGTATGCATGTTGTGCGTTTCTTTGTGTGTGTGTGTGTGTGTGTGTGTGTGTGTGTGTGTGTGTGTGTGTGTGTGTGTGTGTGTGTGTGTGTGTGTGTGTGCGCGCGCGTGTGTGTGTGTGTGTGTGTGTGTGTGTGTGTGTGTGTGTGTGGTGTGTGTGTGTGTGTGTGTGTGTGTGTGTGTGTGTGTGTGTGTGTGTGTGTGTGTGTGTGTGTGTGTGTGTGTGCAGGGAAGTAGACAGGGTGGACAAATGGAACAGTTTCCCCGGGCCAGAGGAGGCTCAGAATTGGGTTCTCATTACATTGCATGTATTGGGTGAGGGGCCTTTTCAGATGACTTTGTCCTGGGCCCAGCCAAAACTGTGAGCGGCCCTGTGTGTATGTGTGTGCTGTGCTCACACATGTGAATGCGTTTTTGGCTGGTGCGTGCGTGCAGGGGCTGTGTCTGCAGGACTGGTGTGTGTATGCTTGTCTGCAGGGAGGTCGACAAGGTGGACAAAGGGGTCACCTGTCCCGAGCCCAGGGAAATGGGGGGCCCATAATTGGGTTCTCATTACATTGTATGTATTGGGTGGGGGGCCCTTTCAGATGAGTTTGTCCTGGGCCCAGCCAAAGCTGTCAGCGGCCCTGCTGGTCTGTGTGGGTGGGTCAGGTGTGTGGGTGGGTCAGGTGTGTCACTGGATGTGAGTCAGTGGCGTCAGTGGGATGAGGAGGGTGAAGGTGACGCCTCATCCTCTCAGCGTGCTGGCTGGACAAAGCGCACAGTCTCATAGTCTGCTGCTCCGACCTCACCTCTGGCCTTTTCAGTCTTCTGCCTGATGGCAGTGGTCTGAGTAAGCTGTTGGACAGGAGGGAGGGGAGGGTGACACACCCTACTCTGTGTCTAAGTTTTCTGTCATTGGGTTGTTTACAGTGACCATGACAGTGCTCAACAATTGCCAAAACGTTGTCCCATCAGTACCAGTAGAAGGGGCCTAGAGTCCAAAAAACGTGCAACTGCTGTGTGGAGGGCATGTTGTACAGGGAACCATCTTCTATGAATGTCTGCATATACTGTATACATTTACATTCTGTGGTTTAAGACCTACACATGTTAATGACAATTACAAAAGTAGCCAAGCGATTTTGGGCATAATTTGTGCAATTTCTTTTAACTGAGATTAATCAAAGACATTTCAGCAGTATTATTACACAAATGTGACACTGGCGTTGTGGTTATTCCACTGTACGTAAGAACGTTACAGTAGAATAATTTTCAAGCAGTCTTGAACTCAGTGATACTAAGGGATATATACATTTATTTAACATGGTTTAGCAGACCCAATGACTGTGTACACTATGAAACCGTGGGATTGTAAACAAACAGACATACAAACCAAAATAAAACGTGCTACAGTACATATGTGTACATTTTGAAAGGATGTGTTCTGAAGATCGTCCCTCCAGCTCCCCCAGCAGGGACTGAAAGCAACAGTCTGTGGCTGTGCTCTAAAAAGGTAGAAGCTAAGGCGTTTCATTGGATTAGTTTCTCAGCATATGCTTTAGCTTGTCTCCGGTCAGGAAAGCCACCTGTGGAGGGGAAAACGCCATTTGAAGATGGTTGTTGTAGCCTCATCTAAAACCAAGAAAAACCCTCATCTCTCTCTGTAAAGATGATGAATTGGAATAACATTGCCTCCTCTTTTCTTCTTTTTTTCACACAATTCTGCCTTGGTGAGTTGCGTTTGTATTTCTTTCGTTGTGTTGTTGAGGATGGTTTTGCATCGGTTCATCTTGCTTACCTGTACCTCACGACCACCTTCTAAGGCTTTTGTGTATCTTTGCTTAACATCTATTTGTATGTACTTTGTGTTTATATTATGGTTACTGAACACATCCTGCAACAGTAAAAAGTGAGTTGTCTTAATAACTACTCTTATTTATGCTTGGTGGGTGTTTAGTGTCAGGTATGCTTTTACGGTAGATGTTGTTCATTGTAAGTGAAGCTACAAGCAGCAGACATTTTGTGACCACATAGTGTCTGTGGTCAAAAATGATATGTGATGTTGTGATATGTAGTCAAGATGCTTTGTCTGAAATCAAAGGTCATTTCAACAATCATGACGTAACAGCACTTGTAATCTCTCTTAATTGGATCAAGCACAAACAGGTCAAAAACAGGTTTCCAGGTTTTGTACAAACATTTTTATTTTCTCTCTCATTTCTTGCTTCTTTTTCCTCTCAGCACAATCTGACTATGCGCCATATTTTTTTGACAATGGGCCCAACACTGACAATGGCAATATGGCGCTCTTTAGCATTTCAGAAGATATACCAGTCGGTAAGAACTGACCCAACAATATCAACAATAAGTGGATAAACTCACCCAAATACACATTGCTGTTTCCCATAAATATTTGCAGCACATCTCATATGTATGTTAAAAATGTTACTTAAAAATAAGTGGGCTGGCATCAGTGCAGATGCCATCCTCCCAAATTGGGGTTTCACTATAGCAACAGCTGCTACACTGGACTGTACATAACAACTGTGCATTTTCATTTAAAACTCATTGGTTTTGTATTTCATTATAAGCTACATTATATATAGGCTATAACCTCTATAGCATACAGTATATAATGATCTATGGTATGATGACATGATGTATATAAACTTTCACTTTCACAGTCATGCATAGAAAAAAGTTATAGTTATATATGTTTGAGTGTTGGTGTGTCATGATGCATAGTGTGAACTGCAATTGTAAATCATTATAGTCTAACTGTGTGTAATTTCCATTTCAGATACAGAAATATATACTTTAAATGGAACTGATCCAGAAGAACAACCTGTTAGATATGGGCTGGCCTTTGAACCAGGAGCAAAGGAATATTTTCGAGTTGATCCCGAAACTGGAATAGTCACTCTCATCGAGGAGCTAGATAGAGAGGTTCATGCTTAATACATTTGGATTTTTCATTTTAATAGCAGTTTTTTTAAATATATATTTTTGTATACATTTTGCTTTTCTCTAAAAATGTGTTTTACCCACAGATACAAGATGAAATTGAGGTGTTGGTCAGCATAACAGATGGCCGCAATAAAGTAAGAAAAAAACCCAGCTGTTGAAATCAGAAATGTGCTGCTTAAAAATGTGACACATATACGTATATATATGTGCAAAAATACACTGACCTCTTTGCTCTCTTATCAGGTTACAGAGAAGGTACAAGTGTTTGTGATGGATGCAAACGATGACAAACCACAATTTCAGAACATGCCAGCTATTGTGGATGTTCTAGAGGTGAGCTTCCAACCACTAATTTTCCCCTAAAACCTAATACAAAATTCATATAAATACTGCCTCATACAATATGTGCAACGTGTTTAGCTCGCTAGGCTAATTCAATGCTATAACACGTATGATACGCTGCACAAGCATGCAGCTTCACTCACACCATGAGCTCCATGAATAATATTCCAAAATATATATGATGTATGACATCTATCAAGCTCAAGTTTATAAAACTTGCTAAATTAAATCTTTACTGTCCAAAAGAGTGGAAATACTGTATATCTAAACTTTCACCATTTAAAAAACACATAGGCCTATGAGACATTACACAGACAAAACACTGACAGACACTCCATTTCATGTAAACCAAAGTGAGTAATACCACACCAATGAATAAATAATCGGATAAATAAAATACTGGTGTGCAAAAAAAAGCCTAGATGTCAGATCCAAATCTCACTTTGTTTATCATATGATCAAAGGATGCATTTCTGATGCTCTGATCTTTTCATGGGCATGCAGAGCACGCTGGCCGGCAGCAGCATCTACAAGGTGGAAGCCGTGGACAGAGACGCCGGTGCAGGAGGCTCCATCAACTACTTCATCCAGGTGAAGTTCACCAGCGCTTACCCACACTGCGTTTTTCTTTTTAGTGACCTACTATATCTCAGGCACAAATAAATAAATCCAGTCAAAGTAGTGATATAAATATTTATTTTTGTGCTTTAATGACTGTCTCTGACAGAAAATCCCTGTAAAAATGGAGGATTGAAAGGTTAGGCTGGTCATAATGAAAGCAATAATACAGTATAAGCACATTTGATGGCCCGATGAAAAGAGCAGTCCTCTATACAGAGGGCGGATTAAATTACAATTACATTTCTGTACTCAAGGTACTGGGGGATTAAGGGGACAGCTTTGCACCATTTGGCAATGGCGAGCGGGGTATGTTATATGTGCTTTAGTGCTTTAGTTCGTGTTGGCTATTATACGCACCAAACAGCTGGGAATGAGTAGCACTGCGGACACAACATCTGGGCCGAAGAGATTTTACCTGCCCATTTAGTCCTAGTGGTTCATGCCTCTCGCAGATGCTCCACATACTACTTCCTCCCTCTCTCTCTCTCTCTCTCTCTCTCTCTCTCTCTCTCTCTCTCTCTCTCTCTCTCTCTCTCTCTCTCTCTCTCTCTCTCTCTCTCTCTCTCTCTCTCTCTCTCTACTGTGACTGGCCTTGCTGGGTCAGACAGATGTGCAGTTTCTATCTGCATGACACCAAGCAAGGCACGGGTGTATATGCATGGGGAGGTCACAGGCCCTTCCATTTACTGTAGCATGTCATTATGTGCTAATTGTCTTGTCTGCTTTTTTATATCCAGAGCACTGACCCCAATCGGAAGTTTAGCATAGATCGGCATAGTGGAGTGCTGCGCATTAAGCAAGGAGAGATGCTGGACTTTGAAACGTCCACAACCCACTTTGTCACAGTGGTGGCAAGGGTGAGTCAATATCTACAGTATGGTGTGGTTGCATACTGTGTTCATGTGGAATGGTTAAAGCACATGCCTATTCCATTTGTCATCAGTTAAATTCTATTACGCACACAATTTTCCATTTTTTTTCCAATGGCTGGTACAGTTTAATTTCAGTGACTGTTTTAGGTATCATGTCTACACTTTTGACATCAATTTGACAACAGGTGATAGCAAAACTATAAAAAGACTCTATTACACTCTGGAAATTAAATGAATGTTCATGAACATCTATTTGCAGTATTTCCAAGCATTATTCATGAATGTGCATATCATTTTCTTCTCAGTGTTTTCAGTACTTAGATTTATTTGATCAGAATTATTGACATAGCTTAGCATAATCACTGGAAGTAAATGGGACCATTAGCATCAAGCCACAAGTGATCACAGGACGGGATTAAATAACTGTTTTAGACTCTGGTGAATTTTACATTCATTTTAAAGTAGTTTATAAGTACATTTGAGGATGTTTTGTTTGCTCCCATAGACTTGCATTGCCATGCTTAATTTGGCTATACTGTTAAACTAGGCAATACAAACAAAAATGATATGAACATTCATGAATAACGCTTGGAAATACTGCAAATATGTGAAAATCTGAAAAGGGTGGACAGTTCCTTTAAAGTGTGTATACAACACTGTATACAACACCACGTGACACTCCATTGACTGTGGACTTTGTCATTGTGTCATTGTGTCATCGTGTCTTTAATTACAATGACCAAGTCATAATGTAGACGATTACTAAAGAAAATTACAAGGCTGATGCTGCTTGAATGACTTGCATGACACAGTACCTTTGAATCTGCATTGATATGTCTTGATGTGTTTGTTTTGTCATGCATCTGCCAATGTGTTTGCGGTGATCAGGATGGAGGTGGTAACTACAAGGGAAAGCACCAGGTCCTCTCAGCCTATGCCACCGTGACCATCAACGTGATTGACACCCAAGACACTCCACCTATCTTTGTTGGTACCCCATACTTTGGATACGTCTATGAGGTGTCATCTCCAGTAAGTGGTCTATTACTGATGCTGATACAATATTACTTTATATCTTATAATATAACTTAAGATCATTTGCAAGAAGCTCTATATTTGTATGTAATACCGGTAGACCATTGTGAGGTTTACCATCAGTTACATACATTCTAATGTGAGGACAACTGTTCTGATTTTAGGGCTCCGAAGTATTTACAGTTTTTGCCAAAGACGGCGACGTGGGAAACCCAAACCCCGTCGTTTACTCAATTGATTCTGGTAAGCACAAAAACAGAAGTATTTGGTGTGGATAATGGAGGAACCTGTTGGAAGAATCATGGCCGTTATTATGAAAACTAATGATTCTGTGACCCCTGTCTGCCTTCTATTCAAACTATTAGTGGGCCCCAGGCCTTCCTTATCATAGCATATCCATCTTCATTGTATCTTCCTCGTATCCTACAGATTCCAAGTATTTTAACCAACTTAGCAGGGGAAGTCCCTAGAGCTACGTAATCATGTGTAGGCCTATGTGTTTTGTTTGGTTAATAAAATGGGCCCCACTAACCTCTGTGTCTTCGGAGCATCTGGCCATGTAACTGTAAGACTGTTCTCCCCTCTGCGCAGAGCTCTTGAAATGTATATTTTCCTGGTCTGTGTAAATCCTTGCGTTGTGTTTTCTACAACAAATTTTAAATTTTCTACTACAATTTTCCAACAGAACCCTATAGAATAATCCCACAGTTTTACTATGTTTCATATTAGCAGATGATAAATCTGTGCATGACATTATTTATGACATTGACCCACAGGTGCAGAAGGGGTGTTTGACATCAACAGAACAAGTGGCGCTCTACTCCTCCGTGCTTACCCCTCTCATCTGAAGAAAGAGATGTTTCATGTAAAAGTGAAGGTGAGCTTTCACAAGAAGACCCCATAAGCCATAAGAGCATTAGCAGAGTTTGACTTTTGCTTCGGGGAGGGGGGTGGGTGTGGGGGGAGTCATCTTAATTTCATACCATATGATGAGTTATCTTAATTTCATACTAGCGTGTATTTTAATCAAAATATTTAAAGTATCGGTACGTTTAAATTTTGAACATTTATATTTTGCCATTTCCTTGACTTGATGTCATTACATGTTTCTGCCACTGGGGGGGAAAATGCCCCCCTGGCCCTCTTCAAACTACGCCCATGTGTAAGACAATGTGTTTGTTGTCTGCGTTTACCTGGTTCAGTGTTGTTTCTGGTTCAGTCTTTGTTTCTTACGGGCCCTCCTTCTCACTAGGCCAACAGTAATCCAATTGAAAAGACGCATAAGCCAATTATACATCAAACGTGAACGTGCTGTAGCGTGCCGCACACAGCTTTGCTTGGCCCCTGGTTAGCTAAGGTTGAGGAACACCTCCTGGCCCACATTTGTTTGAAATTTGAATGTTGGATGTACACGTTGGATGTACATTCAACACAGATGCTGAAAAGTTATTGTTTTGATGAGACCAATACATGGCCTTATAGTGAACTATAGTTATATGTTGTCAGGTGTTGTATAGTTATATGTTGTCAGGTGATGTGCCCCATCTTAACCTTATCATCTTTGCCTTGGCAATGAGGACAACAGGCCAAGAGGTCAGGGGAGGGTGAGCAGAAGAAGCTATGGCAGATGATGGAAGCAAATAACATAACAAAATGCTGTGATCTAAATTAATTTAACATATTTTAGAGAGTGTAGCCCTTTCATGCAGAGGGCATCACCGGCTATTTGCTGAAAACTGCATTACTGTGACGTTACCAGTAACATATTAAGACATGGTCATTACCATTTTGGCGACAAAATGGTTGCATGAAAGGCTTATGATTTTTTTTGTTACATATTCAGACAGTTTAAGAGTGGTCAAGATCAATTACAGGTGTAACCCGACAACCACATTTAGAAGCAGCCCCGGGATGACCTTGCAGCTCAGATCTTTAATCGAATCACTGTCTCCTCTGCTGCCCTCGCTGCCCGCGTCCCTGGCCCTGCTCCTCTCACAGGCTACGGAGGTGGGACAAAACGGAAGCCTACTGGACTCCACCATCACTGTAGTGACCATACGCGTGGTGGACCTCAACAACCACCCTCCCACCTTCCACGGAGAAGACGGCCCCCAGAACATGTTTGAGCTGACCATGCATGAGCACCCGCCAGAGGGGGAGATCCTGCGGGGACTCAAGATCTTTGTCAATGACTCCGATCAGGTGGACTGTACACGTCGCGCATACAGGCCATACAGTATTAACACACTATTTTCCAGTCCCTGTTGTAATATAGCATCAAGTACAACGTTGGGTACAGCGTAATGGGTTGATATAAGGTCAATTACATGACATCAATTAGCCCTGTTACATTAAGTAGAGCTCAAAGGCATTTCCCATGTAAGAATTCAACAGCGTAACCATATGTACCCGCACTGAACCTTAGCATTAGGATAAGTAGAGTTTACATAAA
Source organism: Engraulis encrasicolus (assembly GCF_034702125.1). Taxonomy (NCBI): domain Eukaryota; kingdom Metazoa; phylum Chordata; class Actinopteri; order Clupeiformes; family Engraulidae; genus Engraulis; species Engraulis encrasicolus. The sequence continues at coordinate 28,929,382 of NC_085880.1, forward strand.
GGTACATTACATAGGAACAGGGCCACTGACAGCTTTTGCTGGGCCTGGGACACAGTCATCTGAAAGGGCCCCCCACCCAATTCGTACAATGTAATTAGGACCTAATTCTGGGCCCGCTCTCTCCCTGGGCCCGGGACGACTGACCCCTTTGAACCCCCCTGTCGATTTCCCTGCATAGGAATATCACGTGTTGATACGTGCAGCTACACTAAGGAGCCGTTAAATAAAGTTGTTCACCAAACCCAATTTGTTTACATTAAGTGAAAGGATTTAAACTGTAGTAGTGGTAGGGCTTATGGTTAGGGATTGGGTTGAGTACACTGTAAGTGTATATTGCATACTGCCAGGGAAGCCGACAAGAGGGGACAAAGGGGTCAGTTGTCTCGGGCCCATGGAGATGGGGGAGGGGGGGGTGGGCATAAGGGTCCTCATTACATTGAATGTATTGGATGGGGGGCCCTTGCAGATGATTTTGTCCTGGGCCCACCCAAAGCTGTCAGCGGCCCTGCATACTGCACTTACAGAAATCAGAGATGAGATGCACAGGGTAAAGGGAAGATGTCTTGAATGGGAAAAAAGCCATATTATTCCCAAAACATAGTAGAACCTTGTATACACTGTCCTGTGTGCTATAATGCACCAATGCATAAGGTGTAATAGGCTTTATCCTTGGACTTTAGTCTGTTTAGACTGTTAGAGGATTCATATTTCATTACGGTGAAAGCACTCTTTTGGGTATTATGTAAAACCAGTTGAATTTACCCAAACAAACATTGTTCCCTTTTTTCCCTTCTCAATTATTTTGTCATATTATGTAAGCCATTAGGATCAGTAAGCACCTGGTTTTGTGAAAAGGCCAAAGTAATCCGACGAATACATAAAAATCAAAACTCACTCCCACTGGTGTCTGGAATATCTCAACACAGCTCAGCAAAATAGCTTTATGAAAGGGGTCATTTTCTGAGCAAGCCAATGGTGCATATAAAAAATAGTCAACACTGTATACAACAGATATTGCTTCACAAATGTGTAGTAGTATCCATGAAATTCTGCTTGTTTTCCGTCAATAATGTTGAAAGTGTTGCGGTGCTCTTGTAGTATTGGTTTATTTCATTGTGCAACTCGTAATGTGTGCCGTTTCACCAAGTGGAACACCTTATTATTGCTTGTACTTTGGATTATATGGCATATACAGCATTGTGCATGTACTCATACAAACATACACTATATATAATAAGAGTTTGGCTTACGACACAATGTCACCGGGCCACATGCATGCTTGCTGACTCTAATGTGTTTTGCAGGGAGCGAATGCCAAGTTCAACCTGAGGCTAGTGGGTGCAGGCCGGGTGCTACGCGTGGTGCCTCAGACAGTCCTCAACGAGGCCCAGGTCACCATCCTTGTTGAGGATTCTTCAGCCATAGACTTTGAGAGGTCCCAGTTCCTCTCTTTCAAGGTAAAAATAGTCATATTTCTTTATTTTTTATTGATACTAGCCCACATCATTGTGGGCCCATACACACACTGTAATGGACATACTGAACGATACAAAATAGTTCTATGCAGTCCTATGCACTTGTGTCACTTGTACTGATTACTTCTGTAAAACTGGAATCATGGTGTGATCTAGCAAGATGTCATCCCATTTATCCGGGGACCAAAGTTTAATTCTGGCCCAAGGTCATTTTCTGATCCTTCCCCCGCCTCTCTGTCCAACTCATTACCTGTCACCATCTTTGACTGTCCTATCTCAATAAATGCTAAAAAGCCCAACAACAAATATGTGTATTTTAAAAATAAAATAAATCTTGTTTCAGTTGCTTGCAGTGGAGATTGACACACCTGAGAGGTTCAGTGCCACTGCAGATGTTCTGATTCACCTAGTGGACACCAATGACAATGCTCCCATATTCTCTTCAGACTATTATGTTGCTCGAATACCTGAAAATTCCCCGGGGGGCTCCAATATTGTGACCGTAACAGTAAGTGATTCCGTAAATTCATTCACGCTCAAGTACGAGTATATACTAAATATACTGCATATACTTAATAATGTGCATACCTGTACTTAATAATGTATACACTTAATCCTTTTAGGAGTACAGAATTTTCTCTGTAGTGTTGAATTTCACTCTAGCATTCTACAGCTCACATAAAGCCAAAGATTTTCTACTGTAGGTTCTAACCATTCCACTGTCTCTGATAAAACACAGTGTTAACAATTTCGAGGGTCTTTGACATCATAGTGAGAACTGAAAATGCTGCTTTAGTTCTAATCAGATAAATGTGGTTTACATTAGCCCCTGATGTTAGATCTGCTCCCTCTGCTGCTTCCTTCAGGTTAAAGCTCAAACCTCATCAGCTCCTCAGTCTTTGTTGCCTCTTCTTTGCTGTCTAGGTCTTATCGCCTTAGCTACTTGTTTCACTTCTTATCTTCTTAGCCTCCAATGCCTTCTAGCTGTCCACATTCTTTTTTCATATTGTGTCTGGGTCAGTATGTCGGTGAATATCCTCATTCATCCGAGTCATCTTGTGCAGATAGGGTTGCCACCTCTGTCAGACAAAAAAACTGGATATTTCAAAGTCAATAAACCTTTTTGCTTGTACGCAAATGTAGCCTTTATTTAGTATCCTCCTTGAACGTTTTACGGGCTATTTTTACCACAACATCAAAAATTAACATTTAAATCAGACTCGGAGAGGTCAGCTGTAGTGGCATGAGTTTCCTAGAGATCAAGATCATTCTAAAGCCCGATTCGCACAGGATAAATATTACCTATGGACCCCTGGTAATTTGCAATTACCCTCAGACCTCCGTGATTTTTCAGACATTACAAGGGGGTGCAGATGGCGCGCCTATGTGAAATTACCCCAGGACATCTGTGTTTCGCCGAAATACAGTAGGTAATTTGCGGCGGAATTATTACGTCACAAATCGCGGACATGACACATTCGCATAGGACTAAGAACTCAGACATTCTCTGTAATTATTCCGAATTACTGGGGGTCCATAAGTAATAAAAGTCCCGTCCGAATCGGGCTAAAGATGTGCAGTGTGCAAGAGCAATAGAGTTTTTATAGCACCTTATCATGTGCAACTGTTATTCAATGTGGCTAAGAGGAAAGAAAGAAATGAGAGTAGAAATACATGTAGTAAGACTGTAGATAACTGTAGTGTAGATATATGCAAACATACCCATGTACATAAGGATTGCTTTTGAGTTTTTGAGCTGTGTACTTCTTCTTCGGTCTGGTCTTCTAATGCTTAGGCCTACTGATGAGTATTCTGCATGTTTGGTAATGCTTCTGTATTTCTGCTCTCTTCTTAAAACAGTGTACTGCCATACGTTCACCTCTGCACTGTGGATGCTGTTAATGGTGTGACTTAGGATTTTTCTTGGCTTTTGTTTCACAAAAAAGAAACCTCTATCAGTGGAATGTTGGAACATATCCAATACTCTGCTCACTTAAAATTGGGTGGCTACAAAGAAATATCCTCAGTTCAATCACCCATCACACATACAGTAATTGTAGCAGGAAATGAAAGCGGACATTCCAAACTCTTGTTTCATACTCCTTAGTGAACAGCAAAAACAAGAGAATGCTCATTTCTGTTCCAATACTTTTGGAGGGGACTGTAATTGGGATTAGCCTATTATTTAAATGTCTAGATGATAAACTGTGCCCCCTAAAAGTTGCCTTTGTCTCCCAACAACCTTTTAACACAGGCTACTGATCCAGATTCTGGAATGTGGGGTGAAGTCAGGTACTCTATATATGGGGAAGGATCGTCCTTGTAAGTAAAATTCCAGTTTTGCACTTCAAGCACATTCCTTACCTGAACCCCCACTTTACCAATAAGCCAATAAAGTACATCCGCGCGCACACACACACACACACACACACACACACACACACACACACACACACACACACACACACACACACACACACACACACACACACACACACACACACACACACACACACACCCTTCCTCTGTTGTGTTGCTGCAGTTTGTGTTGTTACGGAGGCATTACATGTGATCATCTCAGAGCGCTTAGGGCCTGTGAGGGCTTACATACAGCTGTTGCTACAGTTTCATCAGCAGATAATATATAGGCCTACAGTATACCACTACAATAGTTTCACTGTCAGACATGCACACATTTTTGGGGGCAGGGAATGTAAAGCTGAAAGACAAAAGTCAAAGATCCTGCGTGCGTGCGTGCGTGCGTGCACGCGTGCTGGGGGGGTGTAGACACCAGAACTAGGAGCTTGAATTTCATCAGATAGATATCCTAATTCTCTACAGTCAGCCAAAAGAATACTATTTCTTTGGCATCTACGTTTTGTGTTAACGAGACACACAGACAGACAGGTCGGCGTGTTTATTTAACGTGTTTACTGTAACTCTCTAATGGGATTGAGGAAGAAAATAGAACATTCTCGTGAGCCACTGACACTTGCAATTAGCTTGCAATGTGAAATTGCATCATCAAAGTCAAATGAGTAAACTGATAATGTCTTACAAACAGTTTAACCTTTTCAAAATAAATTACGATTTGAGATGTCATTTTTAAAAATGTTTTTTTTTTTTTTTCAAGGTTCCTCATCCAAGCACAGTCAGGGATTATCTACACTCAACCCTGGGCTAGCCTGGATGCTGAAGTCAAGTCTAAGTATAATTTCTATGTGAAGGCAGAGGACACAGAGGGAAAGTACAGTTTGGCTGAAATCTTTGTAACCATCCTCGACCTCAATGACCACCCACCAGAGTTCAATAACAACTTTCTGGAGACAACCATGATTATTGGAGAACCAATCAAAATAGAGGTGATTTAACAACACCATGTCATTATGATGTTATCGCCAACCTTTTACATTCACCATATTGTAGATCGATTGCTTGTGTGTGCTCCCATATGTACGCATTCTGTATATTCAGTATGTTTTTGCCAAACCATCTAGACATCACTGAGCATGTCACTGGGGGAGGAAAATGTCCACAACGGGTGTTGAAGAGCAATGCTGTATAAATGTATGACGCAAAATACAATACTGTTGATAAGAAACAGTGGAGGGTTAGGGTTAGGTTTTTGGAAAGCTGTTGTTAGTCATGCTGTGTGTCAACTTGACATGCACAGACTGAAAGGTTTGTCCATTAGGGTGAGGGTGGAGGATAATAGCTGTTGATACTGGTTCTGGTGAATAAATAGAATATTAGTACCAAGTGCGGACATTTTCTTCACCAACAGTTTTGTGGTCTTAGTCACATATAGACAGGATTGCGAACAGTCATACGAACTTTTGTTTAATGACACCAGGCTGTTTCTGGAATGTCTTTGCACCTAATTCACCGTGGAGAAGAGCACCTGTTAAATGCAATGTCATATAACATAATTACAGTAAGCATGGAGGTGTTGTGTGTGTGTGGTCTGGTATTTTATTCTCAGGCAATTGATGATGATGCAGAGGAGCCCAATAATGTCATTGAGTACTCCATCATGAAAACGGAGCCGGCCAACATATTCGACATCAACGCCGACACGGGCGAGATCATGCTGAAGCCCTACATCAAGTCCATGGACATCGTCCAGAACATCACCAACCAGAAAGAGACCACGTGGTCGGTGGTCATCCAGGCCAAAGATCGAGGAAATCCCTCCTTTACCACTACCACTGTTGTCAAGATTGACATCGCGGAAGAAGTGAGTATAATACATTTGCACGTTGTCAACCTCACAGACATAGTAAACAGATTCACATCAGGTTCCTTTACGAATTATTTTTTTTATATTTTGTGATATTTAGCTCAACATATTTGTTATAGTTTTAACCCATGTGGAAATTCAGAATTTGACAATGGATTACAGTAAAATTGTTCTTAATATACGCTGTATCGGTATCTACAGTACCTCCTTCAGAGGAAGTATTCATCATAATTAGCATTAGAGGCGAATTGGCCATCTCTCCACAAAGACAAGGGGAACAACATACAGTATGATTTCATATTACCTTTCAATGTTATCAAGTTCCCATTTGCAAAATACACAACAGAAAGTTATGCAGCCTGTCAAGAGTTTCCCATGATGGGTTATCTGATTCAGTGTGGTTGTGCTACTTTCTAGCGGCTGATGTATTATCATATCATTTGCAGATCAAATCCAGAGCAATAACATACTTCCTGAACATCAAGAGAGACCCAGCGACCGTTTTCAACATATGCTTGGTCACCGTTATCTCAGCCATAACTATGACAGTTCTCATGTCTTCCGTAAAATACTGGAAAGCCGTCCAGAAATCGCGGGTCCAACCACAGCAGGGCAAGATCAGAAGGATTGGCCGGAGGCACACATGCCCTGTCTAAGTCTGGCCTGTGTGTTGTCCCTGGACTCACATCATGACACAGAGCTGTGAGTTGAAGTAGTGGTGTCAGTGCACTCACATCACGTGTAATGTTGTAGGGCATCATGATGTCTGTAAAAGAGTACAGGAACACAGTTACTAATAGGCCTGCTGTAAAAGGGCACCTGAAAAGCTTCAGGTCTCTCACGCAATGTTGAAGAAGGATCTCATCGCCCCCCCCTTGACATGGATCTCATTTTAAGATACAATATAATAGCTTCTCTCCTGACTCCTACCCCCTACCTTCCAGCATTGCCTTCTTTGAAGAAGGTCCACGGATATGTTGTCTAGTTAAGGTTTAAGATTTACGGTATTTATGCACACTCGTTGCCAACATGAGTTGGGTCGTGACTGTGTGGGTGCCCCACTCAAAACCTTCTGATCTTGTCCGAGCACATGAATCAGGCTCTGTGACTTGATAGACAACGTCTTAACGATGATTATGGAATTTGAATCTGAAACCCCTGGTCATGGATTGTCTCTGTCACTTTTTTTTGCAATTCCTCTGTGTGTTGTCTTACACAAATGATGACAACCATGTATCACTTTAGTCCCATGGACTTGATTTCTTTTTGTGCTCTTTTACAGACTCAACAACCTGGGCCAATTGGCTCCATTATGTTGAATGGTAGGCACCACCCTTTACATATACTAGCCATGATCGCCAGTCTAATGATTAGCATGCTTCTTGCCACGATATTCGTGTCTACCGTTACATTTATACGCAAAACAAGGTCCAACAAGATCTTGCCCCATCGCCGCATCATCCGAAGAAGGCAAAAGCAGCTCCGGCGCTTTGGATCGAGGACAATTTCCCACAAAAGGAGCTTTGTGACTAGAGAGGATCCAGACGAGATAGAGAATGTAAACTGCAACAACAACGTCTGTACAACAGACTGCCAGAGCCATCATCCCCACCACCACCACCATCACCACCCCCAGCATCCCCATCACTACCCTCAGCATCCCCACCACCACCCTGTTGTGGCACCACCATCCATCCCACCTCCACCACCCAGCCTGCACAGGCCGCCGAGTGAACGCCAGTGGGCCCCTCCCCCACACAACACCAATGCAGGGCTTGTGAAGCCCAAGAGGCCAATTAAGACTAAAGAGAGTCACGTCAACTCAGCGCTGGTCTCCGAGCTGAAAATGAAATTTGAACAGAGAAGATTAAACCAACAACACTGACTCAGACCTTTGCCTATGAATGTAAATGCAGCTATGTGGAAAGTTTGTATAAAACGATGAGAACAGGTGAACATCTCCCCCGAGGGAAGGTGTTTTTTTCCAGGTATGAGTCTGTGGTCTTGGACCATGCAGTGGAGATACCAGACCAGAGATGGACCTTTTCATGGCCTTGGGAGTTGACAGACAGGCAGCTGTGTCCTGTTCAGACCTTGTTCATGCTTGTGCTCAACCAGGTTGGGAGGAGAACCTGCTGATATGGATGGTTGGTTTGGATCCATGCAATAACGAAATACCTTACTTTGATTTACAAAAACAGTGCCCAATACAATGTTAAAATGTATGTCTGTTGTTTACCAAGATGACCTCCAATGTATGCAGCATCTACCGTACACAAACCCAAGCAGTATGAGGACAGATAATCTACGTAACATTGTCTTTTATCATGAAATGAATACAGCCATTTGCTGAACCATTTCGGGTTTTTTTTTATTTTATTTACAGATTGTGTTGTGTCAGGATTATGTGAGAATTTGCAAATGATCTGCCCAGGGAAAGCACCTGGAATATAAAAAGGTTTACAACATGCCAGTGTACTGTAACAGCTTCATGCTATGCCAAATCTCATCGGTTCAAGACTTTTTCCCCTGTCATGGAAATAATATGTGTATACAGACAGACATTTTCAATTTCTATGGAAAGTGCAAGTGTTTTCAATAAAACTGATCTTTGCAATTGTATGCTCGGATATAGTTTTTTGCCCACTGAGTCATAAAATAACTGGATAAAGTGTGTGGGCCTGTAGTGTTTCTTTCAGAGGGTTAACAATACCCTTGATGAAGGCTTGCTATTTGTAACAGTATTACCTACCGTACACTAGTCTAACTCAAATGGTGGCTGTTGTCTGTACAAGCAAGAAGTCAGCAGGAAAGTGAAATGAAAAAAGAAGACAGAGTATGATTTATCTTCATTTATCTTGGGTTCGTTCAAACAAAGATGTACTGACCATTAAACATTACCCCGCGACTGAAGTTCATACAAAATGTTGTCCAGGCAGCACGAGTAGATTAACCATAGACTTAGCCAGGTAAATTATCCCTTTGACCTGCTTGAATATGGTATTTTTCTGCCCACCAGAATCTGCTTCAGAATCTGCTCCAGCTATAATAGATGACGTTTCTAAAAATATCAAGGCATTTCTGACAGCTATTCCCCACTCCCCCCACATGATTCATAACGTCATGAGCATTTTGGATCACACTTTAAACCTTACACAACCATATTAAGAATGCATTTGAGCCCAAGTCGGCGGCGGTGCCAAAAGGGAAAAAGGCCAGAAATGGAGAGGAATTACGGCAGGGTAGGAAGTGAGTAGGATTACTCGGTTTTGGAGAGAGGATTACAAACTTGTAAAGTGCATTGATGCTCAGGGATAAAAGGGGAGTCACGGAAGTCACAGCATGTGCACTTCGGTGAATATTTTCGGAGATTTTGCCGTCAACATAGACTTTCTGACAAAATCCCCATGTAAAGTTAACAAAATTTCAGATTTCAAAAGCATTACAAAATACCAGAATGTCCTTCATATACTATATATATTGTGTTATATGTATTAAATGTGTAACATTATTTTAAAAAGGCATACAATTTAACTGGTATTGTGCCTTTTTTACAGTGATGCCCTAACACCCCAGTATACTGTGACAGAACATAATGTTACATATTGTTATTATGGACATTCTTACAGTCTACGTCATGATGTCGGTGAGCCAGGGATTGGGAGCAGCCACAAACCACTGGTGGGCTTTAACAGGGGGGGAGGAATTAGGCGGGGATTGCTGCTCACGTTTTATGTCACGTAAACAATGCCCTTGCTCTTTATCTCTGTCTGTCTATCTGTCTGTCTGTCTGTCTGTCTATCTGTCTATTTGTCTGTTTGTCTGTCTGCCTCTCTCTCTCTCTCTCTCTCTCTCTCTCTCTCTCTCTCTCTCTCTCTCTCGGGCTGTCTAAAGGCATTAAGCTCTAGTCATCTGTTTCAGTCACACCATCACAAAAGAGACCACTGGGGCCACATCTGGGTTTAGCAAGTCCTGTCACGGGCAGACATGAGAGCAGCAGGAGAGGAGAGCACCCTGGACTGCTCACGTGCAACTCTGACATGGATCTAGGATTTGGCTTCATCTGGTGTATGTTTTAAGCCAGAGCAGCACACACATGCGTTTCATGCATAAAGAGGAAGATATCTCATTTGCATTTATTGTTTCATGTCACAACAGCTCACACTCAGAATATAATGCACGATACACACAATGAGCAGGAAAAACAACGAGAAGCAGATTATCACTGTTATTACATTTACTGTATATTCATTTATTCACTGCACTTTCATTCAAGAAATAATTTTAAAAAAAACTTTGCAACACATTCGTTTTTTTTACAACCGCCAGTAAACATAAAAAAGTGTGACAAAAAAGTCAATAAGGTTTATAACACGCTCAACTCAAGAAAAGTTAAGATTCACTGGGCACTAATACTGTAAAAGATTCTTCAAAAGAAAGGAGAGAGGACAACACTCCTAGTTGCTATCAACTTTATTGCCCATCAGACGTTTCGATCTTAACCCTCTCCAGTGTCAGGCAAACAGATCACTCAGCTGCAAACAATTCACCACCAAAAAAGTGATATACTAATATGGGGTTGGACTGCCTTTAGCTTTGATTATGCTGCAAATTTAGTGTTGTATTGTTTCAATAAACTTCTGCAATGTCTGGATTTATGTGCTCAGACCTCAACCTAAGTGAGAATTTTTGGGATGTGCTGGAGAAGGCTTTAAACAGCATTCAAATCTCAACCATGATCAATACAAGATCTTGGTGAAAACTTACTACAACCCTGATGGAATAATGTAACGCCAAGTGTGCATCATAATCAGAGTTAAAGGCAGTGCAACAACATATTAGTGTGAGAGACCTTTTCTGGTGGCCACCTTTTTGGCCAGGCTGTGTATTTTAGACACATACAGTACAGTATCTGCATAGTTGAATAAATAAAAGAATTATGTTTGCATTGCACATTTATTCCTGTCTGTTATAACGCTTTTTAGCTTAGAGATGTCTTAGTGTATAAACCTTACCTTTCCAAACCAAAACAGTCATATACGAAAGAGTAGATTAGATAGAGTGATTAAGTATAGATACCTTATAAATTCTTAAGAAAATTAAGGTATCCCATAACATCCCTAAGGTGAGAAATACAATTTGTAAGCTTTGTTGCTTTAAGTGTACTGTGAGGATTTTGAATCAGAGTTGATCAGGGGTGGATTTCTCGAAAGTGTAGTTGCTAACTATGTTAGCTACTGTTGATTGCAATGCAATTTCCCATTGGCAACTACTCAAGTTGCTAACTGCTAACAACTACGCTTTCGAGAAATGTAACCCAGAGTTGTATAAAGTAAAAGTAAAAGTATACACATGCAATAACAACACTAGGGCAGTCATGGGTGAGCGGTTAGGGCGTCAGACTTGCATCCCAGAAGTTGCCGGTTCGACTCCCGACCCGCCAGGTTGGTGGGGGGGGTTATCAACCAGTGCTCTCCCCCATCCTCCTCCATGACTGAGGTACCCTGAGCATGGTACCGTCCCACCGCACTGCTCCCCATGGGGCGCCACTGAGGGCTGCCCCCTTGCACGGGTGAGGAATAAATGCAATTTCGTTGTGTGCAGTGTGCAGTGTTCACTTGTGTGCTGTGGAGTGCTGTGTCACAATGACAATGGGAGTTGGAGTTTCCCAATGGGCTTTCACTTTCACTTTTTCACTAGTAGTATGTTATTAAAAAGTTGAAACCATGACTAGCCCATGACTAATGTTGTAATTACATCTGTAATCTGGTCAAAATTCCAAAGGACTTCTCACATAGGATGAGATGACCTAATCATCGGGTAACTTTACTTGTGATGTTGGCCAATCCTGATGATGTCCTGTTTAAGGGCACGTCAGTTACTCCACCGTTGTCCATCCACATTCAACATTCATCATTGTAAATTATTTGAACCTGTGACCTTCTGTTTTAAGACCAACTTCCTAACCAGAAGGCCAAAACTGGGGTGAGTTTCTCAAAAGAGAAGTTGTTAGCCTGTTAGCAACTTCGGTAGTTGCCAATGGGAAAATGCATTGAAAACAACAAAGTAGCTAATGTAGTAAGCAACTTTGGTTTTGAGAAATTCACCCCTGTATTGTTGATGCATTTCCACTTCTTGTTAAGGAAGAGAGCTAGTGCAGATACAGTATATAGTTCCACTGAATCCACTTGATGCCAGGGATGTAACCAAGGGAGAGAGCTGTCCTCACATACTGCCCCCCCACCCCCTCATATAGGTTGTGGTGGAATCTGCAGGTATCAATTTGCTCTGTGTGCTGTTCAACCACAATGACAAATGGGCATTGCTCCTCCTCAAGAATACAAGTTTGAACCCTTCATTCATATTCTTTCCATACCCTGAGTTTACTTGAACCCCGAAGTCTGGTTCATTCAAACTATATTCATAATTAAATTATGTTCCAATGGAACAGCACAGTAAAATGTGGATGGTGTGAATGAATGTCTCATTCAGGCTCACAGTATGCATGGTGCACAACTCAACCATGCCATGGTACAGTCTGATCCTAAAAAATATGATTACAGACAGGAAACCAGATGCAACCGTACTGTGAAATAGTGAAAGTGAAGCGTAGCCACTAATGTGAGTACACCACTAATAGTCCTCAGCCGTGGGGCCTTTTGCATCGGACCTCCTGCGAGCTTTCCTGTCCTCTGCTGTCTCTTTGCATAGACCCTCGTCACTGGCTGCCTGTAGGCTGTCGAATGAATTCGGCCCATCACTGAACTTGTCCATCTCTGATGACTGCCATCTTAACCTCCTGACTCTGTCTGTGCAGCGCTGGAAACAGTTGAATTTGATGTCTGTGGTGCAGGCGTACATTCCTGCTGGAACTGCCAGAACCATGGCCAGGACAATCACAATGATGTGAATGAGCTTTTCCCTCTGTTCCATCTCGGAGATGTCATTTCCCGTCACAAACACAATGCACTGACCTGACCTGGGAATCTGGTTCTTCAGAGTGACACAAATCTCATATTTGGTGGCCGGCATCAGGTCTGACACTGAGTAGCTGTTGATGCCAGGGCCGATATAAATCATCTCCTTTTTAGCAGCATCGAATTGGCCAAAGTGGATGGTGAACCAGGTCTCAGCAGGGTTCTCCAACACCGCATACCATTCGATAGTGATGCCGTACACGGTTTGTTTGGCAATGCGGATATCGATGTACACGTTCTGGTTAACTGTTGAGTCAGGGGAGAGGTCTGAGGAGTTTTCAGGCGTCTTGACATCCAGCCGTATGCTAACCGAGGAGTTCCCCAGGAAATTGTTGGCTGTGCATGTATACATGCCTTGGTCAGTTGCTTGCAGAGATGGAATCGTTAGTTGGGACCTCACCGTGTCTTCGTCCACTCGGGCGAAGGATTCTGGTGTCATCATCAGAAAAATTGGACAGTTAGCATTAGTAATTTTATCACATTGCTAGATAAACTACAATACAGCATATACAGTATATATATACTCTCTCTCTGTGTGTGTGTGTGTGTGTGTGTGTGTGTGTGTGTGTGTGTGTGTGTGTGTGTGTGTGTGTGTGTTTGTGATTTTTGATGTAATGATGTAGCATGTCTACAACTATTTATCTGGTTCACACAATACAAAGAAATAGACATCAAAAACCAAGAGTAAGATAAAGAGGATTGAGTATTCATTGTCAATAAAGATAGGATCGAAAGGTCAGGGGTCAAGTCAATTCCTACATGGAGATCTATAAAATGGAAAAGCACCCACATTTATTCATTTTCACCTTTATTCACCCAGTTGAGGGTTCATATTTTTAGTTTCACTCAAGTGCTGTTGTTTTCTCTAGCTTGTGACTGCCTTATATTAGGCGATATCCTGTGATCAACCATCAAACAGCAAACCAGTAGGCCTACAAGTGTCAGGGATATCATTGAGTAAGGACCGCAAATAACGTTCAACCTTTTAGCATGCTCCACTTCTAGAGGTTATATGCATGTAGGCTACTGTCAATTAATTACACATTTAATTATCTCTTAGAGCTATCACGCTATACAAAAGTCAACAACATGACACCAGACTTAACCTTACCATTAAATCCTCTTATGATCTTCAGACCATATGTCCACCAAACAGTTGGTTCTGGTCGAGCTTTAACTACACATGTGAGAGGAACACCCCCGCCAGCTGGGATAGTGATGTTGGCGACAGATGTTGTAACCACTGGCTTCATGCAGGTCTTCAGATCAAACTCATGGAAGAATTTGCCTGCGCGCACATGCGGGCTGGCGCAGGACAAGTAAGAGTTCATCAGGATGATAGGCGCACTGACGGATCTTATGAAGTCCACAAACCCCTTCAGGCGACAGTCACATTCGAATGGGTTGTCGTGAAATGCCAGGACAACATTCGGCACTTGCTCTCCGTTCTCCATTTTGTGGTGCAACGGCCAATTTAAGAAGACATCTTTAGATATGACCGTAAGCTTATTGAAGGACAAGTCTAAGTAGGTCAGACTTGCTAAATGTTTCAAAGCCTGCTCTGGAAGAGCATCTATAAGATTGTGTTTCAAATCTAAAATTTTCAAAAGTGGCGTGTTCTCAAACGCTGTCCATGGTACTGACCGGAGCTTGTTCCCTTGCAACCTCAATTCGGTCAAATTGCCTAATCCATCCCAGCTAGTGGGGTGGATAATATTGATCTCGTTGAAATTCAACCACAGGTGTTCCAACGCCCGAAACCTTACTAAGGATCTCCCAGGGATTTCTGTAAAGTGAGCTTTTTCAATCCGAATCTTTGTGAAGTCCTCGGGAATTTTTCCAGGTATTTCCTCTAGAGCGTTCTCCATGCATGTAAGTGACCTAAGGAGGTAGAGGTAGGCTATTTAGACATCGGCTAAAGGCGTTTCAGGGGTAAGCAATATATCCACGCTCTCGTGATCTCTATCTCCTGACATGAAAATGACTATCCATACCATAACAAAAACTACAGTTTGTGTTAGTCCTTGAAATGATAGCATGTATAGGCTAGTCCACACGCCTCGGCTTTTCATTAGACAGGGCAGACACTTACCTACCATGACGCTCAGTTGTACACGTACATCCACTTAAACACTGTGAGTTGATATGGCAGAATTGCGAAAGTATCACGCACGCAACAAATACTGTTCTAAAGTTTTCCATAACTATCAATCACGCCTGCCCCAGACCTGACATGGAAATGTCTACAGGTACGGTCAGATTAATCCCATAAGCCACTGGAAATCCTTGACGCACTTGGCGTTACAACAACACTTAAACTGTGCAGTAGCGTGACATGAAAGACTCCTCAGTGCAACATCACATTACATTTAACTGAGGCCTTTGTCCACTCCAAAGCAACTTAGGCCTACTGTTTTTAGTCTACAAGGTGGTTACAGACCCTGAAGCATGACCTTTGGCACCTTGTACAATGACACATTAGCTATGAAGGTAGGCCTACTGTAGAGGCACACTTTCTTCCTACTGGTAAGGATGAAATCAAATCCACAACCCTTTCCTCCAAAGATCACCATCTGTCTTAACTGTAAGGACCCGGCTGCCCAGACCGTGTTCTGTATTTCGAGGAATTTAGTGTCGTTGGAAAAATGCTACCTTGTGGCACAGATGGTAGCCTAAGTTGATTGCATTTTAATATGCAGCACTTACACCATGGGGCCTAAAATGGAAATTGGATGCATAATGGCAATGATGTGTCGCTGTTCATGACCAAGCCTTTTCTCGTTAGATTCAAACTTCTTTTTAAGGAAAGTAGGACTAATTAACACAAGGAACAAGTTAAAAATGCCTGAGAACATAGGAAACAGGCTATTCATGTTATGTTGGCATTCACCATGGAGATGAAATAACCATTAAGTTAATAACCACATAATAATCTTTAAGTGTACTTTGTTTGAGTTTCCATTCCATTGAAGAAGCTACTTCAGTATCTTACAATACCCTCACTGGACAACTCTGTTGAAATAAGTCAAATCCACTTCAAAATGATAGAAATGAAAAGAAAATTATATTTCCATGCCACTAATTACTTATCAGAATACTATTAAAACATCTGTTGATAAAGAGATTGAAAAAAGATTCTGTGGACATACAAAAGGATTTCTATTGATATAAATCAGTTGCACTAACATTGCACAAGTAAACAGGAGACTTAAAACGTGTAAATATATCATGTTCATTACGTTTTCCAAAGCCTGTGTAGTTGAAGTGTAATAATATTCACAGTGTGACAACACCTCCAGTAAATGGTATATTAAGAGTTTTACAAGTTTTTGTACACGGTTAAAATAGTATTTTACAAAACGGCCTATATGACATTCAGTTAGTCACCATCAACATACAGCAGACTTGACTATATCTCTCTCTCAAACACACACACACTCTCACACACACACACACACACTCTCTCTCACACACACACACACACACACACACACACACTTAGACAAGCGCATCATTCCATACATATTGTTATTTTACAAAGTATCTGCTTTTTTATACAATGCACATTCAGCCATGTTGTGAGTTTAACATAATCCCTTTGTATAAAGTTCCTTATGCCACTGAAATGCCTGAATCCTCCTTTGCAAAGCCATCACAAACTGAGAGGCTGAGGGTCCAAGTGTCAGCAGGGCGGGCAATCATGACCCACAATACTCTGTCAGCAGAAATATTCGTTTGGCTGGCCCTCTATTTTAGCAGTCAGCTCCGAGTCCAGGCTGGACCTGGCCGATAAAAGTCTGTTTGATTCCTCTGGGTTTAGTCTGTTCAGATACTCCCCCTCTAAGCCCTTCGCCTTGGTGCCGGGGGAGAGGGTCTCAAATGTCACATACGAGTCCTGCATGTCTTTTGACTTTTTGCCCAGAATTTTTTGGATTTTCCTCTTGAGTGCCCCACAGCAGACGATCACGGTGAGCGGGACGGCGATCACACAGGCCACCGTGATTACCACCACATTAATGAGCTTTTGCATTGCAGTGGCTTGGGCCGCCACATCTGTCGAGAAGATTACACACTGCTCTTTTTTGGGGATCAGCCCCTTGACACACACGCAGGCGATGTATTTTGTCTTTGGCACCAAGCCCTCGATCATGATGCGGTTGTTGCCAGGGTTGACGTTGATGCGCCGCATGTCCCGCTCGCCGAACACGGCGTAGAGCACGCTGAACGCCGTGGTATTCTTGGCCTTGGGAGCCCGCCAGGTCAGACAGACCGTGTTGTCGGTGTCTCCGATGAACTTGACCGAGCGCACCACCCTGTCGGGGTCCTGCTGCAGAGACGAGGCGTTGGCCGCCAGATTGCTCAGGTTGGTCTCAAGCAATCCGTCTGGTCCGGTGGTCTGGACATTGGAACCTATGTCAGTGTTGCTGCTGCTGCTGGTCTGCAGGTTTGCACCACTGGCCCTGTCGGTGCTGTAGCTGCCGCGCTCCCCAGGGTAAGGGCCTGTGTAGCGGGTTGGCTCCATGACGGGGCTGGCCTGACTGGTGGGTGTTGGAGAGACATATTTAGCTATGAGCTTCTCCTGGTAGGCCGCTGCTTTGCCCGGCCCAGCGTTGGGCTTCTTTCCTCTCAGTGCCTTTGGAGTCGCTGTCTGGCTGTCCGGCCTCGTCGGCGACTCTGTAATCATCAGGGAGATGACGGCCTCTGCGGTGCCCGCGTAGTTTGTGGCTTTACAAATGTATTTGCCAGAGTCCAGGTAAGAAACGGCTGGCACGCTTAGGATTGACCAAACAATCCCCTCCTTCGAATTTTCTTGCTCAACTGCAAAATACAAGAAAAGGGGGCGCACAAACATTGTGAAAGGTTAAATAAACTGCGCCGGTATGACGACATACTTTATAGCACTACTGCACATGTAAAAAGAGGCCAGTATGCCACTGAATAATCGGTTTTGTGTTTGGCACTTCGTGGGAATTAGTTCAAAGTTCAGCTCACTTAACAAAAGAAAAGCAATTGCCATTCTTTGTTTTTCATTTCTATGCAGGACTAATGTAGTTCACTATGATGTTATTTAACCTTTTTAACAAAGTGTCAGAAATTAAAACGAGATGTTTTCTGGGCTTAAGGCTTCAATCAAATCATTTTTTTTTCAAAATCATCTGTCTATTACTATCAATTACTGTTGAGTGCATTATTTAAACATATTTATTGTTCAAACTAAAACAGCAGAACCCTGCACCACGATTTTATTTTACCAGCCATTCAGAAACCTACACACATCTAAGTAAAAAAATAATAATAATAAGTTCTTAAGTTATAATTGTTCAGCTCAATTTACCATTGAAAGGAATGTGGAATAGAACTATTTTTTTTTTAACTGTTTTGAACTGTTCACTTTCACAACACTATGGATAAAACAAATCTAGACCTTTAATGTAGCATGTTATTAGACTTTGCGCAGAAGCATACAATATACCAATGGGAAATACATCTCAGGCCGTGCTCACAACAGTCTTATTCTAAGTATCATTAACTCAAAGTTGTCACTTTTCAGCATATCCAACCTTACCCTATCTCTGCCTCAAGTCAAAGGAATGACTACTTTCTATCTTACCTTAATTTAACAAGATAAAACAAATAACACTGAGATAGGTATCTGCTTTAGAAGTATCCCCTGGGCAAAGTAGCTGTCCACAATTCATATACAGTATTAGAGACATACAAAGTAAAAAATAAATACACGAGTACATCCTAACCCATTCAAAAGTTAGGAACCAAACATTCCCCCTGCACTTTAGACCTATATTGAAGGCAGTCACATGTAAAACACCTTCTCTAGGTCTCTTAAATATAATTTAATTGTATTGGAAATGTATTTTCTAAGTTTCCTTTACAAAATATGTCATATTTCATGTGAAGCTGCATAACATTAAATCTATATCGGGGGCCGGATAAAAAAGCCTCAAGGGCCACAAACGGCCCTTGAGACATAGGTTCCCCACCCCTGAGCTAAGGAGAGCAAACCCAGGTGATAACAATGAGTGTTGACAGCAGCCTCTGTGTTTGTTTAACAGTAGGAGTCCAAACATGTGGACATGCAGTACAGTAGCCTGAGCCGACTCAACACCATGCTGCAGATGACTCACAGTGTTTTCCGCAGATCATTTTTAATTCAAGATAGTGGGTGGGTAAGCCTGTCTCAGAGACATGCGACTATCATAACCGGAAAGACCATGATGTGCCGTTTTGATATGAAATACAGTATGATTTGATATAAATAGCTTATACATGTTTTGGTAAAGCAACTTCAAAAAGTGCACTTACAGTACACAATCTTTATCTTTTATGGGGATCCAGTCGATGTGGTTGATTAGATTAGATTCTTTATTGCCCCAGAGGGATATTTGTTTTCACAAATCAGACAGATACATTTCAGCAAGTTCAGCAATTTCAGCAAGTTCAGATAGGAGGCTGTTATCAAGGTGGCCGCCTCAACTATAAAGTGCACGCACACACGCACACACACACTCACATAACACATAATTTTGGGACCTTTTATCTTTTCTCTTTTCCTTTTATTTACATGCATGCCTTTCGCTTCTGTAGTGGGTTTTATTTATTTTGTTACTAACAGTCTGTTTTATTTTAAATTCTATATTTTGTAAACATCTAGCCTGCCTATTGGACACCAGATGGAAATTAGCCCTTGGGCTACAATCTGGCATATTCACATATAGTATGTACATGTATCTGTATATGTTCATTAATGTGCAATGTCCTGAAGAAATAAAGTAAAAAGTAAAAGTAAGTAAGTAAAAGTAAAGTGCTGGGAGAAACCCTGACTCACCTGTTCCGTTCATGGGTCTCCCGTCGGCCCGTCTCCAGGCCAGCTCTGGGATGGGGACACCGATGGTGCCGCAGCGCAGCAGCACGTTGTTCCCCACTGGACTGCGGACCCGAGCCACGGCCGTGTGAACCCTGGGGCCCTGGCATTTCCTCAGCTCTGCGTCGCTGAAAAGCACACCAGAGATGCTCTCCGGCTCGGCACACCTCAGCCGGGTGTCTATGAAGGCCACCAGTAATGATGGCGCTTTCTGGAACTGGACCAGATCATACAGGCGGCAGTCACAGACCCAGGGATTGTCATGTAGACCTAGGGCACAAAACAGAGAGCTGTGATTTTTTGGTACAACACACAACATAGTACTCTCCATGCACTTTACCCTCATGCACTATATTATGCAGCGTAATGTGCAATGTAACTACTGCCCTAAGACTGCTGGGACCCTTTCTGTTTACTGCCTATGTATATGTCTGCCCATATTTATATTTACTGTATGTGTTCAGCAGTTGTGTGTCTTGTATGTTGTATGTATTTGTTTTGATTTGATGTTGGGGGTGTGCCACAACAAATTCCAATCAACTATATTGACATGGCAATAAAAACTTCTTGAACTTGGTGATTTTCTGATGACGTAGATAGGCTATAGCAGAAGCCTCAATTCTGTTCAAATTATTTGCATTAATAGCTCCAGGTCACAAATGCAATACAAACTGGCTTTCAATTGAAAACAGTAAAATGTTCTGCCTCTCCCAAAAATTTAGGATTAGGATGAAAAAAAAACTGCTCACCTAATATCATTTTGGAGTCTGCCCCAGGGATGGGCTTCACTGACAGCCATGTTGCAAGGACATCTGATGGCACAGTCTGTATGTTGTTGCTGGAGAGATCTAAGTATGTCAGATTCTTAATGTACAATGTTGCTTCAGAAGAAAGAGCTGAAATTTGATTGTTGTGCAAGTCAAGAAGTTTGAGGCTGGGCAAGTCAGTGAGTGATTCCCATGGAAACGCCGTCAGCTCGTTACCATCCAGGCGCAGCTCCTCCAAACTCAGCAGACCACGGAAGCTGTCTGTGTTGACCTGGGACAGAACGTTAAAGGACATCCAGAGAAATTCCAAATTGGAGAGGTAGCTGAACGCTTCGCCTGGGATTCTTTTGATGGCAGTTTTCTCGATCCTGAGCTTAGATGTATCGACGGGAAAGCTGGCAGGCACCAATGAAATCTCTGGGTCATTGCAAATAACACTCCTGCGGAGACAAAAGAAAACCGAGTCAGTTGTCAGCTGAAACAAGAGAAGTTTTGCTTTGGAAAATGCTGCAGAATACACAAAGAAGAATAAAAATGCATGGACGCGCGATATCGTCTAGAAAGCAGGGTCAATCGCTGTCAATGCACTATAACTTTGTGTTGTAATTTCAGCCCACGTGTTGTGGAATGCGCGCAGGAGCGCAGGTGCTGCAGAATGGGTAGGCTACTGGCGCGGGGGACTTGGACGTCGTTGCCCTGTGTTTGTTAATACACAAAAAAGATCAGAAAAATAAAACAAACATCATATTGTTGCCAACTCACCTTGCCCGGGATCCGTCACTCAAGTTATGGTAAAAACAACTGCACTGCGAAGGGCAGGACGTCCAAACGAGTCGCAACGTCATTACGAGGACACCCAAAACAAACGTGAGGAACATGTTGCTCCCCCACACACAGGACGAGTCGCCAGCCAAATCTATCGATATTCACTAAAACGTCTCGCATCGATATGCACCCACCGCCGGAGATATCACATTGTCCTCTTGCCTTGATATCCCATAGTGATCTGACTGCTATGAGCCACCAGATAAAAAGGATAGACAAGGATTAGGGCTCACGTTATTTTCATTTACATGCGTATTGCATCCTTGAATGCGATAGGCTATGCAGAGTCTTTTTTTTCTCGGTCCAAAAACCAACGGGATCTGTCTAGATTCTCTCTCTCTCTCTCTCTCTCTCTCTCTCTCTCTCTCTCTCTCTCTCTCTCTCTCTCTCTCTCTCTCTCTCTCTCTCTCTCTCACACACACACACACACACACACACACACACACACACACACACACACACACGGGAAAATCCAATCAACAAATGGCTAACAGAAGGAAGTTTATGAAGTTATGTACAATTGGAGTATGGCCTTATTCTTTTAAATGTCTAAAATGAAATATATTTGAAGATAAAATGGTTTTTCAATATATTTTTGGCTCATGTCTGGTGCCAACGAATGTGATGCAAATCCAATTGGCCCATGAGTACAATAAAGTTAGTACATGAGGACACACTGGCCACCATACAAATGGGTTTATTTTGAACTTTCTGGTGTAGTAGGTAATTTCATACATAGGCCTACTGTAGGCCTACATGACATGAGCCCATTTTCAAGCTCATTAGTGAGGCGATGCATAAATTAGTCATCATTGACAGGTGATATTTTTTTTAGCTTCATTAGGCTATAAAATGTTTGTATAGCTTTGTATAGCAGTTTTCAGACAATTTACAGAAAGTAGGCATACATACCCTCCCACACATACACACACACACACATACACACACCACAACATTTGGACTATTTTAATTGGAGGGCAGAATTTAGTTATCAAATAATGTAGGGTGTTGCAAAATTGTGATAGGTGGTAATGTGAGGATACAGGTTGGTTTTGCCATAACCACCATTCTACCACAATGTCTGATTTGCAGCATGGAATGATGGGAGACCATGAGATATCACCACCTTTGTTTATGTATGGTGCTATGCCATTGTGTATCACTGTAACCATATATTACACAGCTACTCGTGCTTGTATTTACAGTTCCTTCACCCCAAAAGGTAGTGTAACTATGTTGCATACAATACTTGGCTTCCCATGAAAAGATTGGTTGTTTCATCAAAGTCACTTAGGCCTGTAGAAATAAGAGACAGTTGACCAAACTCTTCAACTGAACCGAACGTTTCCTCCGTTAGGCTATGTAAACAACATGGTGGCTTTTTAGTGCGTGCAGTGTCCATCGTTCACACACTGTGTTTTTGGCCATTGTTAGGGTAGCATTCAGACATTTTCAATGCACTGTATTTTAAGACATCCCTACGCAGCGAAACATAGTACTCGAAGTGCACAAGTGCACCATTTGAGACACGACAGTCTCAAAGACAGTGAGGAACACCAAAAGCGACACGAACACAGAGTACAGACTAAGTGACATAGAGTACATTACATTACATTCAGCGCTTAATTTGTCAAGCCGGAGCACTGATTACATTACCTGAAGACACACCAAAGACAAAGGCAGAGGTGTAGGAACAGACCCTGGCACACTGAACTAACCCAATGCTTCTAGCCCAGGGGTGTCAAACTCAAATTGACTGAGGGCCAAAATCAAAATCTGGAACAAAGTCACGGGCCGAACTCAAATATTTTTTAAAGGACTAAAATTGTGTATGCATGCAACACCACCCGTCCCCCAGCCAAAATAAATAAATTTCCGCCAAAATATTTGATTTTAGGCAGAGCATTCTACCAAGTATTGCTGTACTTAGAAATAAATAACTTTTCTAACATTTTGTAACCCCTAAATGCATGCCGTTCCACCAATGGAACACTGCAACACAGTAAAAAAAAATCCTACCATAGGGTAGTTCTACACTAGCCTGTGTGACGGAGGTCATCTTGCACCTGTTCACCCCCCTCGGGGATCGAACGTGCGACCTCGCCAACTGCAACGGTCCGGCAATGGGAGACACAGTACGATACCGCTGGGCCAAGAGACTAGTCTCTCAGCCCAACGGCACGAGACTGTATGTAGCTATCGGAGGGAGGTTTACCAACGTTCCACGCTAACTCTGTGCTAGTTAGCCTCCGTTACACTCTCCCCCTTAAACCTCACTCCCATCCCGGGTCAACGGCATCACTATGACGGAGGTCATCTTGCACCTGTTTACCCCCCTCAGGGATCGAACGTGCAACCTCGCAAACTACAACGGTCCGGCAATGGGAGACACAGTACGATACCGCTGGGCCAAGAGACTAGTCTCTCGGCCCAACGGCACGAGACTGTATGAAGCTATCGGAGGGAGGTTTACCAACGTTCCACGCCAACTCTGTGCTAGTTAGCCTCCGTTACACCTGGCGACGCCATCCAATGTACTCCACCCAAAGATTTTGGCTCCACACATTGTCTGGCAAAAGCCTCAAGCTCGGTTCTCTCAGTGTTATGCCAATCAGCAAACAGTTGAGAGTGGTGACGTAGAACTCACCCGCGAAGTCCGTTACTGATTTGGTTAAGGTAACTATTTTCACACTTTCGTTTTGTTATTTGTATGATTTTGCGACGCTATATCATAACAGGCATGCTAATAAAGCACCATATGGGTTTTAATTTGAGTTTGGAACTCCAATTAATTTAAATGGTAGAGTAAGATCAGACCATCTTCCACCCTTCATGGAGACGGATTCAACAGTCGGCTTTTCGCCCAGGCTAGTTCTACACCACTATGACAGTATATGTAACAGAGGTTTCCGTTTGAACCCCTCGGGGCCGCAAACTCGCCACCTCGTCAACGCATTGGCTCGGCAATGGGAGGCACAGTACAAGACCACTGAGATAAAGGGCCGGTCTGATAGCCCAACACAACTGCACTATATTGTTGCTTCGGGAGGGAGGTTTACTGACGCTCCGCGCCACACTCTGCTAGTTGGCCTCCGTTACATATACAGGGCCTTCAGTAATACATTACAACTTGGTCATTGCAAATTTGGTAACAGCTTATTTATTTATAACAGGGGCCGTGTCTTACTGGGCTAATGTTTCTTGAGCAGTGGATCAAACATAAAGGCTGATATAGGACATTGATTTGTATACATTACATTTTTTTTCTATGTTGAGGTTGCTGATATGCCAATTCCACCCTGTAATGTCTTTGTGTTTTTCCTGTATTTATATATGCTACTGGACACCTTAATTTCCCTTGGGATTAATAACTGATACTCTACTCTATTCTACTCTACACACATTGATTTGTGATTCCTCCAACCACCCATTGCAATACCAAATTCGATACTGTTCAGCGCAGCATTTTACTAAGCATTAACAGTTATATAAATAAATTCACATTACTGGTATATTTACTACTGGAAGTTCTCTTATCAGTCAAACTCGTTCAATGATTCTTTCTGTACTGGTATGGCCTCATCGTATGAGACATTCAACGAAGCATATTTACAATCACGCCAAACGGCATAGCTGCGGGGACCCGTACCGTAGCCTCTCCTCGAGAGGGAATAAAGGGAGACATGTATGCATGCGCAGGTCCTCTTTCACCTCTTCGCTTTTCATGAGCACACCGCCTTGCATATACCACAGTTGTTATCAGCTTAACTGTCCATTAAAAAAACTTGCCTCGCTTATTTTTGGGTGCTGAATTACGAATAATTCGTCATTTCATCCTTCATCTAACTATCGACTGGGTCAGCGGATAAGGTAAGGGTGGATATCAGACCTCTTGTCTACCTGTCTACCTTGATTTGGGGCTAGCAAGGCTGGTGCCTTGTGTGACTGAATTAAGCTTAAGCCAACATGCTAAATCTTGATTTGCGGCCGAATTCCCTTCAGCGACGGCTGTCACTTGGTCCGAGGTATTTTTGTTTCAACAAATGTTGTCAATAGTTGTTTGCACTAGGGGTCGACCGATACAGGTTTTATAATGGCCGATGCGATACCGATATTTTTTCCATCACCCTTGGCCGATACCCGATTTCCGATACCCGATACGCCGATGACGATATTGTTAAAATGTGTTAAAAATGACAAAAATCAGTACTGTAACATTTAAAAAAAAAAAAAAAATCCTATCCCATCACCTTTTCATCCAACCATAACATGAATAACAGGAAAATAACTGTCATGTACAAAGCACACTGAGCAACTAGTTTTTCAACTTTTTCATTATAACCTCCTAAAAAGTACATATGGCATTAAAAATTCAAAGGACTGTGGCTTGACAGTGGTACAATAGCATAGAGCTTGCCTGTAAATTTGAAAAATGTTGGGGATGACCCCAAGATTATTATGGGTTTAAATAATGCCTATTTTTTCACCTATTTTTGCATCCCAATATGTGACCTTGCCTCCTCCACTTGTGCTTGTCTCCTCGCCCCGCCTCCTGGCCCCTCCTTCGTGGAGAAAACAATGAAGTTTCCCAGCTGTCTGCCTCGCCACAACAACTTTTGAGGGACTGTTTTTCATTCACCATCCCAATTGCAAATGAGAAAAAGACTCTACAATTGAGCTTTTGCAAGATATTGAAATATAATGCTGTTGTCAGTGATGTCATCATGAGGAGAAGCGAGTGGAGGAGGCAAGGTCACATATTGGGATGCACCCCTGGTCAGTGAAATGTTACAGAACTGTTTTACACAGTATTTCTAACCAAATAAACTTCTATGAATTGAAATAGCCAGTTTGCAAGTGATGTTTGTTACTCATTAGAGATCGCTAAACAGATGGAAGTTGATAAATGAATGACGCTACGAAATGCGCGTTTTGAATCGCGGTGGAAATGTACACTGAAACATGCTGGAAGGCACTCGTTACAATGCTACACTAGGTAAGGGTTATGGCAACTGGGGGTGATAAATGACCGAACAATGAACCAGGGCAGGGGCGGAGTGGCCCACCTTTTCCCACCGGGAGAATTTTCCCCTTGGCGGCCCTCTTTAAAAAAAAAAAAAAAAAAAAAAGCGAACAACATGGTTTCCTAACCAAAAAGACAAAAGCCACGAAATCTGCAGTCGTACTACATGTGAACATTAGTGTAGTCAAAATATCAACCTGAATTGGAAAATTTAGCCTACACCTTGATGAAATGCACAGCCAGTGGTGTAGTCTATGTAAAACGCAGGTATACGCACCCATTTCAAAATATCAGGGATTGCAGTATACCCACTTAAAATGGATTGATCCATTATTTACAATAGCACAAATATATACAGTACACATAAAAAAATGCTCAAATATACAGTATACCCACTTCAAAAAGTAGACTACACCACTGGAGCCATCATCACAGTCCAAAGCATTCATAGGCCTACTAGGTTAGGCTACATTACGCTACTGTTCCATGCAAATGTGCACTCCACTGTCATTTTGACAGTTTGAAATTGAAATATCGTTTAAGGAAGACGGATGAGCATGGGCACAAAGTTTTGAGTGTGGGGATTTTTAGAAGAGTAGGCTTACAAAATATAGTATAGTAGCCTATAGTTTACAAAAAGTCTGTCTACATTGTGCAATAAACCCACCATGCAGCAAATAAGCCAAACCTAGCTACTTCAAAAGCACAACCATAAGTCAACAAAATGTATAACCAAACGGTGTAGGCCTACCTTAAAACGCTGTCTTCGTCGCAGCAAATGTCTTTGTTTCTTGCAATTACATTTTAATCCACAGTTTAGGCTACACACCCAGCACTGCTCACATCAGAATCTTGTGTGGTAATTATTTTGTTCCATTTCTTCAGACATTACATAGGCTACATCCTAAATGTGCCATATATAAATATATGTATGATATACCATTATTTCGACTGTAAGGAGATATACCTCTAGTTCTAACAAACCAATGCCATCAAAACATGTACAACGTGTTTTCCTGCTTAGCTGCAGTACCCCAAAGTCTACTGGTGGCCTTCTACCGGAGCTCCATAGAGAGCATCCTAACATACTGTTTATGTGTGTGGTATTCCAGCTGCACAGCAGCGGACAGAAGAGCTCTTCAGAGAGTGGTCAGCACAGCTCAGAAGATCACCAGCTGTCCCCTGCCCTCTTTAGAGGAGTTGTTCTCCTGTCGCTGTCTAAAGAAAGCCAAGCAAATCATCAGAGACCCCTACCATACTGGACATAAACTGTTTGAGCTGCTGCCATCAGGCAGGCGTTACAGGGCTCTGGGTACAAAAACAAACAGGCTAAAAGACATCTACACACTTAATTTTTCACAGCTGACTTTTTAAAATCTTGATTTTTTTTTATACAGTATATATATAGGTTCTTTGTTGATTTTTAAGCACCGTGAGCATCTGCACTTTACCAATTTCGTTGTACCTGTACAATGACAATAAAGTTTCATTCATTCATTCATTCACTTCCTTACCACTTGGTGGAGTATGTTCGTAACCCAAGTCAATAACCACAGAACAAGTGAATCCGGAGTGGCAGACTGTAAACTGTAACAGTCATGTGGAAATCGTAAAATAAATCACAACTGACTAATATTTCCGTTCCTTGGTAACCAATCTAAATACCACAGGTTCTTGAAATACTGAAAACGAAACTATGTTACTAAGATCTAGTAAACTTCCGCGATCTACGGTGTATGAACATTATCAGTAGAGAAGGGGTGTGGCCAATTTACTGTTTGACACCGTCACTGAAGTATTGCGGTCGGGTAAACGGTATATATACTGTTGAGTCAACATTTTCATAATTAAGAATTGATTTGTAGCTGGTTCACAATAGCTTAAACTCTGGGCCAGTTAAGAATATAGTGCGGCTGAATACTCTGGGGCCGGCTGAGAACATAATGCGGCCGTTGTAGTATATTTCGCGGCCGCGGCCCACCGGGACAAGTCCCCGATCTCCCGATGGCCACTCCGCGCCTGAACCAGGGAAATAAAAACAGTAGGCTAGTTAACCAACGCTGGTTGGTTAAATGCTACAGAAATGGTTTACAATATTTTAATTTAGCCAGTTTGCAAGTGGTGTTTGCTACCTATTAGATGTCGCTAAAACAGATTGAAGTTGATGAATGAATGACGGTATGAAATGCGCATTTTGAAAGGCTGTGGAAATTAGACACTGAAACATATGCCGGTAGACAGTTACAACGTTAGGTAAAAGATGGCGAATGGTGGTGATTATTGACTGGACAATGAACCAGGGAATTAAAATCAGTACAGAAAATGGATGGAGCTGAAACATTCTCCCTTTAGGCCTATTACATGCACATGCCATGTCATTCAGTGTCCACATTAAAATATTATGCGTCTGAAAGTCTAAAACTTTGTGGCAGCCTGCAAGGCTGTTTACTGTACTCAATGAGAGGGGGAGGGGTGACGCAGCAGCGTGCATTGCGGGTCTGCCAGCAACACAGAGCTGCCCGTCTGTAGTCAAAATCTCCGGTTGGGCGTATCGGCCAAAACCGCCTGCGTATCGGCCGATACCGATACACTTAATAAACGCAAATATCGGGCCGATATATCGGCCGGCCGATATATCGGTCGATCCTTAGTTTGCACGCAGGCTTTCCCGCCTCAGCGTGACAAAACTATTAGCTATCCTCGAGAGCTAACTGCTCGGTGCTATATCCAGGTTCCCGACTAGCTCTGGCCACGACTACCCCATTGTCTGCTGCTACCTGACAACCATTTGCCCTCTTGACATTACGCACAACTTATTGCCTCATCAGCTACTTTATTTGCTTGGTCAACTGTGGGCTTATTGGGATAATTCCTTGTGTTACCCTAAAATCAAAGGTCACACTAGCTAGTCAGCTAAGCGGCTAACCTTCCCTGGGTATCTAGCCAAGGCTACCAGAGGCAGTCCAGGCTGCAGCAATCTCTTGGTGTTGCCCCAAGGCTGTTGAGACTACACTCGGTTTGCTTAGTCAGCATCAGCATCTTTGACAGTCAAGGGTTTTTCGTCTCGGTCCCTTGCGGTGCACATGATGACTGGCCGAAAGGTTACCTGTAAACGACCAACTCCAGAGAACCATCCCTGCCCTAGAGGCTGTGGCTTTGAAATTCCGGCTACAGACACGCATG
Source organism: Engraulis encrasicolus (assembly GCF_034702125.1). NCBI lineage: Eukaryota > Metazoa > Chordata > Actinopteri > Clupeiformes > Engraulidae > Engraulis > Engraulis encrasicolus. The sequence continues at coordinate 28,958,752 of NC_085880.1, forward strand.
ATGCTTGATCTGTATGTCTTAGCATAGCCCATGACCGAGAGGCGTGGAAATGTGGCTCGTGCGAACCATACCGTTTCCTCCCGGTGAAATTATGCAAGCGAAGGCTTTCATTTCTCGAAGAGATGGCAACGAACATCAACCCTGACCCCAAGTCAGAGGGTGATGATTGGGCTGACGCTGGGATTGACCGTCGAGTGGGGGGGGTTGTGGGGTACAGCGGCCTAAGACCCCTGATGATGATGCCCTACTTGACTGCATCTCAGTAGCGGCTACGGATTCGTTTGATGACAGGGAGGATCCGGACAACTTGCCTGAAATGGACCTTCCCCCATCACAGGTGCGTTCTGACGCGGACTCTGAAGTGGAGAACAATGCTCCCTTGGGGGGGACACTCGATGCTTTCTGCCGCAAGCCGGCTGAAAAGCTGGGCGTCCCGTGGCCTGCGACCCCTCCTCAAAAACAGTGCTCGTTCTTGAATGGGTTTTATCTCCCCAGATCAACGGCCCCTGTCCAGGAGGTGCTCCCTCCATTACCGGACATTATCTCAGAAGTGCAAAAGTCGTGGCAACACCCGCTTTTGTCCAGAGCCCCCATTGGCGGTTTCTCCATGCTATGAAAATTGAAAGAAAAGTCTGCAACACCAAGTTCCCGTTGCTCTTATTTTAACCCTGTGAAACCTGAACCATGAAAGCAATGAGAGAAAATTCTATTTTTTTGGAATTTGCTTCAATATTGGTCCCTTATAAGAAATGTAAAAAAATTAAAAATTTTGTTAAGGTCACTGAGATATTTAATGCATCATATATGATGCATCAGGCTTTTAATGAATGAAAATTCCAATTTCATGACCATTGAAAAAATGACTTTTAATGCATTTACAACTTTTTTTTAATTTAAAAAAAGTTGTCAGACAATTTAATTTGAGGATTATCTTTAAAGGCCAACTTCCGATAAAACTCAGTTTTACTCACTCCTTTCGAAGATCGGACGGTCACCCCAAGTTAAACTCACTTGCAAGGCTCTCATAGCGGTGCGTCAACTCTCCTGGCTGTGTTTCCCGGTGTTTCCCAATTTACATCAATAATGCAGAGAAACGAGCGAATCACGAAAGCCTTTCTGTGTTTCGTCACGTCGAAAGAAGGCGTTGCCCACAAAGGTTTATATCGACCCATTTATCTAAAAACATGTCGAGTAATTTTTTTCTGCTTGTTTTCAAAACAAGCAACGTCTGGTGGTCCGAAACATAGCTTAGCTTAGCTATCAGCTGGTTGCTACTCTCAGGTGCACACACAGCACAAAGCCTCATACATAAAGCCTGCTCACTCCGGTTGCTCCGTGCCTACAGCTCGCCTAGGGGTCGCTGTCGAAAGAGCACAGCCCTGAATGGAGCCTGCACGCCTCCGTTGGCGCCCCTATAGTGCAGTACCATCCGGGGAAGTGGCGACTCTGTTTCCCATTACATTCTCTCCCAAGGCTGGAGGACTGAGCCAATCAGAGACGCGTTTCTTTGAGAGCAGGAGGAGTGAGCCAATCAGAGACGCATTTCCACGAGAAACACGGAACACTCTCTCGTTTCTCCACAAGCCACCTTGCCAGCTTGCAAAAACGTCTTGAAACAAAGCAACCAGAACGTTTTTTAAAACAGGACCAACGCGTAACACATTCAATAACAATTGGGAACACGGCAATGTTAATTAAATTACGTTGAGAGGCGATCTTTAAATATTTAGTGAGATCCTGCCATTTTTTTAAGCCTATCCTTGTTTTAGCAGGACCATATTTTACATTTCCCACAGCCTGGTTGGGTAATTTTTAAAAATCTATATAAAAAAATAGCTGATCGAATGCTCAACAACCTATTTATGAGTGTAATATAGATCATTATTCATTTTTGATGTGTAATTAAAATATATGGGTCCATTACTACAATTGGACCATTTCTCCATTCACTTCAATGCATTTTTTTACGAGATCATAATTTCAACATTTTGCATTACATTTTCAAAATTGCAAGTAAAACCTGTTTCTTAAGGCAATATCTTTGTCTTGAAGTAAAACAACTTGTGTGTTTTGTTAAACGATCGTCGTGGTATGCTTTGTAAGTTTCCCTATGGAGCAAATGCATTGATGGCTGACTTCCTGCCACCGCCGGATGGTGCTTATATGTTTCATCAGTTTTAGCACGATCTCTCTGCAACACGGTGTAAAAATATAAACTCTTTCTTGATTAATTGCACAAAGCAAGTGTTCAAATTAAAGGATGTAGAGTTATATTTCGGAAATTTGTACACAAACCTTTTGCAATTTGACGATATCTCAGCGTCGGTCAGGGAAACCGCTTCTACTCCATTTTTGCATTTTTCGCCGAGCTGTGATCAACTTGTTGTTGACCGCTGCTCTCTTGTGGCGGTTTCCGTGTACTGCAGGACGTTTGGAAATGACACGCAGGATGTTTTTGAGATGGATTTTTTTTTGTGTCAGCGTGGAGAGGGCTTTGAATTTGATGCATCATAGATGATGCATCCGGCGCGATAGGGTTAATGTGACGTTTCGGGCAGCATGCCCTTCATCAGACTTTTTGCTAGACATGGAAGGCATGAATGGCATAAGGGACAGCCCTCCACAAATGGAGTGTACCCTTGCTAACCACCTCGCCCCCTCTCTGGGGGCGGTTCCCAGGTAGCAAGAACCGTTAAGAAGAGTCGGCCCGATCTTGGCGGAATGTCGGCACTGTCGGCTGAGTGTCGGCTCGGCTGGAACACTGGTTACCGTGACTCAGCCAACATTTCATAGAACACTGAAAATAACTGTCACTTCATGCAGTAACCGAGCCAACACTCAGCCGACACAGAAAATAACGGTCAGTCTCATGCAGTAACTGAGCCAACACTGAGCTGACACTGTCGGCATACGTTAATAGGACCATTATTGGGCCGCGGTCAAAGCCAGAATTGGGCCGACTGTTTTCACTCGCGAAAAAAGGATCGGGCCAACAATGGGCCAGATAAACTTTGCTACCTGGGTTTCCTTGGCGAATACAGGTCCCAAGCTACCACACAAATTTGATAGCTTTGCTGATAGCCTCTGGACGAGATCTTACAGATCATCTGCCCAAGCTACGCGAGCCCTGAGTGCTTCTACACTACTGACGGCCTATTTAGGCGCACAAGGGACCGAAATGGATGACGCCATAGCGAAAGTCCGGACCATCGATGCTCTGTGGGCTGACATCAGAACAGCATCTGACCTCATTCTGCGGACGTCACGCTGTATGGTGCAGGCGACTGGACGAGTCATGTCACTAGCTGTAGTTGGACTGAGGCACACTTGGCTTAACCTCTTGTCCATGTGTCGAAGTTTTGAGACAACATTTCTTCATTAATATTTACAATTATTTATTGGAAATTAACTTAATATCTTCACATGTAGAATATCTTTATTTCAGAGATGTTTTACTCTTCAATGTGCTTCTCTGCCAGCAATAGAATGCTGGGGCCTAGCTGAGTACAGAAGACAGCTGCCCTGTCGTAAACTGAGCTACAGAGGTGTCGATTGTCACAAAGCCACTTGGGCTGAAATTAGTGAGTTGGTTATCCACTGGCCACAGACACTTGGTCTGGGCGATGTAACACTCAGGAGTGACCAGTTCCATATTTGACTTAGTCAGTTAGAGGCTGAACTGACCATATTTGTGAATGTATTCTTGTTCTTGCTGCGCTGATGCTTTGACCATGTTTGTTACATGATGTAATACACTTGTGGGGTTTAAATACTGTTCTCAGATGCAGTTCAGGAGAACGGTTGCGGTAAGGATAGGTGAGGTTAGGTTCGAGCAGGGCCTCGTGCTCTGTCTCAGAACAAGCCGTTCTCACTTAGAGAGAGCTGGGGAAGAGATAGGCCGGGTGGCTGCTGCCATTTGGGCAGCATAGCCTGGTGTTAGCAGGTCGCTATGCTATGCTATTGGGACACATTGGGGCATTTGGCCACCATGGTTAGGAACTTGGGTTATGCTATGGGTAACTGTAATAACGTAGTTACTATGCTCTCTCACTTGCAATGTACAATAAATTGGTAATCTCTTGACAAATGGACTTCTTCTCCTGAGTGACTTTATGGCTGCTTCCTTCTCTGTTCTCCTGCACAAAGATGGGTAATGTATGCTTATGGCTGATTGAGGCCAATGAACTGACTAATACCTATGTATGTAATAGTGATAACAATAATAGAAGTGCTTAGGTATTAATTGGTAAATGGTAAACATATACGAGTCAGATGGCGGTAGATGGTTATCTATTGTGCAACAGGCAATTATAGCCCAGATTAAGTCTTATTAATTAAATTGGGTTATGGACTATTTTATTGGCCCAGCTAATAATCTTAATTAGCAATGTGGGTTAATAAAAAAGTTACAACACATGAATGACGGATGATAAGTCGGCAGTCCTGGACCACCCCATTTCCGACTCTGGCCTACCGCAATAGAGGCTATCCAACCACAAATTGAGGCGCTGAAGAAACAGCAGCCAGCCTTCAAGGCTATGGTCCCTTCTTGCCAAGTGACATGTGCCAGGTCTGCTCCGAACTACCAGCGTCGGGTTGGCTACTCGGCCCCGTCCTCCCCCCAAAGGTCTAAGCACTCATCGAGCATTGACCACAAGGACACTCCCCGGGACGACCGCGTGGCTGCCATGGTGGAGGAAAACTGCACTAAGGCAGGCAAAGGGAACGCGGCAGGTCCCTTGACCGTGGGAAGGGCGACCGCAAAGGCAGGTAGCTTTGCCACAGGGGCTCAGGGGGCCCCTACATGGCGACCCCTGTGACCTCTCCCCTACCGGCACGACGGGCCTCAGTCCCTTGGTGCCTGCTACTCATGTTACACTGTGAGCCCACTGCGGAGATGCCTGGGCCGGGTGTACAAACTCCTCCTGGATTTTAAATACATTGAAGAGAGGTTATCGTCTCCAGTTCAATCAACGTCCGCCTGTGTTTCACTCTGTGGTCCCTTCGGTAGCACACGGTGATCAGGCAATTACACTGAGGGAAGAGATTGTGACGTTACTCGCTTAAAAAGCGATACAGGTAATTTGCCCCTCTGAGGCCTAGGATGGTTTCTATAGTAGATACTTCCTGGTGCCTAAAAAGGATGGTGGCCGGCAGCCCATACTGGACCTAACGACGTCTCAATTCCCACTTCAGAGTCTTACGGTTTAAAATGATGACACCGGCGGTTGTCATGCGCTCGGTGCATCGTGGGGACTGGTTTACTTCAGTAGACCTGAAGGATGCTTATTTCCAGATTCCCATCTACCCGCCGCATAGGAAATACCAACGCTTTGCCTTCGAGGGGGCGTCTTATGAGTTCACGGTGCTCCCCGTCAGGCTAGCCCTGAGCCCACACGTTTTCACATGCTGCTTGGAGGCCGCGCTCCTCCCGCTACGGGAGAGAGACATGAGAGTCTTAGCCTTCTTGGACAATTTATTGACTCTGAGTGGCAAGCTAGGTCACACACGGCTCTGTTGGTATCTCACCTGCACAGTTTGGGTTTCACCATTAACTGGCAGAAAAGTTCACTCCTCCCGGCCCAGAACATAGTGTTTATCGGCTTGCAGTGATGCGCGGGCTGACCCGAAGTCAAAGTTTATTTGGCTGAATAACTACGATGGTGCCACTAGCTCTGCAGGAGACTTAATGAGGCTCCGGAGTCGCCCGAATCCTCTGTGCGCAACTGGTGCAGCAAGTGCAACCATTGAGTGCATTTTGAGGAACACAGAGGGTGCTCTCTACACAGTGCAATGATGGATATAGCCTACATATTTTCTTATACAATTGTAATGGTTTCACACTCCTGTGTTGCTTACAGGGTTTGTTTTCATTTCCTGTGTCGTACCACGGCTACGAGGCAATCCACTTGACGGCTGGCTCCGTCTGCTCCCCAACTAGGCTACAGATTAATGTCCTCCACAGCTAGGGATTGTGGCTATGCCTACATTGTCGAAATAAAATAGGCTGCTATAGCCTATACAATGTCCAAATCATTAGCCTATTGAATGCCATGCTCATTTGAGTAATTTACAGTGGAAGAACAATGCCCTCGCCACTTAAAAAAATAAATAGGCTGATAAATAGCCTAAATAATAGAATAGCATTGTATGAAGATGAAACTTGGTAGTCTGGGTAACAGAAAAGCATATTATGATCGAAATGCTCATATTAGAAAAGAATCATTTGTTAGAAAATGTTATCTATTCAACATAGACTAGGCTTACCTTGTTGGACAGGGCATGTTGCGTTATAGCATATGAGTGCATCTGTTAATCAGTTGAGAAGGGCTCTGCAGCCTACGTGATCATGTATGGATCTTTAAATTGCAGTCATCTAAGATTACGAGAGTTCACGCTTTGTGTAAATGATCATTTGCGTTAGAAAGACAAGCGTTGCCTATAGTGGCACCAGGCAGCGCAGGTTGCGTTTGTGACCGCTTGGTCTCTGGTGAAGGAGGGGGTGGCCTTGGCACCCTGTCCCTCAACTTCGGGATAGGAAAAAGCGAAACCAATTTCAGTTCAGGAAAAGGACAGAACAGAGGATAAACGAAGATAAAGTGTTGTAGGCTACATTGCCACTATGGGTGTTTTCATAGCCTACCTGGTCCCTATCAACCATTTAAGCGATCTTAGACCTGTAGCTCAGCATTTTCTGTGCATATAGCCTATGTGAAGTGTACCCAGACCCCTCGGAAGTGAACCATGCTGAGACCTTTATTGACTTTTAAGGTCCGTTGTGCGTTGTTCAAGGGTGTTCATAAGACGCACGGCTACTATTTTTAAAGGTGGGTCGGGAAGCGGGCCGGGTCAATATTTTTTCATAAATATTTCTTGCGGTCAGGGCAAGCGGGCGGACTAGGGAAAGAAGTGGTCGGGTGCGTCTTGTTTATTCGTCGGCCCGCGCATCACTGTCGGCTTGTACCTCGACTCTGTCGCCTACAGAGCCTAGGCCTACTTGTCGTCTGTGAGGGTTGAGGCATTTCGGGCCTGTCTGGCGCAGCGTCCATTCCACACGTTCTTGCGTGTGCTGGGCTTAATGGCTTCAAGTATCCATGCAGTGCCCCTCGGACGTCTCTTCATGATATAATTTCAACGGTGGATCAGCGCACGACGCTTGTGCCCGGTCCATCATAGATCCCGTCTGGTCACGGTGTCTGATAGCTGCGTGATCTCCCTGATGCCATGGAGACGGCAGGACAGGAGACTGGGGACTGTAACCTCTTGCAAGGTTCTTCGCACGGACGGATCCCTCCGTGGCTGGGGAGTGTTCAGATTAGACTTCTGCAACTGCGCTCGTCAAAAGTCGCGTGGGAGTGGCCACGAACCAACATTGTATTCATGCATCTGCGAGTTCTGCGAGGTCCGGGGTCTCGTCGCGAGCCACATTTGAAATTGGCCGATTACTTTCACTACATTGTAAGCACTGCGAGTCATTAAGCAATGTTGCTTTCTATCCCGGTTAGCAAGGTATTTTTACACAAATTGCAAAGGCACTGGTATCATTATTTGACATACCCAGTCTGTTTTCACGAGCAGAAAATGCAAGCATGTAAAAACAGTTGATTCTGCCGATGTGTTTTTACATTCGGTGGAGGAAGCTACGGTAATAAAACCGCAGGCATTGTGCCACGAGTGTTCAACTGATGCATTGTTTGTTACTTAGCTTGTAGCTTCGTGTATTTACACACATTTACACACAAGGCATTAATATAGTTTTTAACAGAATACAGCTCTGCTCTCGCAAACTACTGCCATTGCGTTGCCACAAGAACAGAACAAGGAAGTAGTGAGACGACCAATCATAGCGCCTTTTTGTCTGCGTCCTCCGTGTCCGTCCGACGGATAGTTAGAATTTTTTCGAGGCGCTCGACGACGGGCGCAGAGCCTCTGCGCGGGGGGCGTGGACTCGCACAGACAGAAGACGGAGGGACGCAGAGGCTTGCCACATTAACTACTTGGAACTCTTGACAGTGTTCCTTGGCTTGAGGCATTTCCTGCCTTTCCTACGCGATTGCCACGTCCTGGTCCATATAAGAGTTGGCTTGTATTAATAACCAAGGTGGCCTACGCTCCTGGCAGTTGCACTCCCTGGCGAGGCGGATACTCTTATGGGCAGATGGGCACCTCCTTTCACAAAACCTATACAAATGTTTGTAAATTAGGCCAGATACACACTACAGTGTGGCGTGGCAGCAGCGAAAAGACTTTCAGCCAAGTATCAGGCAGTGTGTTCTACTTGACCTTTCACACCGACAGTGTTGGCGTGCGCTTTCCAAAATCCTGCCCACAGCCAGTGCTAGTTTACTACTTTTTCAACGGGACACCGCCAGCCGCCGCTGTCTAAATTCCGCTGTAGTTCTATTTTCCAAATGCAGCGCGGCATGGAGCCGTCTCCTGCGCAGCTAAAAAACACTCCCGTCCCGTCCTGCTTTCCCATTCTGGTGTTACATAGGCCTACCTAAGAACCAAACTACAACTGCACAGTGGAGAGGTAGTTGACCTCTACTGGATGAGTTTTATGTGTGTTTGCCTCCTGCATACTTCTATATCCAGTAGTTTCATGCCTTCTGATCTCAGGAGCACGAACCTCCAGGACTGATGCAACTATGCTGTGTCTGCTGTGATACAATAATATTTCTTAAACATTTATAAAACATATGTAAATGTTTCATTGACAATTAGTTAATTATTTCTTAAGTGTTTATAAAGCTTTTAAGGGGTAGTTAATCTAAAGTGTTATCGAATAAGTGCTTTAGTGTCTGCATATCAATGTCCTGGCAACTGTCGTGCCTAATTTTGTGGATGTCGTGCAACCTAATTTCTCCTGGAGGGCTCCAAATCACACAGAAGTACCATAGGTGAGCTGTATACTGGCCTTTACATCAGAATTATATAAACTAACAAAAAAATGTTTTTTTCTTTCATTTGGTGGTAGCAAGAAGAGACAGTGAAGGTGACTTATTTATCAATAAAGATAGATTAAAGTTGAAGTGTCCTTGCTGACCTGAAATGACCAGCCTGTCTCTTTCTTCCTCTCTCACAGTCAATGGGCCTGTGTCCTGATCATCAACTGACTGCTGTACTGGATGGACCACTATTAACTTTATTACATGCTGATCTTTGTTATTTAAAGCAACAACAATTTGGCCTAAAGCATGGATGTCAAACTGAAATTCAGAGTTGGCCAAAATCCAAATCTAGAACAAAGCCACGGGCCAATATTTATTTAAATATTTGACTAAAAATTGGCCTGAAGCCTCAGTTGGACTCAGTTTCCTGTCCACTTAACAATGAGAGATGTCATGTGCTACCGCACTAAATGGTAGCTCCATTGTGTTGAATGCCACGCCTCCTTCAAAAAGGTTGAAAAATGTTCAACTTTTGATGGCTGACAGAGTGTTCTTAACAAAATGGACTAGTCTCAAATGTGACTAAAACTGCAATCTTTGCGGTGCCCAATCGTGTGTGGCTAGTACTTCACTGCACCATGTGACTCTATGTATTGGGTACTATGAGTCTACTTAAAGTTGTAATTTTACAAATGGAACAACACTGCTCTAATTGCTCCAATAATCTACCATGGTAAATGAGTACGTAGGCAATGTGGTACAGACAGTAAAATAACTCTGAACCATTGGAAGGATTTGGGAAGGCAATAGTTAGCCACAAATCCTAGCATATTGGCAAGGTGGCCTGGCTGGCAAATAGCAAAACAGGCAACTGCATACTGTAGCCCTATAGGCCACTATGCAAGCATCTGGGGACTGTCCATCATTAGATATTTTTAACAAATATTAGGCCACTGCAAAAGAGTCAGTGAATTAATTCTACAGAACTAATACAAGTCATTTTACTATTTAGGTACTAACCTAAAATAGCTGCAAATAAGTTAGTAAAAAAATAAATAAACAAATCAGTAGGCTACTCTGGGACCACATATACTGTGGAAGATGCAAAATCGTCTCTCAAAGTGTTATATGCAGTACTGTATGCTGTATATACTAGGGTATACTGTATAGTGTAGTATGTCAATCACTCTGTTCTAGACACAGTTGCCACTTCGCCTTCGGTATTTGCTCTTTTATCTACAAAAGCATATTCCAAAAAAGTTGGGACACTTGGTGTTTTGTGAATAAAATCAAAATGCTGGCTTTTTCAAAACATTCAATATGTTAATAAGGTAGAGCATTGTGTACAGACAACATATCAGTTGTTAAAAGACAAGCAGAATTATTGTTTTGAGGTAATTATGTGATCATTTAAAATTTCACCCTTGATACAAATCCCAAAAAAGTTGGGACAGGGCCAATACAATGCTTTTTATGATGGATAAGACTAAACACAACACAATGGATGAGTCTGAACAGTTAAATACTTTGACTGATGGCATGATTTTATTCAAAAATTAGATATTTGATGTGAGAGATTTCAGAATTTCAGCAGCTCAATGGATAGTTGTTCTTCAACTTGTTTACCTTCTTGTTATGCTTAATATGTGGCATATCCTGACTGCAAGAAAACAATTTTGTGACCTGTTTACTCTTGTGATGGAAACACTCTGATGGAACATAGTAGAGATTGAAATTTGCCATCTTTATGGGGCAATATCTAAAGGCTGTGTTCCAAAATATAATGGCTTTGTAGCTATGTGTGCTGCTTAAAGTATGTAGGCCTATACATCATTCAGCATTCATTTTAATCCAAGACCATAACCAAGGCACCTCCACCCCCTTACCATCATATATGCTGTCTTTAAGACTGACCACTAAATCAAGCCGAATTATTCATTTTCTATATAACTTGGAGGGTGCATGACTCCATGATTTTTAAAAAGGATGAAATATTTTCCATTCTGTAATGAGAGGACAGTTTCACATGTCTCCTATAGGTCCCTCTAGAACAGACATGATCAACTGGCGGACCCAGGTCCGGATGCGGACCCAAACACAATGTCATCCGGACCAAGACAAAATCCATCTGTACTTAATATGTATAAATTATACATGAGATTTCGCTGCCATGCGATCTATAGGTGTATGTCTGCGAAGCCAGTCTTATGACAAATAAAAGTATCATCACTATGACAACTCAGTGAGTGAGCAAGAGGCCAGTGCGGCCAGCGAGTGAGGCTATTTTTTTGCATCGGTCCGTAACGACTTTTTTGGACCCTGGAAACATAAGAAATTTGGCGAGTGGACCTTTTCAGTTTCTAGTTGAGCACCCCTGCTCTAGAATGAGCTTTGCCGCATGCAACACTGTTTATGTGCATTAATCAAGTCTTGTGTTTATGGTCATTTTATCGACAGCTGTGATTGTTGGAGTGTCATAGTTTGCTTATTGACGATGGGTATGTCATGATCTCATGACTTTTGCAATGATTTCATAGAACTATATTACAGAAATAGGCCTTATATGCCTGCAATTTTGATAATTCAATCTTTCTGTGTAATAGATCAGTAATTAGTCCCTCAAAATCTTCCCATACTGAGTGCCACAGTCTCTCTGTGATGGTATTTTATTTGTGCATTCATGTTGGCAGTCAATATAGTTCCTTTTCAAATATTCTTCCTTGTGTTATTTTTTTAGAATTATCAAACTATTACAACATGTTTTAGCCCAGTCCCAACTTTTTTGAGATTCATTAGTTCACTCTATGAATACTGCATACATCTTCGTTCTCACTGGAGAACGGACTTCTCGTGATCGCGTCGCTCTCGAGAGTGGCTGTCCACGTGATGGACTGATCATCAAAGTGCTTCAGTTCATGGGGTCCACAGGGACCACTGCACTCAAGAAGCTGAGATAGATTACGTGGCGTATTGGGTAAGATCGCTGGCCGTGGTGCTGAAGTACTGCCACGGCCAAGAAATGTCTAACATTCTTGAGCTCGGGAGTACGGGGTGCCACTGAGAGCACGGGCAGTATCTGCGCCCGCGGATATGTGTGAACTCTGAGCGGACACCCCCGCGGCAGATGATGGTTGGAGAGCAATGGAGCGAGGTGAACTGGAAGGAAGCTCGGGCAAAACACTGGCATCTTCGTTCTCGCTGGAGAACGGACTTTCCGTGGTCGTGCCACTCTTGCAGGAGAGTGGCTGTCCACGCGGTGGACTGATCATCAAAGTGCTTCACGGGGTCCGCAAGGACCACTGTACTCTAGTAGGTGGGATAGATTATGTGGCGTCTTGCAAGACACCTGACGAATCGATCGAACAGCGGCGAAAGGGAGGCGAAAGGGGAGGTGGTGGGTGCAAGCGAGAAAGAACATTTCTGACTGGAGACAGGTGATAGAGAATAAATGCTGGATAGTTAATTAAGGGGCATTCCAAATTTTCTGTGTGCTGAAATTCCACCGAATGGCAGCAGAGTGGAGAATGAGATGCAGGTGGTAATTAGACAGGCCAAATTTCATTACGCTTCTCTCGAACTTTTGTTTTTAACAAAACGTGCATTTTGTTGCATGGGTCAAATTTTAAATGAACACTTCCCTCTAACAATACTTTTGCCTCATTTTAATTGCTGCTATGTTGATCTTTTGCCATTGTGCATCTTACGCATGGATTGAATATTTTGAAAATGGCAGCATTTTACTTTTATTCACAAAATACTGAGTGTCCCAACTTTTTTGGAATCCACTTTGTAATAAATCTGAATGTGATTGTTGACCTTAAATACTATTTTTCTAACAATACATTTAAATGAATGTAAAGCAATTCAAGAGATCACAGTAACAGTTGAGGTTCATAATAATAATTCAACAATTAAGATGTGGTTCAATCAAACATTTTATGGAAATTCCTGTCATGTTCATTCCTTGCGCCAGTATGATCAGGGATACATTAAACCAGACTATAGGCTACTGCACAATAACTTTCAAATCTGATTATGGTCTAATAATAATTTCTCATGCTTATTTCTGAATGTGTTTATGTAGTTTGTGTAGTATGGTTTGTCTGGTGCTAGATCCATATTAAGCCATGCGTGTGAAAGAGATAAGGGGTCCTTGGACCCAAACATTTTATATGCATTAACCCACCATGCCCCCGAGAGAATCCAGTCATTGTTTAAAGGACAAGCTGTATGTGAAAATCTGTAGATTGTACGCTAAACCACTTGAGCAATCCACCTCTCTATACCATTTTTAAAAGACCCCCTTGCATTCCATATAATGCCAGTGGTCGTAATCCCCTTGGGCTGAGGTACGATAAAGCTGCCTTTCACAAGTTATTATACAGAGTCAACTATTGCTACTCAAACTCAAAAGACCTCGTTTGGGCATGTGACTAAATGTGTCTGTTGACACATTTTCTTTCTTTCTTTCTTTCTTTTGTTCTTTCTCTCTCCCGCATCTTTCACACGCACGTACGCACGCACACACACGTTAGGACAATCTCCAGGCCTATTGCCACTGACTACTTTTAACCTTATGCTGTAATTAACCACTGCCTCTGAATTATTAGGCCTAAATGTTTAATTTTAGATAACCAACCTTTATATTTTACGCATGTTTATTGCATTTACATGTAAGTATTCTTTTTGTAATGTAACCAGGTCTATATTTTTCTTTCTACAACTTGATATGTGGCAAACTTGGAATAATAAATCTTGAATAAGTAGGCGGGCAATGTTTCATGGTGACATGACTGAAAAGGTATATATTGTTAATTGTCCTTGGGGTGTTTAGAATGAGTCATATGACATTGCACTTTCCCTATACATCTCAATGACATTTTCCTCTGTGCACAATCTCATAAGCTGGAGGCTGAGGTGGACTTCCGTGACACAATATGGGCCTTGTTTTGCTTCTAAGGCTATGGTATGAAAAGCTGCCACAGGATTTGGTGATTTTACATGTTCTCCTTCATGTGGAGAAGGTATCAGTCATTGGAGGGAGGTGGATAGGGGGGATTCTAATTGATTCAATGAAAATTGAGAGTAGGCTGTATCTGTACAATACATATTTTCATGAATAGATCTACCACAGCCTTAACGTATTCCTCTTCCTATTATCATCTAGAATGTGTGACTTAGGGTACATGCCTCTGTCGAAATGCCAGTATGGTGTGCTTGTGTTTTTCCCCAAAATGCATGAAACGATGTGGTGGTTTTGGGTTGGTGTTTTTCTCCACCAAGGCAGAGTGTGATGGATGTCAGGGCAAAACAAGTCAATACTTTTAGAACGTAGTTTAAGCCTGATGTGGCTATTATCCTATCCACTTTAAAGAATAAATAAACAACACAAAATAAACTGAATAAATAAATAAATAAAATAATAATAAATGAGGGAGAAACGCGTCAGACCCTGACGCAATAGCCATCGATTTAATTACGTTTCTATAGCCTATAGCTATCCAAACGTCAGTCAATGTTTTTTTTTTTTCAATAGGCCTACAGGCAATAAGCAGAGCATTGGATAAAACAATTGTGTGCATAAGACGCTGGACGCACCGGTGGTCCACGGAGTAATCTACACACCTGTTGTGTGGTAGGCGTCAAAAGTGCTTCTGTATGGAAGAGCGTGCGGACCCCACCGCCCCATCACGACGGTTATCAAATAGACACAAAGAGCTGTTGTGTAACTGGACGGGCACACTACGGCCGCATTGTGTAAATACCTATTAGGGCGCAATGGTGAGTGTTTTTTATGTTCATTAAGACATTCCATAGCGGATTGAGGGAAAGGCGGGTCGGGGGCTTTACATAATTATGTACACGCTTTTTCACGTGAAATGGTCCTTTAAAAGAAGGCTGTGTTTGATCATTCATAGGCACATCAGAGTGAGCGGACATTGTGAAGTGGGGCTGTGATTTCTTCACATATTTTTGTGACTAAATCGCAATCAAAATGGTGACCTACCCTTTACCGGAGGGATTCTCCGAAACCGATGTGTTCTCTATGGGATCATTTCTTCTTGTGGAAGGTAAATGTTTTTTAAGCAATCGTTGGGTTTTAACTGAAGCTGTGATGTGGGATCCTCCTTTACAGTAGCGAAATGTCAGCTGCAGGCATAGGGCTACGCTACACAACCGAATGGGCATATCCACAAGTGATGTAACATGTTTATGAATTTCAAGCAAGCTGCTTGCGAGTGCTAAATGATCTGATATGTGCATAATGATATTTCATCAAGACAGTGAAGCACATTGCATACAATGGTGTAGTAGATGTGTTTCAAGCTATTCTAAATTGTGACTGTTTCATGCTCTTCCTTCAAGGACTCATTGGATTCTTCCTGAATGCCGTGACGGTTATCGCTTTCCTTAAAGTAAAGGAATTACGCACACCAAGCAATTTCCTTGTATTCAGTCTTGCAACAGCTGACATGGGAATCTGTATGAATGCTACTGTCGCTGCTTTTTCCAGCTATCTCAGGTGAGGGTGGACGTAGTAATCCTGTCAGTTTTGTTTTCCTTTTTTTCATCCGTTGAGCATACTGTTGTGTGTGAAGAGGTCAGCAGCGCAGGCATGTCCCACTGTGTTGTGATTTAATTTCAGTCACTCTAGCCTGTGATACAGAGGTGGCAGTAATTTCGTGGCAGGGTAAATGTGGATCAGATCTACTGTACTTGTCAGGCCATTCATCATAATATTGACTATTTCATAATTACAGTCATCAAAGTCCCATTGCGTGCCCCATTGGACATCTATAACATCAATCAAGTAGTCATCAGTCATTTCAACATAAGTGCATAGGCCTACCCTAGTGATGTCTAGGTATGTGTATTCTGGAATGCTGAGCTTTTATTATTATAATACAGTACACACATCTTGTGAACATTTACAAAAGAAGATGCTGCACTCACTAGAAATGTGACTGTGTGTGTGTGTGCATGCGAGCATGTGCGTGCATGCAGGATGTTACAACACATTTAAACTACTCAAGTGAAAGTGTCATTCCTCTGTTAACTAACAATGTTTTTCTTAACCCTCTAGATATTGGCCATATGGATCTGAGGGATGTCAGACTCACGGCTTCCAGGGTTTCGTGACAGCACTGGCCAGCATCCACTTCATCGCCGCCATCGCCTGGGACAGATACCACCAGTACTGCACCAGTAAGAGACGAGTCAGCTGAGGGCACTCATGTGACCTGAGGGTTTGGATGGGGTAGAGGGGGTTGAGGTAGAGCGACAGCAATGGTGATGATGGCGGCGGTTGGACATAGAGCTTAACAGCTAACTGTTGGGGAGGGGGTGATGGTACTGGTGGTTGTGTTTGCCGAGAATTGAGCTTAAGTGCTGGCTGCTGTTTGAAAGTCGTGGCAGCTGCCTGCAGTCTGGACCACCCAGTAGCCCCCCCACCCCGACTCTTGTCCCCATTTTACCTTCAAGTGCTTTCGTCTGTATGTGAAATGAGGTGGTGTGAGGTCCTAACGTCTGCTCCTCAGCGGGGGGTGTCCCTAGAAAATGTCGGGCCCCTATAAAAGACAATTTGGGTCACTGACCTATTAGCCATAATATTAATAGCGTCCCTACCCCCCACGCTCTGCTGAATGGACTCCATTGGTCAACGACAAGTTCCCCCTTCCTGCATTGTGTCGTGCTCAATGCTGAATGCTCAAAAGTGTCATTTAGGCTACTACATTACATTACAATACATTTGGCAGATGCTTTTATCCAAAGCGACTTACAATCGACGATAAAATCATGGCATACAACACTTGCAGATATAAAATGCACAGGAAATATACAGTGCAGAACAACTGGGATCGCTTTGAAGCAAGCAAAAGGCAAGGTTAGATGGTATGTACGTGTATGTGGCCTTAGTATGTTCTTTAGTGGTATCCGAGGTGGTTTTGCTGGCAAGGGTCATGACCTTGTGCCTGAAAACTGAAATGTACTTGGATTTTATTACACATATGTTGAGTGTCTTTTTAATGGTACTTCAATATCCTGCTACCAAACATGTGCTTTTATGCAATGTGCAC
Source organism: Engraulis encrasicolus (assembly GCF_034702125.1). Taxonomy (NCBI): domain Eukaryota; kingdom Metazoa; phylum Chordata; class Actinopteri; order Clupeiformes; family Engraulidae; genus Engraulis; species Engraulis encrasicolus. The sequence continues at coordinate 28,975,721 of NC_085880.1, forward strand.
TTGCAAATGCTACACCACATCCATCCTACATTGTATCATACTTAATGCTGAATGCTTTTTTTCTGGAAGGTGTCATTAACTTACATTCTTACATGTCTTAAGACCAAGTCAATAGCCACATACCAGGAAACTGAAACGTACAATGATTTTATTACATATTTTATTACACATATATTGAGTGTCTTTTTATTGGTACAAGATTCAGCTCTGCCCCACAAAGAGTGCAAAGGCAAACTACGTATTTTGTCAAAATTGAATTTAGACTGAAACTTGTCTTCATTACACTTCCTTTATCTTGTGACAAAGCCTTGTAGTCCAAATGTGTTCCGTTTTAGATATATTACTTTGTCAAATTTACACTACAAAAACAAAATCCAACCTAATACCAATATTTTGAAGGCTTTTTTCTCAGTTTCAAAGTTGGAGTAGTTACTGCCCTTTGTATTTGTAGGACAGAGCTACCAACCAACCAAATAGTAAACAATAGCCATTTTGGTAGGTTTGGGAAATAATAGAGGGTGATTGTGAACACATCAACATGTTGACAAAAGACACACACATGACAAGATTGAGTTGAAGAGCTGTACAAAGAAAAGCATTGAGAAAAGAGATACATAGAGATACTGCTGTGTTAGATTTGCAGTAACTACAATATCTAGCCTAAAACCAAAACTTTGGAAACTTTTTTCCCAGTTTCAATGTTGGCGTAGTAACTGCACTTTGCCCTTGTAGGGCAGTATAGTATAGTATAGTATAGTATAGTGTAGTGTATAGTATAGTATTTGGAAGTGCATCTGCTGAATGTAGTATAGTCGTTCAATATAGTATAGTGTAGTAGTAAAGGTTAACCTGCTTCTGCTTGTGTTTCTCCAAAGGGACTAAGCTTCAGTGGAGCAGTGCCATCAGCCTGGTGATCTTCATCTGGCTCTTCACCGCCTTCTGGTCCGCCATGCCTCTGATCGGCTGGGGAGAGTACGACTACGAGCCCCTCAGGACCTGCTGCACCCTGGACTACACCAAGGGAGACAGGTAGGCAACCACCACCACCACCACCGCTGCTCCTCCCATGCGGACGAAACATCTTGATGATCCAAAATTGTGAAGATAAAGCACGTGTCACATAATTTTTGTGGTTCCAGTCATTCACACAGACATTTGATGAGGCAAGACAAGACATGTATCCTATATTGGGTGGATGGCTGGCTGGTGAAGTTGATCTTGTCCTGTTGCAAGGCTACTGACGAGGGGATGAAGGGTTTTCTCAAAATTGGTTTTGTGTGCTAGTAAAATGATAAAGAGAAGGGAGAGAGGTAACCACTGACATGGCACCATACTTCTCTGACATATAATGTATTCAACTTCATAGGCAAGGCAGATGGTTATTGTCAATATATGAAACTTGAACCACTTTTTTCAGATGTGTAAAATGTCTGAAATAATCTGTCAATGAGGTAGTTTTCCATTACTCTTCAGACATGGTTGAAACTTCATGAGCCTTTAGTGTAAAGAGAAGGAAGATAGCTATGCAGTGCTCTTCCGACATGGCTCAGACTTCACAACCAATTTGCTGTTCGATATGCTATGCATGCACCACACTTTATCCATCCACTTCTCCTCAGACATGCCTGAAACCTCATGGTCAGTTAAGTGTGAAGACCAGGGAGATGTGTAACTGCTACACTTCATAATACAGTACTCAGCCGCTCACAGTACAGTATGGAATGTCATGATTCCTTAGTGTAAAGACAAGAGGGACGGCTATCCTCTACTGTTCAGCAATGGATGACACTTCATGGGACTGTGGCACTGGACTTCAGCAATCCTGTATGCCATCATTACTCTGACACTGCTTTTCATATTTCCTGGTGTCAGAAAGCAAAACAAACAAAACTTCAGTCTTGAGTGTTGTGTAGGGAAGAAATTCCCTGTCTCTGCATTGACACGTTGTACTAACAAGTTGTGTGTCTTTGGTTCACCAGGAACTACGTGTCCTTCCTCATCCCCATGGCCATCTTCAACATGGGTGCTCAGATGTTCATCGTCATGTCCTCCTACCAGTCCATTGACAAGAAGTTCAAGAAGACCGGCCAGGCAAAAGTGAGTCGCTGCATGTTATGCTTGCTACACTGTGCTGCTATAACGCTGCGGAAGTGCGATGATTGGCTTTCCTTCATACCAGCCCTCCATGTTGCATAAGTCATTATTCACGCTCTGCTGGGCACCACTGAGGTCTTTTGCCTGAAAGCACAAAGGGGGCTTGTATGCTCTTCATGTTAAAAGATACTTCCTTGGGGCAGAGTTTAACCCATAAACAGACACAATAAGCCACAAATACAAGCACATTCTGGCTTGAGTCTCAAGTCTATAACGGTGGTCTTATTTTTCAAAACCACCATGGGTGAACTAACACATTTCACGCTGTCCCCCTACACACACTAAACCCATTACCCTACTGTAGCTTGTTACTTTCAAAGTATAATCACAACTAGGCCGACCAGAACCACATCTGTTGTATCTGCATGGCTTTAGTGCATTATTTGCAGAGTATTGAGTACATGTACTCAATATACCGTAGAATGTAAATGGGATGTGTGTTGGAACGGGAAAAAAAGGCAGATTGGGATCATACTATATGCATTCCCATGTGAATGCTTCCACTTTATGTCTTTTGTTATACTCTAAAGGATTAAAAAATTATCCTAAGCAGATATTATACCTCCATTCCATTTGTTATCCTCTGCATGTGACTTTAGCATCACATGTATGCTGACCACATGACCATGCCTCACTCTCGTTCTCTCTACCTCCCTCTTTTGTGTGTGTGTGTGTGTGTGTGTGTGTGCGTGTACATCTCTCTCTCTCTCTCTCTCTCTCTCTCTCTCTCTCTCTCTCTCTCTCTCTCTCTCTCTCTCTCTCTCTCTCTGTTTGTTTATGCACACAGTTCAACCCTAACACTCCCCTGAAGACCATGCTCTTGTGCTGGGGTCCATATGGCGTTCTGGCCTTCTATGCTGCTGTTCAGAATGCCAACCTGGTGTCTCCTAAACTGAGAATGGTAAGGGCATCTTGATTGCCTGCCCCACACATCACTACCACTATGGGCGTTTACTCCCAATGGAGGTAGCAAAGGTGTCAATGTTACAAGATAGGTGCATTATTTAGATATAGGCTACAGTAGGTTATGAAATGTACACGTTAATTTATTTATTCTCTTTAGATGTTGTATGTCATGTTGTGGTTGAAGTTTGTTGTGGAGTTAAGATTATGTTCAGTGATCATTTACAAAATGATGTTGTTTTACATTTGTATTTTTTTTATGTATTTATACATTTATTTATCTTTATTTATAAATGTTTTTACTTATGTTTTTCTTTTTTTTCTTTTTTCTTTTAAAGATGGCTCCTCTTCTGGCTAAGACCTCCCCAACATTCAACGTGTTCTTGTACGCTCTGGGAAACGAAAACTACAGAGGTGGGATCTGGGAGTTGCTCACTGGGCAAAAGATGGAAGTGCCTCAAATTGAGAAGTCTAAATAAATAACAAATTAAGTCATCACACCCATACACATGTCCTGTGTTTTGTGCCACTGTGAGCCACATTTGTCTGTATTGGTATTGTGAATGTATGTATTTTTTCATGGTGTCTTGAATGGTGTCTGCGATAAGGTTTTGTGATTTTCTTGTTGGTTTACTGAAGACTTGTGACTGAGATAGTACACTGCCTCTTTGTTGTTTTCCTCTGTGGAAGTTAAAGTCTATTTTCTTTAAACCACCAGCTAAAGCCTAACCTTGAAAGCACAAAATTTGAAGCCCATGTATTACAGAAGGAAATGTACAGTATATGCATTGGCATACACACCAAGTCTTGGGTAAAGGCAGTTATCAACACAGCACTGTGATTTGTGTATTGTGTACATGCACTGTCTGTACAATTAAATGTGTATATTCAAGCTATATCAGTCCATTCTACGTATAATTCAATTAGTTCAAATCCAAAAACTAGTTTTTTACGCCTGGATGCTCTCCCTGCCTTTCGTTTGACCTCGGCCAAAAAGCAAGTTTGCCCTGAGGCTGTTCTGGCTCAGCAACACTCTGTAATCCTAGAAACAAAGATCCTTTTCATAAAAAACCAGACTTGGGGATCTCGAGATTAGCAATGGAAGAAGATTACAAGTCAGACCTAATGGCTTGAGCTGTTCCTCAAAGGCAAAGCTTGTCCTAAAACTAAAACAAAACAAAAACACATGCCAACTTTCCATTCCATGTGTGGACTATGTTTAAATCAAAGTTAGAAGGGATAGAATAGCTGCCTACATTACAAATACAACTCATATTTTAGTCCTGAGCAATAAGGCTTAAAACAATGGACAAAGAGGCAGTAGTGTATGACAAAGTCCCTTTCACTTTATAAAATGTACCTTCAACAAATGACCAATTACCAAATTACAAATGACCAGGTGCTATCTCTAGACATAGTCTCTAGATTTAGTCTGAAGCGCATCCATAAATGCATTCATGAAATGAAATAAATGTAGGGAACAGGACATTGTTACCATTATCTTTTCAATTAATATTAATGCTATAGGCTATTTCTTACTGCCCCATTGATTGGCTAGTTGTTATATGAACCAGAAAACAGTCAGAGAAAGCAAAATGTTGACAGAATTTTCTCTTCTGAAAGAAGGAAATGTGATCGATTATTAGCTCAGTTTATACTGCTGGCCATTGGACCAGGAACTTAAGCCCAGCCTCTGTAGTCGTTTCTAATGCCTGGGCTAGGCCAGAGGTGGACCAAAGCAAGAGCAAATTGTCCAGGTAGTAGTTCCACCCATTGATTGTAGAATAGATACAATCAATGGTTCCACCTCAACTGCCAGGGCCACCAGTAATGGTGCATTCCAGACCCAGTCCAAACTAGTAGGAGGGGGGACTTCTCCTACCGGCATTATTTCAGCTCCCACTTCAGACATTCCAGGCAGTTGTCAACCATAGCAACCACTACGGTTTAACTTGCTTTGGTTAGGTGTTTTGATATACGACAAACAGCCCAAATAATTATGATTTGCACCATACGTGACATTCATGTTGACCAATTTCATGCCATAACATGAAGCAGGTGGTGAGTTAAAACTGCGGCAGAGAGAGTAGAGAGAGAGAGGTTCCATTGGCCCATTGCTTCCGGGTTCTATTATTGCCCCCCTTAGGCAGACCTACTGTAGGCAGACCTAAGGACTGTTCTATTCATTGTAGGGGCATTATGACACGCCCCTTTAGGCAGACCGGAACCTGGTCGCTTAGGTGCCCATAGAAACCTATTATGTTGGCATATCTCTATATATTTAAAGAATCTCTGACTGCGGTGTCTAAAAGTGTGCACGAGAGGAATAAGGTCTTGCTTATTTATTAAAGCGTTGAATTTGCAGCAAGATATACCACTCAAATTCAACAACTATGTAGGATTAAAAGGTTAATCAATCACTGTCCCGAGTCAGCCAGTGCTTATTTGAGGCAATAGTAAGTGAACTATGACTCTCGCATCATCGCACTCATCTCCCACTAGTTTGGACTGAGTCTGGAATTGACCATAAGTCCTGGTGCTCACAAGTCATTCTTGAATGAGTTACTAGGGCTTACAACAACCTCTGTAATTACAATTTTCATTTGGCCTACAATTTAAACGCAAGAGGAACTCGAGCCTGTTCTTAAGTTCCTGGACCAATGGCCCACAGTGTAAACGTGGCTATTTACATCTGCTACGTGCCAAAGAAATTAAGAACAGAAGTCATTTGTGTAGCATCCATTCAGTAGCATCAGTAAAGAAAACTGTCAATGAATCTGTGGCCTGTTATGTACTGTAATGGTTCAACAAGACATGTAGTACCTCACAGATGTTTGTGTCTACGGTATTGTCACTGAAAGGAAAATGTCCTCTCAAAGTTTATGTAGGATGTAGGATGGTGGCAAGATTGGCTATTGCATGCTGCCTATTGCCAAATGTGATCTTATCATGAATATTTACTGAGTAATAAACTAATATTTACTAGTATGACCAAAGTACAATAAGTCTAGCCGGTGAAAAAAGACTATTACTGGAAATTTAAAATGGCAGACATGGAGAAGATCCAACTTTTCATGTATGAAAAGAGTAATTTTCCCTGTCTGAATGCTTAGAATTTGGTGGTGGTGGTATTCGTGAAAAAGGTAACATTTGTGAATGAGCAGCATGTCCTGCTCTTTATTTAATTCATATATTCTCGAGGAACGAGCACCCAGTTGTTCACTTTGTAGCGCGTTACACCCCTTAGCAAATTAAGTTTTAAAATATGAATACTAATGGGGCGATTCACAATTTGAATTTAACATGGTTTAAAACATTTCCTTGATCTTTGGTGACATATTATGTCCCTTTGTTGATTTCGTCATTATTTCTTACATAGCTGTTACAGCACATCCAACTAAACAAGACTACAATACCAAATGCGGGAGAACAACAAAAATGTGAAAATTATTTAAGTAAGAAAATGATGTCCACATGATGTAGATGAATGTTTTTGTGGGTCAAAATATCTGTCCAAGAAATGTCCTCCATGTTTGATTGTGCCCTATTTTGATCATGTAGGCCTAACCTGTAGGCTTCAACAGGTGCTGCAACGGAACCATTATCAGCTGGGATTTTTTAGTAGACAGTGTAAGCGACTTGACTTTTTACATGTACTTTCACGTCTGATAACCAATTCCGATGAATTACACAGTATGTTTATGTCTCAAAACTGCCGCTATTTCGGCCTTGGTTTTGACCAGGTTTGGCCTCAGGATAATTGTTGTAAGTTTGTTTACAGTTTGATGTTACAGTAAAATGTCAAAAATTGCTGATTGTAAATGCAATGAGGTCTACGAATAAACATATTATTTCAACCTGCTGTTCGTCGTCAGCTTTTTCATTTCACAATACATTAAATGAAGTAGTTCCAAACAATGTCATCTTGTTGTCAAAGTGTCACTTCATAGACCTACAAAGATTGACAGTTAATGGTTAAATCTTACAGGCAGCATAAAAGAGAATCTGCATGTGATAGGGGATCCCAAAGCCTTTAAAAAAAACTAAATGTGACTCATCACTCTATTCTTTGATCCCAAATCTTTCACAAAAGCAGAATCATCCTCTTTTTTCTTACATTTGCACTTTTTTATTTACATGAGACCATATAAGTCTTACATGTGAGACAAGTATGTACATATACTTCATACTATATGACACCAAGCATAATAATCAGTGATCATTCCACATGAAGCTTCATTATTAAGATCATTAAGAAAACAGCATGGTGTCACAGCCTAAGAATAGCGGAAGTTTAAAGGTGAAACAGTGTGACAAATCCATGTGTAATCTGGCACAGATGACTTGCACATATAGGCCTACTGTATGGTCTGTGATGACATATAGGCCTACTGAAGGGACTGGTCTTCAATAAATTCTTATAACTTTAATTACATTTCATCAATTGTTTTTATTGTGCAACAACACTTAATATTAATTCCATGGCTGGTATGGCACGTTGCCCAGGATCATGAATGTCAGTCATAACAAACTAGAGCAAAGCAGATCTTTAAATAGCTCAAATGGACCACCCCCACCCCCCCACCACACTTTTTTTTTTTTTTTAAAGAAACAGTATTGAACAGATTGAACTCGGAGCGTAATCTCTGGATTAGTGATGTTAGTGCGTCACTGCTCTTTACAATAGTGGATAGAGTTTGTAAGGCTCACACAGGAAAGTAAGAGTTACAGCAGTTTGCTATTTTGCCCCTGGCAGCTCATTCATGGTGCTGGGGCCGTCATTAAGTCAATGCCGCTGAATGACAGTGATTGGAATGACAGCGGCAGCATGATTGGTGTGGTTGAGTTCAGATTTGGGTAGCTAGCTACAAGGAGAAAAGATACAAGCAGTTTTAGCTGCTCATGTGTAGAAATACAAAAAAGTAACATGCAGTGAAATTACAGTTGCACTGTATATATGTGTGTGTGTGTGTGTGTGTGTGTGTGTGTGTGTGTGTGTGTGTGTGTGTGTGTGTGTGTGTGTGTGTGTGTGTGTGTGTGTGTGTCTGGGTGTGTGTGTCTGTGTGTGTGTGTGTGTGTGTCCAAAGATCTTTGGTGTAGGTATATCAGTGATGTATGATGGTGGTGATGGACATTGGTGTGTGCACACTGAGACCAATGGCAGAAGTTATCTCAAAATATTTTTTTCACGTGGCCAGTTTGGTTGATATTGTGTATGACTCCATTAATAAAATTGTCGGCCTATCCTCTTCATCCATGATACTATAATCCATTGTTGATGGTTTGTTGGACCGCAGCTTGTAATTTTGATCAACCGTTGTATTGTTCCAACGTCATATCGCTCTGTCGCTCTGTTTCAATTTACTTGATGTAATATCCTCTCCCTGGGATATTTGTATAGTAGTCAGGGATTTATTTACCATTTTTACATTTTTCAAATTTCCTTCCTGTTGTTATGCAACTAAATCTGGACTCACAGAACTCAGATGCATATGGGTGTCAAGGGTTCGCCTGGCAACGCCATCCTATGTACTCCACTCCACTTCAACCTTGTGGTCATCCTCCGATTCACCTATGTGAAGGTGAATGTATGTGCAAAAATTAAGTTTCTACAGGGGTGTCAAAAAAGAAAAAGAAAACAAAATGCATTAAAGTGAGAATATCGGTCGCAGATGTAAAAAATGTTTGGTACGGTATGGTATGGTATGGTATGGTATATATTTAATGATGGGGGTAGAAGAGAGCATGTGGATGCAGCTCATAGGTGCTTCACCATTATAAAATGAATATGTTTTCAATGCCACAGATTATTACACATCAGTTTAACATCTCCTGAGCTAGGTTTCCAATGGGATCAGAGAGATAGAGGAAAAATGGCAAAAAAAAAAGGTTGATCCCCTTGGGAGGATTTAAGAGGTGGGATTTGACTCTGACGTCTATGACTGCCCAGCAGACACGAAATTAAAACCATATTATCTGGGTCATTGCACGCCAATTGAACAAATTGCCGCACACTTTGGTCCCAAAATATCCCCAAAAATATTATTGGGTGTTCCTTAGACATCCAAGAGAAAGGATTGAACTCTTCTTTTAAGGGAAGTGGTATCCTCTCAAAGTTACCGTTTTAAAGGGGGGGGGTTGCTGATTTTGCTCAGCCATTGTTTTTCTGCCAAGGCCATAGCACAGCTGTACAACATAAAGTAGAATGCTTACATTTGGCATGCTAGTACAGGAATAGTTGTCTGCAGCAAAAAGGTCATGTTTGCTCTAGTTATTCTCAAATCTTCACAGACGTCCATAACAGTTGATCATCATTTTATTGCAGTATTTTGCTGTCTGTTTAGTCAGAAGGCATATTGTCGTCTATTTATACTCGACATAGGCTCTTAGTGTTTTGTTCCAGAGAAAATGACCTTTGAATTGCGCTTTTGATAGATATTGAATTAAGCTTCTATTGTCAATGACCTCTAGCGACGTCATCACGAGGCCACAAGCAGAATGGGGGATGGGAGTTTGGATAATCGAAACAAGAGGTCAGGAAGCCTTCAGGAAAAAAGGTAATAAACAAATATTTGCCATTCCTACAAAGTCTTTGGTTTGCTCTGAAATTGAGATTGAAAATGTTTTTTTTTTTCAGAATTCAAAGGCCTGCTGTTCAGACTGTGATCATATTTCTACAGTATGATCACTGACTTTAGAGAAAGCGCTTCTACTAATCTCAGGAATAACAAAAAACCAAGAGCCTATGTTGAGCAGATATATGATTTCAGAAGAAATGTTGAAGGAAAAAATGGCTGAACAAAAAAAAACACCCTATAAAAATGAATCTTAGAAATGATGACACTTCCCTTAAACTGAGATTTCAATCCTTTCTCTCAGATGTATGAGGAACACCCAGAAATAGTTTCAGACTGTTTTGAGACACATGTGCGTGGAGATGTGTTCAGTTGGCATGGAATGACCCATCTACAGTGCAGTGAATGAAAAGACTGACCCTTGCCAGCAAACGGTCAAGAATTAATCTGGCAGAAGAGGGATTGGTGATGCCATGGATCTCACAGACGCAGCATGGATCATGTAAGCCATTCTTGTCTCCACACTTGGAAACTAGACTTTTGTGAGTGAGATATGGAGCAGGGTAATTAAGATCTTACTGATTAAAAGCTTTCACCGTGGATTCCTCTGAAAAATAAACAGATAAATGTTTGTTTTTTGTTTAATTAAAAACAAACAAACAATCAAATGAACAAACAAACACAGTGACTAGTATGGGATGGAAGTCTGCAAAAATGTATCAGTGACAGTTTTAAAGAGTAATAGCATTCACTAACATCTACTGGCCAATGAAGACCTATGATTCACATCTCAAACACCTGGTTAAAGGGAGACCTCTAGTGGTGAGCAATGTCAGAATGAACATTTCCGGGAACAAAATAGTTTGAATTCAACTTGACTTTGACTATGGAGTCTCACTGATGAGTCAGGCTGTTCCTACAGCCTAACTGACTGCTGTCCCCAAAAGCTTTTCACCCCATCCATGGTACATGATCTCCCTCAGCTCCTTTTCATGGAGCCTCTGCTCTACAGCCTGTCACAGCATTATCTCCTCCAGGTGCAGGCCCTATCACCAACAACCAGGGGCCCCTATCAGTATCTTGCTCTGGGGCCCTGAGTGCAAATGTTCCACCACTAGCCAAAAGTGTCTTAAACTTCCAGTGAGGCAGGCTATCCACACAGAGGGTGCATTCCAATATTTTTGGTTTCAAGTATTTCAGGAAACAGGGCCGAAGTGTCAGCTCTTGAACTTCGTTATTGGTCAGCCAAGTTAGCTATATATATGAGCTATATATTTAGCTATATATATTTATTTATTTAATTTTTCTTTTTAAAATCAGCTCCTAGTGGGCTATATGTGTATATGTATTGACCACATGAATTCTGTAATAAAATCTTTTTAAAAGTCAAATATGCGCCATCCCGTCCTCCACTTGTGCTTGTGGCCTCGCGTTTTGCTGACACCGCATGGAGAAAACAATAAAGTTTTTCCGCTGTCAGCCTAGTCACAACAATTTTTGGGGGACTGTTCTTCATTCACTGTCCCGATAGCAAATGAGGAAATGACATTAGAATTGTGCTTTTGCAAGATATTGGATTCATTTTCTGTCGTCAGTGATGTCATCTTGAGGTCACAAGAAGGCAAGTGAACAAGGGAGGACAGAAGTCTGCATATTGGAAAGCACTCACAGTTACAACAAAGACGGCCCTTCCAGGAAAGGGAGGGTCAGCTGCTGCTGGATGCCAATGAAAAGGGGGCCAGAGAAACACCTCAGGGCAGGCAGCACAGTGCAAGTATGACAACAACACCACAACCACACCAAGTAAGCAAGTTTGAAAAAATACAAAGTGTAAACGTGAGAACAATGAAAGCTGCATTTTATTTTACATATTTTTTGTTATTTTGATCGATGTGTTGTGTTGAGATACAGTATGAGGAGGAGGTTTGGGACATACACACACATGACACAGACATGGTGTGGCACCCCACTACCTCACAGACCTCCTTCACCCCTATGACCCCTCAAGATCCCTGCGGTCCTCTTCCAAGGGTCAGCTGATCGTCCCTCGTACCAGGCTCAAGGCCACCAGTGACAGAGCCTTCCATGTTGCTGCTCCCATTCTTTGGAACAATCTGCCCGACCACATCCAGAATGCCCCTTCACTGGCCATGTTTAAGCAACACCTTAAGACACATCTCTTCCTGGAGGCTTATGGCGGCTAGTTCCACAAGCACTTTCACTTACATGCATTCACACACACGCTCACACACTGACGCACACACACTCACACTTTCCAACACAACACTCTGTGAAGCGTCCTTGGGTGTTTTGAAAGGCGCTATATAAAACGAAAGTATTATTATTATTATTATTATTATTATTAAAAGTAGCCTACTTGGTCTTGATTAAGGTGGATCTCCATTGGACAACTCATGGACATCCAGGGTATAATGGAACCAGAAATACATAAAAAATAAACTAAATTATTTTCATTTGGGTAATGGGTTTTGGTTCCTGGGCCAATGGATCATGTATAAACAGAGTGCTGAAGGTGTTTAAATGACAGTCACCCCAATGGGATATACCCATGCTGGCTAAATAGAGCAGAAACTGTTTGTTTTTTCACTCTATTAATGGCCTTACGTTCATTTCTGTAGGGATTGTACAGACTGTGAGATATGCCAATTCCGAGAATAAAGTAAACTGTTGAGGGCTTGGTTTATTTTTCCCCCAGGACTTTTACTTTCACACATTGGTTTGTAGCTAACGAATGACAGTCAGAGAGAAGGGTATTCCAACAGCAACAGTAGCTTACAGGTACACGGTAGATTTTGCCCACATTACACATCAAACAAAACAGTCTGTGCATCGTGTAGTAAAATCCCATATGCCGGTTAATCAATCGAAACAACAATCTATGTCAGAGGATACTAGGTGGTCCATTACTCATAAATGATATCCTCTATATGACAATCACCCCAACACCATTGCCGGCCTGCATTGGTGTGGTCCCAAACTGACAACCCTTTACCACAGAGCCTGTCACAAGCCAGTATGTTTAAATTTCTCTACACCACTGACTCACCAGTCGACTTTTAACTTTGCCTTTCTGTGTCTGTCTGAGTATGTCAACTAGGCACATTCAGCATCTCAAACTGGTGGAGATCATCTGGAGGCTGGGGATGCAAACTTCAGGAAAACAAACAAAAACTGAATATCTTTGTTTTACATCGTTTTTGCATTTCATTAAGTCCTCATTATGTGTTGGTTGTATCAACATACTGTATATCATTCTACCATTTCCCTGGAAATAAATGACATAATTTAATCCGTCTATTCATCCTACACTATCTATTTTTCCCTCAACACTCACAAATGAAAGCCTGTAATATGACTTTAACTACCTGCATTGTAGGTTGCAGCATGCATCAGAAATGCATCTCCATGCCATTGTTGGCATTGTTTCCCCAACAGTTTCCTGAAGAAAAAAAATCCATCTGACGTGATCAAACAAAACTAAATCAAAATAAAAAATAAAAATGGACTGGAAATGAATTTCGTAGTTTTCACCAATAGATGTCAGCAGGGCTCTAAATTAACTTTTTCCACCACCAGCCAATTTGGCTAGTAGACATTTTTTCTTACTAGCCAAATGGAAGGTCAACTAGCCATTTTTTTCTCACCAAAATAAACCATGCGTTAATTATGTTGCTTTTAATTATTTTATTAAACTAGGCTATGTCCTCAACACAGATACACAATATAAATATTATACTCAATATAATTCAGTCTATTCTATAATTATTTAGTAATTATATTTTTATTACCTGCATTTCATTATTTTTCATTCCATTTCCATATACTGCACAGACAGCCAAACACTAGCCTATTACCTCACACACCATCACCCAAACCTCACATACAGTATAGGCCTACAACTCACACAAACACAACATGCCTTCAACACTAATGTCACACACATACCAGACTTTCAACATACACTAGCCAAACACACACACAACCAAACACTGCAAAACCTCATATCCCCTACATAGAATCACTTCACACACAGTGGGCCAAATACCATGGACAATGCACAGAAGGCAAGTGAAGGGGAGAAGAGATGAAGGGAGGAGAAGGAGACGAGAGAAGGACAGGAGACACCCGCGCGGGCGCGCACGCACACACACACACCTACAGTGCGTGAATGATGTCTGCATTGTGTGTTTATTTATGCTGCTGCTGCGTGACACCTTCAAGTTCCTCCAGGTCAAATTCATATTAGCTTTACTTACGATGCGCTTGGAATGACACTTACCGTTACGCTTTGTCAACTAGATATCCATGACCATGCTTACTTTGTTACTTTCGTCGCTAGTTTATGTTATCTTTTTTTTACTTACTCGTGTCAAACTCGTGCAGGGTCTTTGCGATGGCGTGGGCGTTATTAGGAAACGACAACTCCATCGTTTGTAGTTGCGAGGACCTCGCAAATATCAGACGGCTTCTGACGGCAACGACACTGTTTTGACAGACAGCTGTTTTGTCCCTCCATTCACTCACGCCGTTTTCGCTCCACCAATACTCTATTTCACCGTCACAACAGTTACGCTGCTATTACTTGCATTCATCGACACATTACCGTGCTTCAACCACTGCCACATTATTTTTAATCTGACCAAAACCTACAAACCACCGCTCATTGAACATATTTTATCAACACTAGTTCCAGCGCGCAGGTATCAAACACGCAGCCAATGGATGTGAGTCTGCCTTATTGTGATTAACGGTCAGCCAATGGGTGTGGGCTACATCATGACGGTAGGACTAATGTTCATGGGTAATGTAGGCGACGTTTTAACGTTCATCAGACGGCAGCTACAGATCTGTGCGGGCAGCTGTTTAACATTCAGTCGGGCGCGCGCTACCGGCCAATTTGGCTAGTGGATGATTTTTTCTACCAGCCAAAATGATTTTTCACCCGCATTTGGCGTGTTGGCGTGCGTTAATTTAGAGCCCTGGATGTCAGTAATAAGCTATGGATGTGTCCCGTCGTCTTTCTCAACATCACCTGTGGGTGGCAGTAGCAAACAATGTTGCACCCCAACGAAATAGTATCCAATATGTCTAGTTGACAGACATACCCTGAGAGGTATCCGTCGATGATCTACGGCAACTTTTACCTCTTTTCTTTTTGTATTTCAATTAAGTGAATGTGGTTCTATATGCCATATATATTGAAATGCAAGTCAAACACCAACGTCGAATTTGAGTTATTTAATGTTTTAATAAGGTAATTGTTATTATTGTATTGCTATTATAGGCTATTGTTGTTATTGTATGCTGTTGATTATTTATTATTTTATTTTTTATTATATTATTATATTATTTATTATTATTTATTAAAATGAACTGTTGTGTCTCGAAGGTCTTTTATCCTACAACTAAAACAGAAGTTCGTTTTCTCTGGAGGTGAAAAGTATAAGCAAGTTCGCCAAAGGATTTTAGTCTACATCGGAGCACAATATTGAATATGATTGGTTTAATTACCGTACGATGAAGGGAACCCCCTCGAACACCAACACTTGGTAAGAACTACTGCCGCGTACAGATGCTGTGTGCGCCAATTTAACGTAGCAGACTGTGGAACCACCACGGGAAGGGGATAGGCGAGTCAGCAGTGCGTCACGGCTCACGGCGAAAGACGGAGAGAGCTCTCCTTCAGGTGCTGCTAAATTCGCCACTGTAGAGCCTACCAACCGGTGGTACCCAACACGAGTTGACGAATGGACGGCTCCACACTTTGCGATGTCATGTGTGACTGAGCATCAGCATATGGCATAACTTTTCTGGAGACCGAGGAGCATCTGGACACGTGCGATATCGCACTCATTAACGAATCATAGGGACACTTAACACTGTAGTTCATGGGTCTTACCCTTGTTATAAAACGGTGCAAAACACAGTGCAACAAAGTTGGACATCCTACGCTGGACAGAAGATAATAAACGCAACAAAAGCCAAGCGCAATGGGGCACATCAGCACGCGAAGGTAAACAAAAAAGAAAGAGAAGCTATTCTGCTCGCCTGTATATTAAATTAATCGAATAGAAGTGGACATTTAATGTGATATAAGCGTGTTTCTCACATCGCTTCATAAAAAGTAGTTTTAAATCCTGGGATAAAGTAATCAAAGGCGGTGAGTCATGGCTTCTGAAGAATCCATCGGTTTTGCGCAATCGGCTGCCGGAAGATTATCAGAGATCGGAGAAAGAAGTAGAAATTTGGGCACTGCGATACAAGATCCTGAACGCCAGAGGAGAATAGTATTAGTTATTGTTTGCGTTGCACTGTTACTGGACAACATGCTTTACATGGTGATAGTGCCAATTATACCTGATTACCTTGAAACTTTGGAGCGTCAGGCAGAGCATGCCCATCCCGTGTTGCACACAAACAACTCAAATGGCACGACGCACATAGTCGCCAAGGAAAATTTTGATGTGGAAATTGGCGTTCTGTTCGCTTCCAAGGCCATTTTGCAACTCATGGTCAATCCACTGACAGGGACATTTATTGACCGTGTTGGGTATGACATTCCACTTCTGATCGGACTCTCTATCATGTTCTGTTCCACCTGTATATTCGCGTTTGCTGAGAACTATTGGACTTTGTTTGCAGCTCGGAGTTTACAAGGTTTGGGATCTGCGTTTGCAGATACGTCCGGACTTGCCATGATCGCTGACAAATACACGGAGGAGGCAGAGAGGACTCGCGCGCTTGGAATTGCCCTGGCCTTCATATCCTTCGGGAGTCTGGTTGCGCCCCCGTTTGGTGGAGTACTTTATGAGTTCGCGGGGAAGAGGGTGCCGTTCCTCGTCCTCGCTTGCGTCTGTTTTGCAGATGGCTTGTTGTGCCTCACGGTGCTCAAGCCATTTTCCAGCAACGCCCGGGAAAACATGCCAGTGGGCACCCCCATTTACAAACTGATGGTTGATCCGTACATAGCTGTAGTAGCAGGGGCACTGACCACCTGTAACATCCCCCTGGCCTTTCTGGAACCCACCATCGCTAATTGGATGGAGGAAACCATGAACTCTACCCAGTGGGAAATTGGACTAACGTGGCTACCGGCGTTCTTTCCGCACGTCCTTGGTGTTTACATGACTGTGAAGTTAGCAGCCCAGTATCCCCACTTACAGTGGTTCTACGGGGCATTGGGCATGGTCATTATTGGTGCAAGTTCCTGCACCGTGCCAGCATGCAAAACCTTCGGGCAACTCGTCTGGCCATTGTGTGGCATATGCTTTGGCATTGCGCTGGTGGACACCGCGTTATTGCCAACTCTTGCGTTTCTTGTAGATGTGCGTCACGTGTCTGTTTATGGTAGTGTGTACGCTATTGCAGATATATCCTACTGTGTGGCCTATGCTCTTGGTCCAGTAGTGGCGGGAAAGATAGTGCACGACCTAGGCTTTGTACAACTGAATCTAGGAATGGGGCTCGCCAATGTCCTTTACGCACCGGCTCTGCTGCTGCTGCGCAATGTATGCTTCATGAAACCATCCCACTCAGAGAGAAACATTTTGATAGAGGAGGGGGCAACGGGCCTCTACGATGCTATTAAAATGGAAGAACGCCAAAACAAGAGCCAGCCGCTTAGCTCAGTGGGTAACTGTGTGCCAGTTGATGAAAATGGCTCTTTTGGTGCGCATCCAATAGCATATTCCGAGGACAGACAGGAGGACACACTAGAACCAGAGCGCATATAACGCTCTAAGATGAGGCATCAACACATTTCTTGTAGCATTTCCTTACCCTGTTGATTAGCCTTGGGTTAAAATAACCTGTTAGTATGATGAATACATTGTATACATTTGCGCCCCCATCCATAAATGACAAATCAATTATGTATGAGATTTAGGGTCATTTTTTCAGTCTGACATGATCTCCTGGGGACATTGGCATTAGATTGAATCCACATTAGCCCACGCATTTCCACATTGCGATTATCTGAAAGCAATGTTGGATTTTCTGTCTTTAAAAACATATTATGTCACTTGTGTGTTCATGAATCAAACTCAGGGATGTAGAGGCAATGTTACACGTGTTGAAACTGAATATGTGGCTCGTCTGGTAGTGTAACATTCCCGATACAGACCCTGTCTTTGCTCTGTGCTGCTAGAACTTCATGCATTGTTACAAGCCATTTAGCCCGAAATGCGGACTGGACTGAATCCTATGAATTGCGTCTCGTCTGTCATCTGGACAAGTTAATTCGCTTACCTCTGGAATGCAATGTATACATGTAAAATGAGGAATATTGTCTGTACATAAAATGTAACATCTGTAAATAATTAAAGCAACAATATATGAGATGTGTTGCATTGTTTTTACTTGATCCAACATAGATTAGGGCTACGGTAAATATTGATCTAAACGTTTAAAAAAAATGCTTGGTGTTATTTGAATTGCTAGCAAAACAGCTTGGAATTGAAAAAAACCCTGTGAAACCTTCATCTCTTATCCCCACCAAATAAGTGTACAGTAGCCTAGGCTATGCCAATTAAAATAATTGTTTAACTAGGCCTACATCGTAAAACAGCAATGGTCTTATTTTTCATGTTATTGAACCTACAAGTCTGCTTTTCCATGAAAGATACGTCTGCAGTAATATAGTGTTAGTGATAGTTTTTTTTTCCCAACACAATTTGTGGTTGTTTATCATGAAATAACAGTTCTCTTGACAGACTGTAGGTAGATAAGATGGCCAGATTCAATTTAAAGTATAACACATCTAAAAATCAATATAGCCTAGGCCTACAATCCTAGCTTAATTAAACAACATTCCATCACTCGGGAGAACCTACACGGTAATATGTTGATGATATATTCATTAAGCCGTAGTCTACACTGTATGGAAAGCTGCGTGGTGCCTGGGTTTGCACAGCTGGGTACTGAGGAACTGATGGTGTGGTGGTAGAGGAGTGATAGACGTGCTCTGGAAAGGACTCGGAGAACAGCCGCGGAAGGGAGGAGCTACAATATAGACGAAGTTTACCATCCACCCCATCATTGGTGTCGAAAAGCATCTCCAGCTTCATGATGGTGAATTGGCTGATTTATACAAAAGGTGGCGAGTGGAGCTGCCTGGCTGACTGAGAGGAGAGGTTTTGCATCTGGACGCGTTATCCGGAATAAGGGGGGAAAAAAAACCTCTGGCAAACTTTCTGAACAGGTGAAGGACATTTCCCCTGGTGAGTGGAAGAATATGTATTGCTCTTTTAAAAAAAGAAAATAAATGCATGATCCTCAATTTATATAACCTGCAATTATGTTTCATGTTTCATGTCTTTGAGTTCTATAGAAAGGGATTTGAAAACTAGTATTTGTATGTACAGTAGGCCTATGTATGTTTGTATGTATGTATGATGATGATGATGATGATGATTATTGTTATTATTATCATTATTATGTTTGAAGCCGAGTGTCAGTGGATAGGCATATTTGGTTTATAAAGGGACGGGGTAAAAAAGGGTAAGGGTACTTAAGTTGATTAAAATTGTGTAAAGGGTGAGGGAAAGTAAATATAACAAGACTGTGCTTTTGGCGCTGTGGACGCAGGGGAACTAAAAAGGATATCCTGTCAGTGCCTGGTTCTACTTCAGTATGTTTTGTATGTCTTAATAGGAGCTCATCTGTTTTTGATACTTGCAGTGTAACCTAGCATGCATCATAGGCTACAGACTGTAATTAATATGTAGGCCTAATTGAGGCGCATATTGACTGGGTCTGAATTTTTGTGACATATACTTCATTCAGTTTATATGGCCCTATATGTTCCTTCAGAATGTCATAATCAAGGAATTTCTGTCCTCCTCTGGCCGTTACAGTGGATCAGACAAAATGCCAGTTTTGAAGAGAGAGCAATCTACCACTTCCAGCAACAGCAATGTAAGACACCACCTTCATTATGACTGCTTCAGTACACCGACCAGATCTCTCTCTCTCTCTCTCTCTCTCTCTCTCTCTCTCTCTCTCTCTCTCTCTCTCTCTCTCTCTCTCTCTCTCTCTCTCTCTCTCTCTCTCTCTCTCTCTCTCTCTCTCTCTCTCTCTCTCTCTCTCTCTCTCTCTCTCTCACACACACACACACACACACTTTGATCAGGCCTACATTTGCAGAGAAACAGTCACATATTTGAATAGAAACAGTCAAATAATTGAATAGAGAAGGCATGGTGATATTAATTGGCAATGCAACTACCACTGACTCAAGCAGCACCATAATAAATGTGACAGAATGCTTTTGCATCCTTTATGCTTTTGTTTTGTGTTATAGAGGGTGCCCAAACTGCCAGTCCCTGACTTACAACATACACTGAAATTATACCTCAAGTCGGTGAAACACCTCATCCCAGAGGAGGAGTTCCAGAAGACCCAGGCCATCGTGGAGACGTTTGGAGTTGCTGGGGGAGTCGGGGAGATGCTTCAAAAAAATCTTCTGCAAAGGAGTGAGAGCAAAGCAAACTGGGTAAGAAAGTTGTCAGTAAAGCAAGCAGTAATGTGTTGTCAAAATGTTTCACAGCACATAAGTTATGTATATTGTGATGTGTTTAACCCCTGAGCGCAGCACTATGGCTCTCTGAAATGTCATAGCAATGTTGTTATGATGTAGTTCGGCATTTTCAGCAAGTGAATAGGGTCGCCGGCGACCCCTGCTGCAGTAAGAGGCTACTTAAGCTTAATGTTGAATGTAACAATAGACATCATTTCTTAAAAACTTAACTCATACATCAAAACTCATCTTTTTATGACATCTGATTGTGCGTATAAACCTGTCTTACAGAGAGAGGTGTAAACAACTTAAACCACTTAAGAAAACCTGGACGTGCTATGTTGATGACATATTCCTTACTGTATACCTCTCTTACAGGTTTATGACTACTGGCTTGAGGATATGTACCTGAACAACAGATCAGCATTGCCAGTGAACTCAAGTCCTGTCATAGTGCTGCCCAAGCAGAATTTCAAGACCAATAGTGATGCTACAAGGTAAGAGATTCAGGCATGTCTCGTGAAGCAGGCACTTCTTTTAACAAACCTTTATATCAATACAATTCACTCTTCATGTAACAGCATTTACAAAGACATACAGTATGTAATAGAGTAGACAATAAATAAGATCTCAAGATGATATCAGGTATACCTTACTGACATTGTGAAATACTGTTTTACAGACTGTGTGTAATGACAGTCGTGATTGTATTTTGTGATCTAAGACAAAGTGAACTTGGATTTGTATAAAATGTATAACAATGTATAAGACAGCATAGTTTGGCAACCAGCATTCTATATCACTACTACATTACAGAATATTTCTATAGGCCTAGGCTTACTACTGGGCCTATATCTACAAGCCTAATGTATATTAAATGGTTCAATGCTTTTTCAGATTTGCTGCTCATTTAATTTCGGCAGTACTAGAATATAAAACACTGCTGGAATCGTAAGTATTACAGAACTCACTTCTGTCTAATCACATTACACTCAAAGTAGTGCTCCTTAGAAGCTGTTTGTGTGTTGATTTGTGGACTGTGTGGTTTTGGCCTCCCGTTTAAACACAAACAGAGCTTTAGAATGTGCATTTTAAAACCCAGGTTTTTAGTAATATCCCATTTTGGGGGCTAAAACACATCTGTCACAATTACGTTTTTATTTTTAACCACATGTTGTGTTTACATGAACTGATAAAAAAAAATATCCACATTTGTGTAACCACCTCCTTATTAGACAGCTCTTGAGTGGAAATCTGACAATGGATGTCATAACTTATTACCATTAGCCTACATAATATTACACAATTACAAACCATTACATTATATTGTTCAAGTCACTTAGAATATGGATACACAAAAAACATTTAGATTAGTTAACTCTTGAAAGCACCTGTAGGCCTACTGCAAAAATGCTATTTTGTGCACATTCTGTAGATCACTATGTATGCTAAACTTGATTTCAAGGTAGGGTTTTTGTTTCTGCTTTTTTGGTGACACTCATACCGGGGCACAGCAAATCCATACTGGCACGTGCCCCTGTAAAATAGGTCTGGCGACGCCCCTGGGTGAATGTGGCACTACCACAAGGTAAAAAAGCCAGAATTCTTGCATTAATGCTAGGGCTGCTGGCCATAGAAGCAGGCTCCCACGGAATGAACTGAACTGCCATTCCATTCCAAACCCATAGGTTTCAATATGATATCACTCCACCTTTTGCTGCTATTACAGCTTCAACTCATCTACGAAGGCTGTCCTCAAGGTTGAGGAGTGTGTTTATAGGATTTTCAACTTTTTTGCTACTACAGGATATCCAGTCTGCAAGTTCATGCAATTTCAAAGCAATGACAACAAAAATGGCAGCTGATCGTGATGTAGCTTTGTTGAACATTGTTACTTAATTTAAAGACCCTAGGGGTCTGTAAACACTGTGGCCATCACGGATGCCGAAGAAATCATCACCATCATGCTTCAATGACTACCGTCCTGTAGCACTGACGCCCATAATCATGAAGTGCTTCGAACGGCTAGTCCTGTCACACATCAAAGCCACCCTACCCCCCACCCTAGACCCCTACCAGTTCGCATACCGAGCCAAGCGATCCACGGAGGATGCAATTTGCTCTGCCCTCCATCCAGCCCTCACCCACTTGGACAATAAAGACTCATATGTGAGAATGCTGTTCATTGACTTCAGTTCAGCATTCAATACCATAATACCACAACAACTCATCAGAAAACTGGACAAACTAGGTTTCAGCACCTCCCTCTGCAACTGGCTGCTGGACTTCCTGATGCAAAGACCACAAGCAGTACGGGTAGGGAACAACACCTCGAGCACCCTGACCCTGAGCACGGGGGCTCCGCAAGGTTGTGTTCTCAGCCCCCTGCTGGTTCACGCTGCTGACACATGACTGCACAACGACCCACAGCACTAACCATCTAGTGAAGTTTGCGGATGATACAACATTGGTGGGCCTCATCACCAAGGGCGATGAGACTCACTACAGAGAAGAAGTAGACCTGCTGGCCAGATGGTGCAAAGACAACAACCTCCTGCTGAATGTCAACAAGACCAAGGAGATTGTTGTCAACTTCCAAAGGGTCCAAAAACAACTGCCACCACTGACCATCGACGGCGATGCTGTGGAGAGAGTGAGCAGCACCAAGTTCCTTGGGAGTGCACATCAGCGACGACCTCTCTTGGACCACCAACACTACATCACTGGCGAAGAAGGCCCCTCAGCGTCTCTACTTCCTGCGCAAACTAAAGAAGGCAAGTGCTACACCCTCCATCATGACAACATTCTACAGAGGAACCATAGAGAGCGTCGTGTCCAACTGCATCACAGTGTGGGGAGGAAGCTGCACGGAGAAAAACAGGAAGACACTCCAGCGTGTTGTGAACACAGCGAAGAAGATCATTGGAGTACCACTCCCCTCCCTGCAGGACATTTACACCACACACCTCACCCGGAAATCACTGATGATCATCAAAGACACAAGCCACCCTGCACACAAACTGCTCAGCCTCCTGCCCTCTGGAAAGAGGTACAGGCGCCTCCGTTCCCGTACCACCAGGCTGGCGAGCAGCACAATGCACCAAGCGATCAAGATGCTGAACACTCAACCCACTCTCCCTCCACTGTCAGCCTCTAGCCAGCAAGGCCACTGACAACCCCCCCCCCCATCCCCCCACCACCATATCTGCGACTGAACATTTCCACCTGCACTACTATACTCGTGACTGAACTTTCAAACCTGCACTAACTCAAAACATGCACACACACACACACACACACACACACACACACACACACACACACACACACACACACACACACACACACCACACACAAAGCACACTGCACTTTCTGCACTAAACCCAAACATACACACACTGACACACACACACACACACACACACACACACACACACACACACACACACACACACATACACACACACACACACACACAGACACACGAACACACACACAAGACGCACACCGCACCTTCTACCTGCACTAAACACAAACACACACACACACATACACACACACACACACACACACACACACACACACACACACACACACACACACACACACACACACACACACACACACACTGCTGCTGGTGTACTTGACAGACCTTTTTTAATATTTATTTTCTTCAAAATGCTACTATTACCATGTCAGAACGCTATAAAGGACTTTTTTTAGGAAAAGCACAAAAGCACAACAGATACCTCTTAATGTATGTCCTCTACAAGTCTTCTGTTGTCCAGTCTTGCACTTTAAATGTCTGTATGAGCACTGTCTATGTCCATACTGTCTTAAGTCCATGTATAAGTACTGTCTATGTCTATACTGTCTATGTCCTTACCTAGATTAGTCTATGTCTAATGGGAAAGCAAGAAATGTAATTTCAAATTCTTTGTATGACCAGTGCATGTAAAGAAATTGACAATAAAACCTACTTGACTTGACTTGACTTGGATGAGTGTAAAAATGCACCACTAAATGATTCAATTCAAATAGGTTTCTCCACATTACCATTTCATTTCATTTTGAGCTAGTCACGTAAGCTAACACTGCACTGCTGCACTGCATGGCAGCAAATACAGACAGACATTACATGTATAGAATGATTTTATGGCACTTAACTCTGACTCCGACTTCCCACCATTCAAACGCTTTTTGATATCACCATTACGACTCTTTAGTTGCTCTTAAGGGGAGCTGTCCACATGTGTGGTGCTGACTGTTTCTGATATTTGCTTGTGGAGCGTCTACATCGTTCCATCATAGACATCTTCATACCGGGTTACGTGATCTCACGTGCACAGCGCCAAAGATCAAGCTGTAGTAACTTCTAAGAGGAGCTGTCCACACCTGTGGTGCTGAAATTCGATTTGAAAGACAATTCCCCACACCTTACTGCTACATGAAGGGATAAGCTTTGTATAGGCCCACCTACAATGCAATCGGATAATCTGGTAAGAATGTGTTGTTGACATAGTATAGTTGTGACAGTTGCCATGTCCAAACCAATGAAAATATTTAAGAGAATGAAGTGAACTTGCAGGACCTTCAGTGAAGCACTCAGTAGAGCTGAAGGTTTGAATCATGGATATGATCTTATACTTACCTGAATACCTGAATTAAAAATATCTGATGGTGGTGATGAACATGTGGGACACATTTCGAACAATCAGAAAATAAATATTGTTCTAAACTCACTGTTTGCAATTTTGTACAACCATTTAATTATGTTCTTTAATGCAATAGCAATATTTTTCAATTACATCAGAGAGTTTTTAATCAATTGAAATGATCAGCAGGTTTTATAAGGTGTGATTAAGTGTACAGTAATTAAATATACAGGTAATAAAATGTCAATTAACCCTTTGAAACAAATGCACATATCTGTAAAAGACCCCTTCATCATTAGCTGGAATTTTTTTGTTCATGAAAATGTTATTGATTTTCAACAAAATGACCATTATTATGAGTGGGATGTGTTTTTGCCTATTGTTCAAGAATCGGTGACCTATCTTGCCAGACATGCATTACCCGAGGACCGAGGCAAGGGTCAGCTGGCTGGGACTCCTCTGTGTATGGAGCAGTACTACAAGCTCTTCACAACTTGTCGCCTTCCCGGCCTGAAGAAAGACACTCTTGTGACCAAGACAAGCTCAGTCATGCCTGAACCTGAGCACATTATTGTGGCCTGCAGAAACCAGGTAAGGTTTAAACCCTGCTTTAGCTGATACTTCACAAAGAGTCATTGTGTCATTTCTGTCAACATGAGTGAGACGTGTGGGAATACAGTTCAAATTTTGATAAGAATTGAATAAAATGCGGACCCACTATGGCACACTGCGCTGCCGCGCAACTTGTCCATGGGAAAACAAATTTGGCTAGCCTTCATATGCCAACACCCCTCCCCCCCCTCTCTCTCTTTCTCCCTCTCTCTCTCTCTGTCATTTCCTGTCAACATCTTTACTGCTTTATCAAATAAAGGGAAAAGGCCCCATAAATCTTATCAGAAGTGAAGGTCACACACAGATCAAAAATATCGTCAAAAGTGAAGGTGGATAGGCTGAGCCTATCCCAATTGTTCTAGTACATGATGTCGTGCTCCACTCCATGGGCAAACATCTGTAAATTTTAGCACCATAGTGGCCCTTAAGAGCAACTTCAGAACGATCTCAGTGGCTGTGTACGTGTGTTAACGTATGATGATGTTTGGGAAACAGGTGTAGAAAATCTACGAACTTTCGTACCATCAGTCATTTGCATTGTACTTAAGCCTACTGTAAGATCAATCGTTATCAGGAAACACCCCAGGTCATCTCAGGTAAAAGGGTCTAGTTGCAGGCAACTTGTAGACTTCCTTTTGGAGTTTGAAAGACGTCTTTCAAGCCCTAAAAAGAAGTCCAGTTGTTCACAACTCTTACAGGTACATATACAGTGCCCTCCATAATTATTGGCACCCCTGGTTGAGATGTGTTAAAAGCCTTAAAATGAATTCAGTGTTTATTGCAGAAGAATACTGTCACACTGAAAATTTTAGGAAAATGTAGCCTTCAACTCAAATGAATTGTAGGAAAATTAAAAAAATCCCTGACTAAAAAATAATTATTTTTCATTAAATCACCTGTTCCACAATTATTGGCACCCTTAACAATTCCCAGGAAATAAATATAATTGAAGCATTTCTGTCATTTCTACAGTAGTTTACAAAGTTTACCAGAGTATGTAGAAACATTTAATTAGTAATTCATCACTTCCTGTTTCCCTGGGGTATAAATATGACGTGACACAGAGGCCATTTCTCTTATCCACTCTTAAACATGGGAAAGGCAAAGGAACACAGCATACAAGTGAGGCAGATGTGCGTCGACCTTCACAGGTCAGGCAGAGGCTACAAGAAGATTGCCACTCAACTGCAGCTGCCTATATCTACTGTGAGAGGAATAATTAAGAAGTTCAAAACAACTGGAACAGTGGTAAACAAGCCTGGACGAGGACCCAAGTTTATTTTGCCACCACGCACAGTGAGGAGGATGGTAAGAGAAATCAAAATATCTCCAAAGCTCACTGTTACAGAATTACAACAAATGGTAGCATCCTGGGGTCACAAAGTCTCCAAATCAACCATCAGGCGCTGTCTACACGCCAACAAGCTGTTTGGGAGGCATGCACGGAGAAAACCTTTCCTCACCCACAATCATAAACGCAAACGTCTGGAGTTCGCCCAGCGGTATTGGGGCTTCAACTGGGACCGTGTGCTTTGGTCAGATGAGACCAAGATTGAGTTTTTTGGCAACAAACACTCTAAGTGGGTCTGGCGTGCCACGAAAGATGCGCATGCTGAAAAGCACCTCATACCCACTGTGAAGTATGGGGGTGGGTCAGTGATGCTGTGGGGCTGTTTCGCTTCCAAAGGCCCTGGGAAGCTTGTTAGGGTGCATGGCATCATGAATGCTTTGAAATACCAGGACATTTTAAATCAAAATCTGTTGCCCTCTGCCAAAAAGCTGAAGATGGGTCGTCACTGGGTCTTTCAGCAAGACAATGACCCTAAACATATGGCCAAATCTACACAGAAATGGTTAACCAGACACAAAATCAAGCTCCTCCCATGGCCATCTCAGTCCCCAGACCTCAACCCCATTGAGAACCTGTGGGGTGAGCTGAAGAGGAGAGTACAGAGGAGAGGACCCAGGTCTCTGGATGATTTAGAGAGATTCTGCAAAGAGGAATGGCTGAAGATCCCTCTTTCTGTCTTTTCCCATCTTGTGAAACATTATAGGAGAAGATTAGGTGCTGTTTTGTTGGCAAACTGGGGTTGTACAAAATATTAACAACAGGGGTGCTAATAATTGTGACACACATTATTTGATGTCAAATAATTATTTCTTTATGTGGGATTTTTTCCCCACTGAATAAATGCACTTGTATTGAAGGTTGGATTTTTCTCTTTTTTTTCATTAAGGTCCCATATTATTTAGAGAAAAATAATAATAATTGGAAGCTAAAAAACACATCTCAACCAGGGGTGCCAATAATAATGGAGGGCACTGTAAACTCTTTTTGTGGGTGTGTGTGTGGGG
The DNA here is from genome assembly GCF_034702125.1 of Engraulis encrasicolus. Taxonomy (NCBI): domain Eukaryota; kingdom Metazoa; phylum Chordata; class Actinopteri; order Clupeiformes; family Engraulidae; genus Engraulis; species Engraulis encrasicolus. The sequence goes on from NC_085880.1 coordinate 29,003,512, forward strand.
GGGGAGGGGGTCAACTTTATTTAGACAGGACAGTGAAGAGTGGGACAGTAAGCGAGTGGGAGAGAGAGACGGGGGAGGATCGGGTCCCCAGTGTAACGGTGCAGTGCCCTAGGCTACTGTTAGTGCCACGGCAGGGCCTAAACTCTTTTGACAATTTCTCAATTTTATTGCCTCTGTGTAAGCCTTTCCTTTTAAACCATATTATCGAAAAGTGCTGCTAATGCCTTTCAAAGAATTCTACAAACTTTCAACAAGAAAAGTAGGCCTAAGTTAGACTGACCCAGCTCCCGAGACAGTTATAGCTGTTAGGCTAAATCCCATTACTAATTTCAACCCCTACCCCTACGCCTTCCCCTTGCTCGTCGTACTTTCGAACGAAGCAGTAAGGTGTAGGGCTTGAAACGCAACCCCTACGAATTGAGACACCTCTTCAACAATCACGGAATGACACTCACTCACACCTGTCACTAATTCCATTCATTAGGTTGACGTTAATAGTCATTTTTGTCATGTGCGTTTCACAGAGACAATGACTATGACACATTGGAACAATGTTAAACTTTGTACAATGGAATAATTATTGCCACTTTAAAACCGGCAATTACGGCAAAAATATTTAAATTTGCGCACTGTTGTGGATGCCGCGGCTTGCCGCCAATTTTTAAAGGCATTCGCAATGCATTCAGGGAAATCTGTCGTAGCCCTCCGTCTGGAGTGTGGTGTCGGAAAATATCTGTTTGGAGGGGTGGAAAGCCCTTCGGTGTACCCCTTCCCCTCTGTCTTAACGTGAATTGAGACGCCACTACTCCTACACGTGGACGCACAAAACGGAAGGGAAGAGGAAAGGTGTAGGGCTAAGGGGTGTAATGGGATTTAGCCTTTAAAGTGCAAATGATCATTGTGTATTTGCCTTGTGTTTTCCGTTAAACCTTGTGCCTATGCCCCAGGTTAAGTAGCAGTTAAGTAGCAGTCAAAGAAACTGAAGTTCAAAGGGATAAAGAAGATCCATTACATGGAAAACAATAAGTAATGAGATGGAATATCAATAATCTACTCAGAGGGAATGATTTGGCAGCAAATGACAGCAAAATGGCACAGGAATACATTACTAGGCGATATTCAGTGTGCATTCCTGAGCATGTGGTCATGAAACATTTGGTTACCTGTAAATTAGATCTGTGGAGCTTGATTAATTCACAAGCATCAGTACTAGAACATTGAAAGTGGAGTGACTGGCTTGACTCAACCTATTTCCCATCAAAAAAAATAAATAAATACATAAATAAAATTAAATTAAAAATATGTATATTAGTGGTGTCAACAATAATCAATTCGGCGATGCAATGCAATGCGGGCCATGGCCGATCCAATTCAATGCGGCAAGTTCCAGAATTTTTAAGTTTCAATTACTTCCGTTGATATTTCGGGAGCAAATGAATGTTAAATTAAATAAAAGAAAAAAAATAATTGAAAAAATAAATGAAAACTGCAAGACTGATACAGAAAACAGCCAATAAATTGTTGCTCAGTATCTGACTACTTGTATTGCCTCATCATGACTGATGAAACATTTGCTTTGCTTTCAGTAGAAATGTAATGCATTGCAATGCGTTGTAGAATTGAATCGCATCGAATCGAATCGCTACCTCCCGAATCATAATCGAATCGAATCATGAGGGCAGTGCCAATGCCCACCACTAATATATATATATATATACACACACACGCACACGCACACACACACACACACACACACACACACACACACACACACACACACACACACACACACACACACACACACACACACACACACTGCAATAATACTCATGTCTCATCATTGCAGTTCTTTGTGCTGGATGTGATGATCAACTTTCGGCACCTGAATGAGAAGGACCTGTACACACAGCTGGAGAAGATCAGGAAGAAGGCGGAGGGCGAGGAGCAGCACTTCCCCCCTATTGGCCTCCTCACCTCTGACGGACGCACACACTGGGCGGAGGCACGAGATATTCTAATCAGAGGTTAGAACCTAACTACTTTATGTTTCAGTTTTACCCACCATACAAATGTTAGTAATTAGGGGAGCAGTAAGTGATGTTGTGAAATTACAGAACTACTAATTTCTAATAGCGGCTTTTCTAGCTATGTAGCTGATTTAAAGGTAGAGTATGTAGGATTGGGGCCAGAGTAGGCATTGCAAATATGCTGCTCATTGCAACTATGTGGCCCATCCCCCAATCAGATCTTATATCATAATATTTACTAAGTAATACAGTACAATTATATTTACTGGTTTGAGGAAAGTACAATATGCTTTGCAGCTAAAGGTGTCTACACTGGAAATCAAAATAGCAGACAAGGAGAAGATCCACCTTTTTATGTATGAAAAGTGTGTATGCATGTGTATGTGTGTGCATGTATGTGTATGTGTTATGTACAGTATGGATATATTCAATTATATAGTGCACCTCAATATATTCAAGGAGGGAAGGGATCCTCCTCCTAGTTTAAGAGGTAAGTATTGTTGTGAAATTACAGACCTCCTCTATTATCAGATTCTCACTCTGAGTTGAAATATATGTGGTATAAAACCAATTTGAAATACTCCTCTGAAAAGGATGAGGGACTCTCATAACCTTGATTGTAACCTGATTGGATTTGTATGAGTGCCCCTCCTAGACTTGTGGAAAAAATCTTTATAGCAGCCAAAGCTTATGTTCCAAAAAATCCAACCTAGACCAAAAGGCCTAGCCTGGCGACGCCATCCTATGTACTCCACCCAAAGATTTTGGCTCCGCACATCGTCTGGCAAAAGCCTCAAGCTCGGTTCTCTCAGTGTTTAGCCAATCAGCAAACAGTTGAGAGTGGTGACGCAGAACTCACCCGCGAAGTCCGTTACTGATTGGTTAAGGTAGCTACAGTATATTCACACTTTCGTTTTGTTATTTGTATGCTTTTGCGACACTATATCGTAACAGGCATGTTAATAAAGCACAATATGGGTTTTAATTTGAGTTTGGAACTCCAATTAATTTAAATGGTAGAGTAAGATCAGACCATCTCCCACCCTCCACGGAGACGGATTCCTCATGGCTTTTGCCAGACTGATTGACGGAGTCAACAGTCGGCTTTTCGCCCAGGCTACAAAAGGCCTGTTATAGTATGTAAAATAATGTATGAAACACTACTGAATCATACTGTAGTTTAAAGGTGCACTGTGCAAGATTTTCAGTAGTTCATTTCCACAATTCATGCTGCCCATGCACTAATGTTACCATTTTCATGAATACTTATCACCACCATCAAATTCTAAGTGCTATGCTTTATGACTGGGAAAATTGCACTTTTCATACATGAAAAGGGGGATCTTCTCCATGGTTCGCCATTTTGAAATTCCAGAAATAGGCATTTTTAGCTGAAATACTTAATGCACTTGGACCATACTAGTAAATATTAATTCATTAATGAGTAAATGTTCATGAAAAGATCAAATTTGGTAGTAGACAGCACAGTTTCACTGATCAGGGGTGCGTTTCCGCAATGTTAGCTTTGAACTACAGATGTACTTTGTAGTTATCTACTTACTTCAAGGCGAAATCCGTGCATTTCTCGAAACCTTACTATTCCCACAGTAAGCCAAAAGTAGTGCGGCTACTTTCCTGAGTCCACACCGCTACTTACTTTCTTGGCATTGCAGTGCGTGACCAAAGAAGCAACAAGAGATAAGCATGATTGCTGAGTCATGAATCAGCTGTTTCCTCCTAAATTCAGAGCGTGAAGTAGAAAGCAATAGTGTACAACCACCACCAGCACATTTGATTGGATGTCACGACACCGTGACTCCGCTGTTTCCTCCACAACACACCTTGAAATTTCTTTGTGAAAAAACACGGCCGTGGCATTACAATCTGACACCGTCCGCACCAATAATGCAGTATTATCTGCATGCCGATTGGATTTCGTTTCATCCCGAGGTGTAATTTGTAAAATATTTGAACAATAAAGTTGTGGTTACTCCCAGAAAATCGTCTGTTGAAGTGTCATATCCCTAAGAAATTTTCGCGCGGATTTCATTCCATAGCCTGGTATTCACGCTTGCATCCCAATGGGAAAACAGAAGCCACACCGGTTCGAATCCACATGGTTGCAGTGCCACAATTTTGGAAATATCTGGCAGAAATAGATAATTTATGTTGTGCATTACCAACACACACGTGCAGCCAAGGGAAAATGTGTTACACTGTAGGGTCCAAAACACGATTTCACGAGTTGTTGTCAACATGCTGCACACTGGTTTCGAACCCGCGTAGCTCGCGTCTTCCCATTGATAGGCAAGCGTAAATACCCCTAGGCTATGAAATGAAATTCGCGCCAAAAATATTTAAGTACTTGACACGTAAGCCAGCGCATTTCCGGGAGTAACCAATACTTTCTTATGTAAATATTTCACAAATTACACATCGAAATGAGACGCAATTCAATCGGTATACAGCTAAAAGTATATTATTAGTGTGGGATTCATCAGATTCCAAGGATATGACGTTTTTTTTTCACGAACAAATGACATGACGTGAATTTGTGTTCTGAACACTCTCGCAGCTGTATCATCACTTTGTTTGCATGTCGATTGATTTTCATCGCTTTTGCACCACAGGATTAAAAGATATTGACACATTTGTGGTCAAATATGTACTACAAGTTTAGCTAATGGGTGGAGTCACACTCTGAAGTAGACTAGCGCTGTGTGTTACTTGGGGTGGCAGAGGTGATGTCTGGACTCAATGGATCTACTCCAGCTGTACTTCAACTTCATTGTCGAGATACGGATAGGAGGCGCCTCACTTTCAAAGTCACCACTACTTCAGAGTGCACATTACTCCAAGCAGTAGTTACTTTGTGTGCTAACGTTCGAGACACAGGAGTTAGCAACTTTTATAGTATCTACTCTGCAAAGTTGCTAACCGACTAGCTACTTCGCCTTTGAGAAATCTACCCCAGCATAGTTGCAATACCTACTTTGACCACATCCTGACCTACACAGTGCACCTTTAAGTAATGTTCAATTCATTGTCAAATTCAAGTTAACTTAATTGGCATGCCTATGAGTATGAGTGTGAACAAAGCTTATAAGAACCTTAGATATTAGTATAAGGACATTAGAACATTAAGGTCAATAAAGAATTCTCTACCATACAGATTCCACCAACAGAGACTCCTTGGACATGCTTGAGAGATGCTTGTGCGTGTTGTGCTTGAATGAGCCCAGTGGACTGGCCCTCTCTGACACTAACCGTGCATGGCTGATGCTCCACGGAGGAGGACCAGACAGAAGCGGGGCCAACCGCTGGTACGACAAACCCATGCAGGTGACAAACCCCATGCTCCTCTCGTGCTGTACACGGGAGAACTACAAACCAAAACGCTATGTATCAATTTTCAAAAAATATTCAAAAGTAATGTTTTTATTTATTGTTTTAATATCAATAACATCACAGTTTTGTTGTTTTGGGAATATTTGGTATGCCATTTTTGTAATATTTGGCAATTTGGTTTACTAAATTACATGCTACTTTAAATTAAAATGTAAGCATTTGTGAAAATTGCATTTATATGGCTTTTACAGTGTTTTGGGAAGGAATTAATACTCAAGTTTACACTCAGATTACACTCAAGTTACTGTTCACATTCTATCACTGATCAGCACTGTAATATTGTCAGTTTGTCATAGGTTTAGATGGCTGCTGTGGAGTTGTGTGTGAACACTCACCCTTTGAAGGGATCGTCATTGTCCAGTGCACAGAGTTTCTCCTGAAATGCATGTAAGTGTGAGAGAAGTTATATTATCGCACTCCAACTCAAACTCAGCAACTTCATGCATGTCAAAGCCATGCATTATGCGAAATGATGTTAATACGTTATAATTATGCTTATATAATTTATGAGTTGATGAATGGGGATACTGTAGCTAGGAAATAGTCAAAAGACCCATCTCCGTCATTATCATTACAGTATTTGAACATTTTTTAGCAATTTTCAGTTTGTCATGCTGACTGCTTCACCTTTGCCAATATTAATTTCATTTTCATTTTTCTTACATGCACAAGTAAAATAATACAAGGATACAAGGACACAAGGATATTCATTTGTCATGTACAGAGACACTTTCGTGTCACTTGTATTGAAATGCGTGGCCGGTGCAATAATACATATAAAAGAGGTCGATGAGTTTAGCTCATCGTCAACATTGTCAATACTGTGTGGTCTGGCTGGGTTTCTGTTTTATTACATGAAGGAAAGGAAGTCCGTCTAAGCTGGTGAGGGCAGCCAGTGTGAGTGAGCTACCCGCCCCAAGGCGACTGCGTTGGAAAAGCTCCCCAGCAATCCAGGCTCTTCTTGCTGCTTCAGCAGACAAATTACATCGGCAAGTCTACTGGACAACACAGACAAACACAGCACATGCAAACATACAAAATAGGCAGACGTAAAAAGACAAGTACACAAACACACACGCACACGCACGTGGAAGCACATTCCTCTTAACAAAAGCATATTTCACCTTCTAGGCTTGCCAAAAACCTGGACTTGGCGGTTTTCAAGTTTACAAAGTATGGAAAAGACCACATCAAGAGGCAGAGAATGAGCCCTGATGCATACATTCAAGTAGCGCTGCAGTTTACATACTACAGGTCAGTTTGATTGTTAGGTAAGTACTAAATCAGTCCATCGGTAAAGGGTTAAAAAAATCCTCAAGTAGGGTGCTTGCTGTAGTCAGGAGAATATGCCTTGGTCGGATCAATTTTGTTCACACCAGTGTTATACAGTAATACTGTGAACCTGTGTTTATCTGGTTTGTTAATAAACCATGTCCGCATATACAGTGCCCTCCATAATTATTGGCACCCCTGGTTGAGATGTGTTTTTTAGCTTCCAATTATTTTATTTTTTTTCTAAATAATATGGGACCTTAATGGAAAAAAAGAGAAAAATCTAACCTTCAATACAAGTGCATTTATTCAGTGGGGAAAAAATCCCACATAAAGAAATAATTATTTGACATCAATAATGTGTGTCACAATTATTAGCACCCCTGGTGTTAATATTTTGTACAACCCCCTTTTGCCAACAAAACAGCACCTAATCTTCTCCTATAATGTTTCACAAGATGGGAAAAGACAGAAAGAGGGATCTTCAGCCATTCCTCTTTGCAGAATCTCTCTAAATCATCCAGAGACCTGGGTCCTCTCCTCTGTACTCTCCTCTTCAGCTCACCCCACAGGTTCTCAATGGGGTTGAGGTCAGGGGACTGAGATGGCCATGGGAGGAGCTTGATTTTGTGTCTGGTGAACCATTTCTGTGTAGATTTGGCCATATGTTTAGGGTCATTGTCTTGCTGAAAGACCCAGTGACGACCCAGCTTCAGCTTTCGGGCAGAGGGCAACAGATTTTGATTTAAAATGTCCTGGTATTTCAAAGCATTCATTATGCCATGCACCCTAACAAGGTTCCCAGGGCCTTTGGAAGCGAAACAGCCCCACAGCATCACTGACCCACCCCCATACTTCACAGTGGGTATGAGGTGCTTTTCAGCATGCACATCTTTCGTGGTACGCCAGACCCACTTAGAGTGTTTGTTGCCTAAAAAGGTCAATCTTGGTCTCATCTGACCAAAGCACACGGTCCCAGTTGAAGCCCCAATACCGCTTGGCGAACTCCAGACGCTTGCGTTTATGATTTTGAGTGAGGAAAGGTTTTCTCCGTGCATGCCTCCCAAACAGCTTGTTGGCGTGTAGACAGCGCCTGATGGTTGATTTGGAGACTTTGTGACCCCAGGATGCTACCATTTGTTGTAATTCTGTAACAGTGAGCTTTGGAGATCTTTTGATTTCTCTTACCATCCTCCTCACTGTGCGTGGTGGCAAAATAAACTTGGGTCCTCGTCCAGGCTTGTTTACCACTGTTCCAGTTGTTTTGAACTTCTTAATTATTCCTCTCACAGTGGATATGGGCAGCTGCAGTTGAGTGGCAATCTTCTTGTAGCCTCTGCCTGACCTGTGAAGGTCGACGCACATCTGCCTCACTTGTATGCTGTGTTCCTTTGTCTTTCCCATGTTTAAGAGTGGATAAGAGAAATGGCCTCGGTGTCACGTCATATTTATACCCCAGAGAAACAGGAAGTGATGAATTACTAATTAAATGTTCCTACATACTCTGGTAAACTTTGTAAACTACTGTAGAAATGACAGAAATGCTTCAATTATATTTATTTCCTGGGAATTGTTAAGGGTGCCAATATTTGTGGAACAGGTGATTTAATGAAAAATAATTATTTTTTAGTCAGGGATTTTTTTTTTCTTACAATTCATTTGAGTTGAAGGCTACATTTTCCTACAATTTTCAGTGTGACAGTATTCTTCTGCAATAAACACTGAATTTATTTTAAGGCTTTTAACACATCTCAACCAGGGGTGCCAATAATTATGGAGGGCACTGTATACTTAGCAGTCAGATGTTTTGGTGATTTTCCATATACACCTGTCTTTAAAATGAGACACTGTGATCAGATTAACACAAAAAAAACAATCAAATAAGAAGCTGTTTACACGTAGGGACCTATACAGTATGGATATTTTTTAAAACACATGGGTTTTGGGTTTCACATTTCAAAACTGCTGTTTTAAAAGGGCTAAAACGCACCTGTAACAATGGAGTCTTTATTATTATCCACAAGTCGTGGATACACGTAACTGGACAAAAAATATCCAAATTTTAATATACGTATCCGCATACATGTAACTAGAACCTTAATGACTGGTGAGGCCAGACTCAAAGCCACAAAGTGGCAACCGTGAACAAGCCATTTTAAATTTTAAATACAGTACATGTTGATTTATCTTTTTTTTTTACAAACACAGGTGTCACAGAAAAGCTGTGTTCACATATGAGAGTGCTTCCATTCGACGATTTCAAGATGGCCGTGTGGACAACATCCGTTCAGCGACATCGGAGGCTTTAGCATTTAGCAAGGCTATGACAGATGAGAAGCCCAAAGTCTCGGTAAGTTACCATTTGAACAGGAGTTACCAGAGTCCTTTCATTCTTAATACCAGCTAAATTGATGCTCATGGTTTATGTTTCCGTTCAATTCACTGCACTGTATTTCCTCTACAAGAATGAAGAGAGGATGGAATTGCTGAAGGAGGCTATTAAAGCTCAGACAAACTATACTGCCTTGGTAAGTTCAAACAACGCATGCTATTGTACTTGTTAAACCTATTCTGCCTAATTCTATACACCAGATTACCAGCTGAGGAAGGTTTCTTTTATTTACTTTGCCTTATATGTCACCAAGGTCTTCCTGCACAGTTTGCCACTCAGCGCTCAAGTCTTCGGCCTTAGAGGGGTAAATACACAGTGAATAGAGAAGTGACCAGTTACTGTAAAGTCGTGACCAACACAACGAGTGTTCAATTCAAAGTTTTTAAACTTCAACTTTATTCAACTTAAAAATTCAAAATGTTGAGTTAACGCAGCAAAATGGAGAAGGGTATAGGCTACTGAATAGCTATGGGTAGAGATTAAGAAAGATGAGGGTGTAATATCTGAGGCAGATGGAGAGAAGGGATGGAGGATGGGGGGAAGGCATAAAAGGGAGATGGGAAGATAGTGTAGAGGGAGTAGTAAAAGGGTATAGAGGCTTTTCAGAAGAACAATGAGGATACGCATATAGATGAAAAGACAGATACAGACATAACGAGAAGTGAGATGGGTAGGAAGAGAAAAGGAATGATGAAGGGAAATAGGCTGAAAAGTGTATCTATTGTTGAACGTAGGTTACTGTAGGGTATAATGACTATAATGAATGGTGGTATGGGGACCAATGGAGACTAATCCAATGCACCCTATGACGTCATTTTCCGCCAGGATAGTTTTCCCACCATTTCAATAGTTCACTCTCTGAAATTTGGATTAAGCATGTATGCATACATCTTCGTTCTCGCTGGAGAATGGACTCTCGCAGGAGAGTGGCTGTCCACGCGGTGGACTGATCATCGAAGTGCTTCACGGGGTTGGCAGCGACCACTGCACTCAAGAACAAACTCTCGCAGGAGAGTGGCTGTCCACGCGGTGGACTGATGATCAAAGTGCTTCACGGGGTCCGCCGGGACCACTGCACTTAAGAAGCTGAGAGATTACGTGCGGTATTGGGCAAGATCGCTGGCCGTGGTGCTGAAGTGCTGCCACGGCCGAGAAATGTCTATGCAGCAAACATTCTCGAGCTCGGGAGTACGGGGCGCCACTGAAAGATGTGTGAACTCTGAGTGGACACCCCCCGACAGATGATGGTTGGAGAGCAATGGAGCGAGGTGAACTGGAAGAAAGCTACCAGTTCCCACAGCATCAGTTTGCTGGCTGGCAGTTCTTGGTGCCTTTGGCAATGTCCTGCAAGTCTCATTCTCTCCTTGGCGAGTCGTATTGCGAGAATGAGATGCAGCTGGTTAAATAGGCATGCCTATCTTTTCACGCTGAACTCGGGAGTAGAGTGACAGTAGAGTGCAGGTGGTAAATTGGGCATGCCAATTTTCATTACGCTTCTCTCGAACTTTCGGGGTTTTTTTTAAACGTGCATTTGCATTTTGTGAAAATCAATAAAAATGAAAAATCTCCTCCCTCAATTTTTTACACATGATCTTTGGACAAAGTCGCACTTAAGTTATCTGTTGAATTTCTGATACACCTCATCGTTTAGCAGTGCTCAGCCGCTTTGTCGGAGCCGGTGTGCGGAAGCCCTAAGCCATTTCATACCGGATTTCTCCTTTAAGCTTGCTCAGTTCTTTCTGTTGCCATGGCTACTTAGGCAGGTTCACTGCTTGGCTCCGCATTGCTGCGTGCAGCTATATAATAATTTAGGCCTACTTACTGTTGACATACACAGAGATTAGCATACATACTTTAGTACATTTTGTTGTTTATAAGTGGCCTGATACTGTATGTGTTTTTTTCGTCATATTAGGCAGTCGCAGGAGAGGCCATTGACAATCACCTTTTGGGACTGAAGGAAATGGCCAAGGAGCTGTGTATGGAGACGCCTGAAATCTTCACTGATGACACTTACACAGCCAGCAATCACTTCATCCTGTCCACAAGCCAGGTAGCACATGCTTATGCGGACAAATCAAGGATCATTGAGAGGAACTAGATGGATCACTAGGTTGACAATAATCAAGCATGAAAATGCTGTTCCAAGGGAACCGTTTTTGGTAAGCTAATGTGTCAGGTAAAAAGCATTAAGTTCAGGTAGTTTGCTACTGTAAAAAAACAGAGTTGGAGAGATGGGGTGGAATGTTTTGTGGACTTATTAGAATAGTGCACATGCTGTTTTTGATTAGCTATCTGATTACGGATATATATGTGTGTGCAATGTTGTGTGTAATGTCTTGTGTGTAAGGTGTCTGCTTCTGGACACCTTAATTTCCCTCTGGATAATAAATGATACTCTCTACTACTCTACGTCTCCCAGGTCGGAAGTATGCTTCTAACTATCTTATCATCAACCCCCTCCACCCAGGTCCCGACCTCAGAGGACATGTTCTGTTGCTATGGTCCGGTGGTACCCGATGGATACGGAGCCTGCTACAACCCCCAGCCAGGCTCCATTCTCTTCTCTGTATCGTCTTTCAGTGACAGCGACCTGACCTGCTCTGACTTGTTTGTGAAGGACCTAGAGGTTTGCCTGCTGGAGATGGAAGGTTTATGCTGTAAAAATGCTAGTGTTGTTTAGAATGTAGTTCCAGAGCTTTGTCTCCTGCACTGTAAAAAGAGATCTATAGGATTTACTCAATTTAATTGGTGTAAGGATTTCCACAGTCCTAGATAGAGTATTACGTACCCCTACATATTCAGTTAAGATTAACCAATTCCAGAAGTTCTGTTATACTGACCACATCAAAGTAAAAAATACTGGTAAAAATGGGGTAACATTTACTCATTTCAGGTAGCTTTTTATCACCACTTGTTACTGTTAAAAATTGGTTAAAATTTACTCATTTCATGTAGCTTTTTATTAACACCTATTACTGATAAAAATGGGTTAACGTTTACTCATTTCAGGTAGCTTTTTATTACCACTTGTTACTGTTAAAAATTGGTTAAAATTTACTCATTTCATGGAGCCTTTTAGTATTACTGCTTATTTATCAACTGTTAATTATTCTGATTACTTTATTGCTGTGTTATTCTACTCTGAGTAAAATATTTTAATACTCTTTTCACCTCTGGTTAATAGGAATAAGAAAAACACAACAATAAAGTAATCAGAATAATTACTCTGTTGAAATTGTACTCAATCACAAGTAAATGTACCATTGAAAGAATCTACTTAGGTAAAAATAAAAAGTATATCATTTAAAATTAAAATAAACTTTGAGAAAAACTAAAAAGTTACTTTTTAACAATCAGTGTTTTCTGCCTCTACTGTGTTGTGCAAACGTCCACCAGGGAAATTACAATTACAACAAACCTGTGCATATCAACCAAGATGTTTTATTTAAAGGGATATCGCCAACAGGAAAATGTGAAAAATGAGCAGATACACAATGTTTCAGTTTATCTCACAAAAAGTAAACAAACATAAACTACAGGACCATTTAATTCACGAGTTTGCCCTGGAGTATGGTAACCATAGTCAATAGGCATAATTCGATGTTAGCTGGCCTCTGTCCTGGGACTCTGCAGAGATCATGCGGCACGAGATCCGCTTCCACTCCATAAGTGCAGGGGACATGTAGCTGGGTGATCCAGTGAGATGAGGGAGTAGGGGGAGGTGCTGGGACAATTAGGATAGCCTTTGCGCATGACAGGGGAAGGAGGGATTTAAATTTACGCGAAGGCGGAAGCTAGACATGGCAACTGTCAATAACTCTCAGACTTCCTCCAGAACTAGGTTTATATAAACAATATGTAGAATTTGTAGCAGTTTTTGACAGAAATAGTCAAATTTTGTTCCGTTTTCACTTGGTTACTGATAAAGGCACATCAGTGTATACTGTTCTACCATTAAACTGCACACATAAAAAGGATACCAGTTTCTTTTAAAAAAGGATATCAGTTCCAGTCTATTTGGTGTCCAGGACAACAGTTTCAAACAAACGGGCTGCTCTACTTTTCAAAGACTAAATCCAAGAATACTCAGAATTCGTTTTACTCTTTGAGGAAGACATACAGCAGTGAAACATCAGAGTCCAACCATACTGATAACATTGCAAAGATCTCCTACTTATTACAAAATCACTTGTTTAGTGGTAAATAGTTGGGCTACGGGACAATTTAAACCGTCAGGCCACTCAGAGAAACCATTAGCAATTACAGCATACTGTATACTGGAGAGGCCAGTAGAGCTGCAAACTGGCTCACAGAGACCGGAGGTGCTGTGGACGTTGAAGGCACGGTGGATGGTGGCAGGGATGACCCAGGTGCTGCAGGCACAGTGATGACTGGCAGCATGGTGGGGAGTGGCACGGATGACCCAGGCGCTGCAGGCACGGTGATGGCTGGCGGCACGGATGACCCAAAAGGTGGATGGTGGCAGGGACAACCCAGAGCATGGCAGTATGGTGGAAAGAGCTGCTGCACCGAATGGAGGGACTTCAGGGATGGGCACAGTGAAGTCCTCAACCTTTTCAGGATTGTCCTCCACTGTGATGACCCTTTAACAATAACACATACTGATTACTACATATGCGAGCGAAATACAGTATGCCAAAAAGAGTAAAAAGATAATGGACAGAAAAACAACGTACAGTGCCTGTATTTATATGCCCAGTATCTCCTCTCGTTCCTCTTCAGGACCATCATCTCAGGTGTGACCACAGAACACTGTCGCCTTCTTTCATCAGGCTGCCCTTCTCCCGCTCCTGGGTCTTCTCAATGTTGTCAGTTGTCATGCACCTGAACACAACCCTGTGACAAGATACACTATTAAGAATACTCATTGGTTAAACTTTTTTTCTTTAAAGGTACATTCTAGTGTCTGTTTTGGTCATCTGTCTAGAGCTGAAAAAGTAAAGGGGTTGAGTTATTAGTGACAGTTGTGACCAATCCACAGTGTATTTGCCCTCTACACAGCTCTTGACAGCTTCACATAGAAGTTAAGTCATCAGACTGCTCACGCATTGTTGACTCAAACACACACACAGACAGTGCAGACCCTAAAGAGAGATGACCTGCCGTCCTTTTTTTTAAATAGAGACCCTAAAAAGAACACTTGTTACGCTATTCTACGGGAATAGGCTGTTTCAGAACATAGGAGTTTGTTTCAAGAAATTTAAGAACGTCCGGACTGAGGCCACCATAAGGAATGAGCGGTGCCCACTTCATATCTGAAGTTAACGTGACCATCCATTTGCTTATTTCAGAAATAACACCTGGCTAGTTTCTTTACAAATGTGCATACATGGTCCATTGTGCTCCAACAATGAGAGCGCAGCTTGATTATGTCACATCTGTATGCAAACAGTAAAGGGATCTATTGACCTCAAAGGTGCACTGTGAAATGTATTTGGCAGTCTCGTTCCATATTTCAATGCGGGCCCAGTCATAAATCTTTTTCACTGATTCTTACCACCACCATCAAATTCAAAATATTCTCTATGACTGCGCAAATTGCAATATTAGTTATAATAGTACTAACTGTAAATATGAGTTTATTATTTAGTAGAGGTGCTCCAATTGCTCGGCTGCCGATCATGACCGGCCGATAATGGCCAAAAATAGCCTGATCGGTGATCGGAAAAACATGCCGATCAAAAAACCGATCGAGAGATATTAAATTCCTCACGCAACCATTTGCCTTTACACCTGGCGCTGCATGTAGGCGCTGGCTCTGCACAGCTGCAACTGCACCAAAAGAAGGCATCTTTGCTTGTCTATAACTTTTCGCCATTCCCCCCTTCATTTCCACCATTCATAACCATATCTGCATCAACAATGATCTGATTTTCCGATCCATGCGCCGTTTACCTGACAATGTAATTTGCGATTGAGTACTCGCCAGTGAGCCATGTTACGTTATAACCTGTGTAGTTGCCTTGGTCAGCACGCGACAACTTCACGTTGTCAGCACAAACATGTCAATTATTGTTTTCAAAGTTGTAATTGGCAGTCAGTCGATTAGTTTGATAGTCGCTGAAACACCAAACGGCGACAGATGTGGTTAAAACTTGAGAGAGAGATTCAGAACGGTAGTGGAGCACTGCAACTGTGGACGGTGACAGAGAGGGGAGGGGCTCTCCTCACGAGGCTGCTCATTTAAAGCGACAGGTTGTTTTTTTCTCGCATGTGGAAGACTATTTGATGTAATGTTTCAGTTTCAATTCAATCTTAAATAGTTTAGTTATTCTATGCAATAACTTATACATTGATTAATACTGTAGACTGTATTACCAACACTAGTCTGAAAGATAATAATAATAATAATCATAATAATAATAATAATAATAATAATAATAATAATAATAATAATAGCCTAATAATAGACATGTGCAAATTAAGATTGATTGGTTTATGGGCAGAAATGGTATTCAATAAGGATAATTAATAGGCTATTAAAAAAAATAGGAAATCATTTTTGTGATCGGCAATGATCGGTAATCGGCAGATAAAGATTTTTGGTGATCGGTATCGGTGATCGGACCCAAAAAATGGTGATCGGAGCACCTCTATTAGTTAGTTGCAAAATCTACTCTGCCACCATCCTACACAGTGCACAGTGCAACAAGGACAGCAAGCCTGAGTGAGTGAAAATGGCTATTCATAAACAAATAACATGACAGTGTTATGGCCTTTAAGTCTGTTTATTTTTCTTCAGTCGGCGACTTACCCTGTTCCAGAATGACTTCAGGACAACCATGCATATAAAAGATGCAACACCACTACCTGAAACACATATTAAAAGCACATAACAATTAAGTTACAAGTAAGTCATTCTTGGTCATTAATATGACTTGCCACACACCACATAGGCTGTAGCTTACATGAGAGGTAAGCAGTTACCGCCTTTTCTCAACTCCTGCAGTAGGCAGAAGCAGAACACCTTCATTGTGCACAAAACATTGTGAATAATTTGACATGGATAAAGTTTAAGAAGTTGTAAGCTTACTTTTACACTCGATTCTTATGTAAACATTTCTACTCCTTGCAATATCCGTTTTGAAGCATTTGTTTCACTTTTTATACTAGTTATGAAAATATAGGCTACCGGTATCTTTTCGTTGGACTGCCCTTCCTAATGTCAAACGTCATCACTTCGGTACAACTGAAGTGTGTGGTAACTGCGGAGACCAGCGAGAGAGAGAGAGAGAGAGAGAGAGAGAGAGAGAGAGAGAGAGAGAGAGAGAGAGAGAGAGAGAGAGAGAGAGAAGGGCTGTGCTTATGGAACCTGCGCGTGTCTGATCATAGCGAGTCCTTCGACTATGAAAGCAACTATCAAACGATCGTTGTCAAAACTAACACTGAGGTTGAGTTTGCAACGTCCAACAAAAAATAACTGACTTCATGTTAGGTGATGTTATGACCGTGGATGATCACATTGGGAGGTCCCTCGCCCAAAAACCTCTCACCACTACTCAGAGTAACATAAGGGCGTGTTGGTCTAGGACTACTTACTATGATACATTTACAACAAACTAATCAATGTCTCCTCGCAATGTTAACGGATTGATCCTTTGTTAGCGTTTATGCTCAGCAGGATTTAGCATGTATAGGATAGCGTTGTTTAAAAAGTTATTTGATGATCGATTCCTCTCGCTCCCCCTCTCCCTCCCAGTAACACAGGCAGGCACCCGGCA
Organism: Engraulis encrasicolus; assembly: GCF_034702125.1. Taxonomy (NCBI): domain Eukaryota; kingdom Metazoa; phylum Chordata; class Actinopteri; order Clupeiformes; family Engraulidae; genus Engraulis; species Engraulis encrasicolus. The sequence continues at coordinate 29,020,356 of NC_085880.1, forward strand.
TGCACACACCGTCTGTCTCGCTCCCCATCTTCAAACTGTCATTCAAACTAAGAATGTCTACGATTATGATTAATAATACAAAAAAGTCTTTAGTTGACTCGGCACGGAGGCATCCCAGAATGATGACTGTTTACGCACACTGCTTTGACAGTTGATATGAAGCATTTCGTCGCGCATTTCATTGATTTGAAAACTTGGTGACCATAGGAATTTACACATTTTCAAAACAACATTCAAAGAGGACGATTCGCGACTGGAACTGTTGAAAGACTTACGATGAAGGATTCAGTGACCAGCTACAAACGCCCGTTCCATGTTGAATGGATTTATTGAGGCGAATGAAATAGTGAAGTAATGTGCCGTTCGTAGTCTGTCTACGAGCACAGTCCTTTAGGTGCATGTAACTTGTAAGATTATCACACTACAGCCTTGTGTGAAAGCAAAAAAGGAGGCTTTCTTGTAGAATTTTCTCCTCCGTGCTTTCGCGTGATGCAGAGCATCAAGTGGCAGTGGCAGCGCAAACAGTGGATGGAACAGTCGGCAACAATATAGAACGACACACGAGGTCAGGTCACCACCAGCAGCCAGTCCCAGTCTGCGCGCCAAAAATAGCCAACATTTGAGAATGGAAAAAAACTCGGCTGCAGTGGGTTTCATTCTACAACATTTTGAAATTGGTAGTGCTATCCGTTCATCTTGAACACAGGGCATACTTGTTGCCTTTTCCAAACGAAGTTTGAACGGCAGCTTACATGGTCCATTGACCTGTCTGTCTGCCCTTTGCGTTGCTGATAGCAGCTGCCTGAGTCACAGTCAGACAGTTACGAGCCAACTACAACTCTAGCGTGATTTAGTTTCCTTTTGATCATTGTTCATGTTTTGTATCCCATGTTTAATGCACGAGATGGCCAGCTTACCTTCTGAATTTGTCTCGTCCATTGGAAGTTAACTTCATCCACTGCGAGGCTTGCCACAGTCGCCGGTTGATTCTTCATTCAATGAAGTCCCAGAAAGCAATGCGCATTGCGGGCCTTAACCAATTTCAATAGGTAGTTTTGACAGAGACGGTTTGGATCATACTAGCCAATAGTATTAGTTACCGTGTTGGAATGTAAATTGGGTAAAGTTTAGTCATTTATAGGTAGTTTCGACACTAGCCATTAGTATTAGTTATAGCGTATGAATGCAAATGAGGTATAGTTTAGTCATTTCTCACCAGTACTAAGTCCTACTCCTTATTTATAGGTAGAGTGAGTATATTATACTCCTTGCATCAGAGTAACCTCAGCAACCTAATTTGTTGGGGTAAAAAATATCATTTTTTTGTCAGTGAAATGTACTGCCCCTCAAAATCCTTTTTATCAGTGTGGTGACTGGAAGTGGATATTCTGTGGTGAGCAGGCCCACCTCCAGTGATCCAGACATGTAGCTCCAGGTTCAGGCCACCGCACATCGGGTCCAACAATTGTTTGTCAGCGTTGATTATTTGAATCCATTGTTGAATCCACCTGCTACTATGCTACTATACTACTTGTTTGCTGCATAAAGTGTGCTGCCAGTGTCTGCTGCCAGGGGTAACCAACATTGTGCTGATGTGCGGTGGCCTTTCCCTAACATCAGTCCAGAACTGAAATGTATTGGGAAAGGTTCCAAAAATAAGTCTTGTCACTTTTTACTCAGAATGTACTTTTTGAAAGACCAGCAGAGTTGGGCAGTGATAGTTATAGTAATAATTAAGTAATAATAGTAATAAAGTTATAGTTCAGCACAATGTATTGCATCCAGCAGAGAAGCTTTAACAACAACTGAGTTTTTTATGTCCTTCCAACCCTGTAACATTATATAAAATTCCGACAGTTTATTATTTTATTAATATTATGAGAAACTTATTGGCTGTGGCATCAGCCTTCCGTAGCTCCTCTTAAAGTGCCAGTGGTATCTATCCAGTACATATGATTTAGCACTATACACTTGTGTACTTGAGCAGAGTACCTTTGGAAGAAGACATTTGATGACCTCAACTCTTCAGCCATGGCCAAAGGGACGTTTGAATCAAAATATGTTTACGGCCTAAATGCACTTTAATGTACAGTATCTTACATAGATTTGAGCACATTGATTGAGCACAGCTTTTTTTTTGCTCTAGTTGCTATTGTCAGTTTGTGAGGATTCTCTGTGAGTAAAGTCACATGTGAGGAACACTCTGATTTTAAACAGAATGGTAGGAGTACTGGGCACGAGTCATGTGAACTCTTTATTTATTCCAAATGTGGCCGTCTTTTGGGAATATTTCAGTTTCAGAACACTATTCCACACATGTAAACGCAATATTCCTGAACTTGTTTAAAACAGAAAGCCTACTGACAATATTCCATTTGAAACCGGAACATTCTGTGCATATAAATGTGTTTCACTGATACCTTTGTCTGTGAGGACTGTTATTTTTTCATTGATCCAGGTCGTAAGTTGTAAGTAACTGGTTTGAACTTCCTTTTCTTCTTCAGAGTCCCTTTCAACTCCTGTGAGTCGCTGTCACCTGATTTTGTTTAATGTTTTCTTCAATGTTAATGCTGGTCTTCGGTGTAAACAGACAGGAACAGATAGTAGTAGTAAAATCACCTTTCTTTACTGAAGCAGGTAATCTGGAAAAGGATAAGCTTACATCATATTCGGCAAACAAGATACACTCTCTGCAGTGCAATTACTTGTTATAACTTATTTGGCTTAACCATGTGGCCTCCCAGGGATGGCAAGACTGAAAGTGCTTGGGTCAAATATATATACATGTGGAATAGCTGCATGAAAGCTCTGTTGTATGAATTTATTTCTGTCTTTCTTTTTTGCTCTCATAATTCTCTATGCAACATTCTACCTGCACTTTTCAGTTAATGTGAATTTTACAACAGTTTCACAAGAATAATAATATGGTAATAGCAATAGTCTAGTGATTAAAATATCTGTATTGCTAGTTCATGTTGCAAATGTCATAATAGATATCATTAGTATATATTGTTATACAGATTGTGCTGAACAGTGATGTGAAAATTTGTGAAAAGTCAAACGTGCGTATCAAATCTTTTTTATGTATTTTTTTTCCTTTGAAGAAATATTTTCATATTTTGCCTAATGCTGAGTGTGGGTAACATTTGTGTGTCATCCAAATGATCTAGGAATAATAACAATTGTGCTTTGTAATGCAAAAAGGGAAAATAGCAAAAGCCTTTGTATTGTATCCACTTAAAGCACATAATTCTTAATAGTGTTGTGTGTTAGTAAACAGACTATATTTTTTGGACTCAAAAGTATAAATATAGATATAATGTGGAAATATTCTTAGTATATACAGTATATCACGAAAGTGAATACACCCCTCACAGTTTTGCAGATTTTTGAGTATATCTTTTCCTAGGAAAGCATTACAGAAATTTCACTTTGACACAATGATTAGTGACCTTTTAACAACATATTTAACCGCTTAAATTTCTTGTTCACTCAGAAAAAAACGAAATACAGCCAATAATGTTAGAACATGTACTCACAAAAGTGAGTACACCCCAGATTAAAATCCGGTAGAGAATGGGCTGTGTTGGCTCGAATCGTCTCGAATTGAAAAGGGATTAAAACGGAGGTCATCAGTGTGTGTTTCAACCTTTCTTTGCATTGAACTTTTACATTTTGAGTCTGCATCTGGCTTAAATAGATTGGTGTGAGATTTGAATGCAATCCTATGGAGAATAGCAGGATCTGCTTCAGTTGTCACAGTGCATGATGACATGCATGTTTCTTTTAGGTGTATTTCAGATTGCCAATATTGACAGCATTCATGCATCCCCAAACTATGTCAGTCCCACTGCCATGCTTGGCTATGGAGAGGATACAACTTTTTTGTAAAACTCACTTGTTTACCACCACACATGCTTGACACCATCTAAAGCAAATGTGTTTATCTTGGTCTCAAGAGAGATGAACAGACCAAGGATATGGATCACTGGAACCATGTCGTGTGATCTGAAGAGACCAAGATAAACAAATATACTTTAGATGGTGTCAAGCATGTGTGGTGGTAAACAAGTGAGTTTTACAAAAAGGTGTATCCTCTCCATAGTCAAGCATGGTAGTGGGACTGACATGGTTTGGGGATGCATGAATGCTGTCAACATTGGCAATCTGAAATACACCTAAAAGAAACATGCATGTCATCATGCACTGTGACCACTGAATCAGATCCTGAAATTCTCCATAGGATTGCATTCAAATCTCACACCAATCTATTTAAGCCAGATGCAGACTCAAAATGTAAAAGTTCAATGTAAAGAAAGGTTGAAACGCACACTGATGACCTCCCTTTTCATCCCTTTTCATTTCGTTTCAATTCGAGACGATTCGAGCCAACACAGCCCCTTCTCTACTGGATTTTAATCTGGGGTGTACTCACTTTTGTGAGTACATGTTCAAACATTAATGGCTGTATTTTGTTTTTTTCTGAGTGAACAAGAAATTTAAGCGGTTAAATATGTTGTTAAAAGGTCACTAATCATTGTGTCAAAGTGAAATTTCTGTAATGCTTTCCTATGAAAAGATATACTCAAAAATCTGCACAACTGTGAGGGGTGTATTCACTTTCGTGATATACTGTAGTATTTATGGTTTGACAGGTGTCCATATTATGCATCATTTGTCTGGGAAAGTAATGTAATGTAATGTAACAGAAAAAAAGGATAATTACTTATTTTTGTTAACAAATATTACATTGTTGTGCTGCTCAGTTTAATAACAACTAAAAATGAAATTATGATAATAAAAAAATACCCCTTGTTTCACTCTGTATCACTTTGTTACACAGCAAGAAGTCAATTTGCTGAGGTCAGGTTGATGGCTTGTGACCATTCATCTTCCTCTTGATCACCTTCCAGAGGTTTTCAATGGGGCATGGGCCAGGAGTTTGGGCTGGCTATGACAGGGTATTGATCTGGTGGTCCTCCATCCACACCTTGATTGACTAAACTGTGTGGCTTGGAGCATTGCCCTGGAGGCAAGGAAGCAAGTTTTTGTCCAAGATAACTCTGCATGTGGCTTCAGTAGCGTGTCCTTAGCAACAGTGTTAATTTTGTCGACTAGACTAAGACTAAATATATTAGTCGACTAACCTTTTGAGAGTTTAATCGACTAAATTCTGACTAACAAAAATGATCTGTGAAAGACTAAAACGAGACTAAAATGTTAAGGACTTAAAGTCGACTAAATAATGACTAAACAAAAAATGATTTGTGAAAGACTAAAAGTGACTAAGACTAAGAACTAACTTTTAGTCGACTAAATTCTTACTAACAAAAATTATTTGTGAAAGACTAAAAACGACCAAGACGTAGACTTTTTTGGGGGGCTCAGACATAAACAACCACAACTAAAACCTATACATGAATTGTTAATTGGTAATTAACATTTAAAGGGACACTATGGGATTTAATTACAGCTGAATCCATCCACCGATTTTACTTTTAGCAGACTGACCCTAACGAATATTGGGGGAGAAGCTTCTCTAACAAAACAAAAATCCCTTTACGAATACGTAGCACCAGCGACATATTCACATTTGTATGCACTATTGACTGCTTTACCAGAATGGCAATAAGCAAGTCCTAGTGCATTACTAAAGGCCCTGTGTTTTATTGTATTGTGACTTAAACTGAAGACTAAAATGTTTAGACTAAAACCAGACAAAATAGTTGTGGACTTTTAGTCGACTAAATAATGACTAAACAAAAATTATTTGTGAAAGACTAAAACTAGACAAAAATGTTGAGGAATTTTAGTCGACTAAATAATAACTAAACAAAAATGATTTTTGAAAGACTAAAAGCGACGAAGACTAAGAATGGACGTTGACACAAGACTAAGACTAAGACTAAATAAAAAAATGGATGACAAAATTAACACTGCTTAGCAAAGATGAATCTGCCCAATTTTAGCCTTGCGGAAGCTCCCTCAGATCATCACCAATCCTTGGCCAAATGTAACATCCAATGTACAGTAACACCTGGTCATCTAATGTTTTGATAGAGACCTGGAGAGGTCTACAAGCCACACTTACTGTGAAATTTATCAGAGAATGGGTGATAATCTGATGGTGCTTCAACAAGGCTTGAGTAGATTCATCTTGGCGAAGGGAGCGCAACTGAAGCCACATATGAAGTCATCTTGGAAGAAAACTAGCTTCCCTCCAATTCCATTGGAACTGTTTGTACGAAGGGTTCAGAATTAGCCGTTTCGTCCCTGTTTGGTAGCACAACAAAAACTAATTTTTAAGATTCATACTGCTACAAGAGGGATGATGATGAAGGGGTTGTGTGAAAATTTGTCAGCATAAGGAAGAATTCTTCAACACCATAATATACAGTTAGTCACATTCATACCCTCCTACTATTGCAAACACTGTCAGGGTGCAGTGATTTGATTGGAAACCTTCTGAGACTGAAAAAAAAGAATACATAATAGGGAACCGAAATCCCAAAATTACAGTAGCTTTTTTTGATTGCTAAAGCTAAAATAGTGAGTCTGGAGGAATCCATATAGGCTATGGCAAACTGGAAGTTTTTTTGAATTACATGTTACTCTATTGTCCCATGGAATTGCTCTGAATGTAGTCAGCTGCTTTGTCAGAGAAAATAGATCCAGGTAGAAATAGTTATGTCACATATGTTACTAAACCTCCAACACATGAAACCATGTGATTGATGCTGGGTGAAGATGAGCCTGGACTGCTAGAAATTTAATTTTGTCCTAAAAAGATGAGTGTGAGTTAAAGTGAGTCAGATGTATTATTGGGAAAAGTGAGACACTTCATGCCATTATAAAGCACATGTTAATTAGGTCTCAAACACATTTCAGTGAAATATTAAATTAATTGGATTTATTGTTAGTAATACATTGTAGCACAGCCACAATGTCAGACCCTTATACCAGGAAGACATCCTTGGCAAAAAAACAAAAAAAACACCCCTCACAGAGATGGGGCGTGTAGCCACTGAGGTCATCCATGAAGTAATTGTCTTATCACCCCAAATATTGGCTTTGCAAAGTGTTCTTGTTAATCTAGCTGCTCGGATCCAAACGTGGTCTTCAAAGTTTTAAAGTAGAAAAGTCTATCAGCTTACACTGGGGTGGCTCACTTCACCCCACTAATATTTGGCCTGTCTCTGTTCACCCAGTCACTGTGTGAAGCGTAAAATGAGACATGGCCACTAACATTTTTTCAAATCATATTTGTACTGCCCTTTGCCCGGAAGATATTCAGATCACTACTATTGAATATCCTAAATAAGAGGGAAATATGTACATTTACAGACATAATATTCACTTGGCTAGAGAGAAGCTCCTCTGAAAAGTCTCACACATCCTTCTGCAGTCATCGGTGCCGCGAGGGGGGTGGGGTGGGGTGGTGTAGGTGTTACAGATTCTAAGGGCCCGACAGCACTGACAGGGCCCCTGGAAGGATGCTGATAACATAATTTGTCATTTTCGGGACCCAACATTTGAATCTTTCATGGGGCCCAACAATTTTAGTGGCGCCCCTGTCTGCAGTTAGACAGCTATCCATCAATAGTGGTAACTGGTAAGGTAACTGACATACTGTACAATATATGAGGGTGAGACACACTGTAGGCCTATCTAAAAATTGGAAAAGAGGGAGAAAAAGAGTTTGTGTTAAGGAAAGCAATTATGGGAGTGTTTGGCACAGCTGAACCTCAGTCATTTGGAATGAGACGATAAGGCCAACCGAAGTGCATCTTTTGTTTACATGCTGTAGACTAGGCCGGGGGGTTGGAATGTCAGTGAAATAAAGATTACAGTGAATGTAAGGACTGGTACTTGGAAGGATTGAATGGATGTACTGAAAATCTCTCTCTATCAACTGTGTTGAAGCGACTAGCTTGAAAAATGTGCAATCTTAACATAGGCCTACCCTATACGATTTTCGTATGTAGGCTGGTCCATACGTAACAATCTATTACAGGGGACGTCACTCACGAGAGAAGCTATTGCTGGGTTTAGAAAGATCCCTTACCAAGGCAGGCTATCAACACAACAGTTGGCATTAGCCTAGACTATTTGCTTTCTCACCATTCGCCACGCTGCTGTCGGTCGCTCAGAATGCCTAAAGGCGCATTGGTGACAGTACGATATGGACCATACAACTCGTGTGGCATTGTTGATCACAGGACATTCCGACTCGAGGGCCTCCAAGGTAACCCTCAGGCGTAATATAAACTTCCCTGCACACTATAGATTGTAATGTATTCTTAAACCATTAACAGAATGCTGTCGTAGCCTATGTGTGAAATAAAATATTCTCAAAAGTAATCTTCTGCGTCATGTTGCCCTCTGTCCCAGCTGCCCTACGCGCATCCGGTCACCGATGTGTCCTTCAGAGTACCCTGGAGTGGAACAAAGTGGAGCTTGTTGTCAACGGAGAGTGCGTTTATGTGTGCAACATAAATGACCTAGAGTTTGGTAAAGAGCATTTCCATAGCCATTCACCTAAGCATACCGTAAATATTTCATTCGAAACATGGCGCTAACGTGTTCTCTCTGTGTGTGTGTGTGTGTGTGTGTGTGTGTGTGTGTGTGTGTGTCTGTGCGCGCGCGCATCTACCGTAGGTGGTGAAGGACAACTTGATCAACTATGTAAGGCAGCAGTAACAGCAGTCAAGAATGCATATTAAAATACAACCGCATTATATGGATACAATTGTCCAGATAGGTTGTAAGCAAAATACAGCACACGCTCAACATGCATATCTAAATGTCTTTATTTACTACACAATTAACACAATTATGATTTTGTCCCACATTTTACTAAATGTAAGAACCTATGGCTTTCTGAAGAGGAAATATCCATGTGCTTTCCAGGTTATCTTGTGAAGATGCATAAAAATTCAACAGTAGTGCTTTATTATATAACTGCACATTCAATACAGTACATTCGAACTTGAACTTGAGGTCAACTTATAGCTTTTTTTTGTATAGAGTTTTTTTTAAAGACTTTCAAACAGATATTTACCCAATAGTAATATTAAACAAATAGTAGGCCTAACTATATCTTACTAATACAGGCTAAGCATTTGTATCGAAAAGTGTGCTTTTCAATATCTATTTCAATGACTTTTATTCAGCATTTATAATGCAACTGAATGTGTAGCATTAATTTAGCTTTAGCTTCATGTCAACTGCATTTCCTCTTTCCATGGAAATAACAGCTCATGTTGCAGAGTGTAGCACTGTGTCCTCCTCATACCAGTTGTTGGGAGAATTCAAGTGTAACAGTGATGAGAAGATATCTCACAGGCTTGCGCCCAACAAGTGAAAGTATGTGTAACGCCTCCTTTGGTGGTTACGGATGTGCTCCTTTAGCGAACAGTCTGCCTTTGGCATATCCAGTACTTTTGCATGTCAGTTAACATTTTATGAAAGGTGGGCTTGTCATTTTCAATGATACAAACCATGGCTCAGTGACCAAGGTGCTCAAAAGTCCAAAAGCAGGTGCGGTACAGATTATGAGGTGACTGTCAGGTACATTTTGTGCGTTGTTTCTGGCTGCTACTGCGCTCAGGTGTGTTTAAAAGCTCCTGCCTTGAAACGCCTGTAGGTTAAATGCTGTGTCCAGAAAGCGCTTGAGCTCTGCCAGATGGGTGAACTTATTGCCCGTAGCTGGAGCGGCGGCTGGATCTCGGCCGACGTACCTGTAAGACATGTAGACATGGGCACATTTGTAGGCACATTTGTAGACTTGGGGCTCATACATAAATGAATTAGTAATTGGTGGTTGATATGAAGCAATGATGTTTTTTTAGGATAGTCCACTAAAAACAAACAAACAAACAAACATTCCATACAATAGTGGCACTGGTTGTCGTTGCGCCACTATTAATATTTGTTTTACCTGTCCAGGGACTGCAGATGGAAATTAGCTATATAGCTATAATCTGGCACAAGCCATCTTTTTACTTCTGTAATCAATGTGTATTGTGCATGGTCCCTGTTGAACTAAACTAAATAAACTAAACTAAACTAAGCCGCCCTACTGCTGAAACGTCACTGACCCATATACCGGTGTGTGTAAGTCAGTAAGTAAAATCCTTAATGCCACACAATATGATGTTAATTAATAGCTCAGTCCATGGGGGTGAAGGGAAGACGAAGAAAGGGGGGGGGTGTTGGGGGAAGAGCTTTGTCTTTTGAGACTTTAAAGATCCCACTGATTAGAACAGAATTGAACTGATGAGATCTAAAGAGATCAAAATTCTAATATGGTGGGCGATACAATGCCTCAGTGGGTAGGTGACGATGGGCTGAAGTCCTCTGCACACACTACTACTACTGTACAAAGTATGTGGTAGTAGGCCTATTACATTGTAGCTGATGAAGCCAGGCTACTCCTCGCTGCACTTTACTCACCATATTGGCTTCTTGTTGTCGAGAACGGTGAGGAAGCGTGGCCTGACGTAGTCATAGTAACCCATGTTCTTATGCTCCTCCTGGCACCATATTAATTCAGCCTCTTGATACTTCTCGACCTCGGCTTTAATCAGGTCAAATGGGAATGGAGATATCTAAAACATTTTTTTTACAAAGTACAAAAAGTCAAAGAGTTGATATCAGGCACATGTCCTGGTTTACAATACTGTACTGTATGTATACACACAACACCTTTGCAGATATGCAACTCAGGACCATATCAACTTACTTGAACTGGCTATATCACATATGCAACCGCACGCACGCACGCACGCACTCACGCACACACACACACACACACACACAACTTATTTTCAGATGCATCATACCACATTAAAGTAATACAACACCTTATCAGATACACCATACACACCATCTCAGAATAAGTCTGTCCTCATATCATGATGCATAATGCCACAACTTTTTGTCCCTTGCAATGGGCCCACATCAGCCCATTGCATTTAAATCCATCAAATGTCAATAACAGGCATGTAAGACACAAGAGACAATGGGTTCTTTCTAATATGTGGACTCCCATCCTCGGTCTGTGCTTGTGGCCTCGCGTCTCGCTGACACCCCACCTCCGCAAAGAAAACAATAAAGTTTCCCCGCTGTCACCCCAGCCACAACTTTATTTGGAGAACTATTCTTCATTCACCATCCCGATTGCAAATGAGACAATGACATTAGAATTGCGCTTTTGCAAGATATTGAAATACACTTCTGTCCTCCGTGACGTCAGCACGAGACCACAAGCAGGCAAGGGAGCAAGGGAGGATGGGAGGTAGGACATTAGAAATAATCCTATTTCAAAATAACAGCCATGTGAGACACAAGAGCCTAGTTCAGTAGAGTGGGTACCTGTTCAAGTCTTGTAATGGCTACTTGGTCCTCCAGCCCATGCTGTTTCCGTTCTTTGGCCAGCTCATAATAGACCTTCCCCGTGCAGAAGATCACCCTCTTCACCTTCTCTGGATTTTGAGACACTGGTCCGCTATCTGGAATGATCCTCTGGAACCTCGTTCCTTTGAAATGGTACCACAGTCATATCAAAAAGGATGGCTTAGCAGCCAATTCTGGGCCCCCTATCTCCCTGGGCCCGTGACAATATACCCCCAATATTGTCCCCCTCTGTCGGTGGGCCTGATGCTGCGTATACACTGCATTGGTCTAGGCACCTCGAGCGACATAGACGCTGCATTCAGGCACTTGAAATTTGAGGGTTTTTTTAATTTAAAATGTGGGTAGTATGTAAGAGTTGATTGAATACGTTAATATGCAAGAGGAGGGTCCTAGCTTTTAAATGCAACTTGTTTCATGTTTTATGTGCTTCGTAGGCTGAGATATTTAGGTTTTTGTACCCTGAGGAGGTGCTTAGGGAGGTGTCTTAGGCTTAAATGGGTTAAACAAAGCTTGCATGCAGAAGACCCTATAATCACAATCACAAACTATTTGCATTGCTGCACTCATTACTGTGCAGCCTTATGTTCCCACGTAAGTAAATACGCTGTACTCTTAATGCATAGAGCTGCTTTATAAACCCTTAATTCAAGTTTAAGTTATCCAAGTCATGAATCTTTAGTTTAACTGTCTTGACCCATTCATGCCTGAAGCACCTGCAAAAAACGCCTGCTGAATGCCTAAGCCCTTGTTGGGAAAATTTCCCTCAGCCTATAAAAACCTTAATGGGTTAATTCAGCTGTAACATAGCCACATTTTTAAGTAAAAAGCTAAAATCTCAAGAGCCTGAATGCAGCGTATATACGTCTCCAGGCATCAAAGGGTAAACAACACATACGAGTCATCAGGCATCAATGGGTTAAGAAGCCCATCATTACCATGCATAAAAAAATTACCATGCTTCTAAAAAAATCCATTCAGGCTTATGGCTGCATCCTTTAACCCTTTCTGACTGACTGTGTTTATAGAAGGTAATTAATTGCAAGCTTGTTAGAAAAGGGTAACCAAGTGTTTTACCTGAAGCCATGTCATCAAAGCTAGATCTGGCATCTGGGTGCCTCAGCAAGGACTTTGGGGTGAAAATGATCAGCTGCAAAACAAGATGCATATTCATCAATAGAAGCCCCTTTCTCTACATAAAATGTCAAACCAGTTTTTATTTACACATGAGACAAAGCAAATCACCCAATTTAAAACAAACAGCACAGTTGTGTACTGACGCACATCTGTCACAGGTGAACACATCAAGCAGCACAAACAGTAGGATCCCCCTGATGGTGTTCGGCACAGGAAGACTATCTCATGCTCCAAAAAGCAGTGCATTTATCTGTGACTAGGGAGAACTGTAGACATCTATTGTTAGTGTTAAAATAAAACCAATACTTTGAAGTGTGGGATAAACATGGTGTTTAAGTTAAACATTTTGGAATTTGAATAATTAAAGTTATGCTATTATCATTTCCTGTAGTATTTGTGTTGACAGACAATTCACACATTAACATCAGATCATAATCGACCGTTTCTATATAAAAAAAACAAAAGGAAATAGATATACAACAGCTTACCGGTTTCCTAAATGGTAACAGAATCTGTCTCCTCAGCACGTGAAAGTAGTTGGCCGGCGTTGAGCAGTTGACCACGATCCAGTTGCAGTCGGACAGTTGCTGTACCTCAAAGTCCCCGCTGATCTCCTTCAGGTACCAAAAATGACACCATTAGACCTCCATCAACTGAATCACGAGAGGGCAAATTAGGGCTGTACGATTATGGAAAAAAATTATCATCACGATTATTTGGATCAAAATTGAAATCATGATTATTAATCATGATTATTTATTATAATCATGCGTATAATCACGGTTAAATCACGACTTTCATTTTTTAAATCGTTGCAGCCAATATCAACATTTTTTATTCATTTCGATTAATTGTGCAACCATAGGACACACACAACACACAGGTACTGTAAAGGGTGACTGGAGAGTCAATACATGTTGCTTCTAAAGCCCTTATCTTTTAAAAGTATGATGTAGCGTCAATGCTGATTTTACATTCAATTCCACCCGCAAAAAGCTACAGCATTCTTTGCTATCCACTTGCTTATGCTGTAACAAAAAGGAGACGTGAACTGTTGGACATGTCCAGGGACAGTGATAAGCAGCAGATCAATAATCCTATTTGCTGATGAGCCCCAAGGGGAGTGGCTGGCTGGCACGTTGCGATGAGGGAGACTGGTGCTTAGTCTCGGCCCATGGCTCCCTCTTCCTCTTCCTCTCCATGTCTCTCTGTAAGTAAGCTCGGCTCTCCTACAGCGCAGCATGCCCTTGGGACTGACATACTGCTGAGCGGAACACTACTGGCCTGGGAGTCAGTCATCAGGAGTGCACGCAGTGCTAAACACTAAGGAACCAAACGCATAATAATCAAGAGGCTCTTCAGTGCTCACACAGGCGGACCCTTAAGGCCAGTCAGAGCCTTGTTTGGGTAGCCAGGCTGTGCCCTCCTAGTGACGCCACACCTTCAGCGTCGCCTCTAGTCAGGCCAAGAACAATACAAACAAGATTCTGAGCTCCAGGAAAAAAACGGGAACTCCTCCCACTCTGTCAGGGAGCAAACAACCATTAGCAAACTAAGGGAGGTGGGTCAAACATACCGTTTGGGAAATGTTAATAGTTAATTATGCTCTTGGTCAGACCAATTCTCGCAGAGATTTGAAAGTCGATGATAATCAGGCAATTGTTTGGGTGGAGGAGGTGGTGATGTTGAGGCAGAGTTGAAGGGTCGGGGGTGGAAAGGAGGTGGACAGAGAGGAGAGACGTGTGTAGATGAGTTGAGGAGAAGAAGAGAGGTGGAGAGAGTGCTTGAGGAGTGGTGGAGAGGTGGTGGACATACAGGTGGAAAAGGTGGAGCAAGGGGTGAAGATGGAGGTGAAGAAGATAGGTGGATGGATAGAATGGTGGAGCAAGAGGTGAAGAGAGTTGAACAAGACAGGTGGAGAGGGAGGTGGAAAGAAAGATGCAGAGGGGAGAGATGAATGGAGAGAGGTGGAGCGAGAGAAGTCAAGAGAGAGGTGGAGAGAGGAGGTGGGGAGAGAGGGCCACTTACCGGGTAGCGGTCGGGGTCATCTTTGCTCATCTGCAGGAAGCGCTCAGGCCTTGCTGAGGAGTGCTCGGGGCCCTGGTGGAAAGTGTAAATATAGATCATCATAGTTCATCATTTTAACACACACACACACGCACGCACGCACGCACGCACGCACGCACGCACGCACGCACACACACACACACACACACACACACGACTGAAGGCATCAGTACTCAACGATGCACTAATCACAAAGAGTTTGATTCAAACAAGCAATCGCACCCAGCTGAGTTATTGCAAATAGCACAGATGTAAAGAATAAGAATAAGCACCTATTGCAGATGTGATTGCTGATGGCCAACTCTAATAAATGCCAATAAAAATCGCCTGGAGACACTAAATCCTGCCCATTTTGAACTTAATTCTTTTAAGTCTTTTTTTGGGGGGGGGGGGTTGGCCTTTATTATTATAGGACAGTGTGAGAGTAGACAGGAAATGACTGGGAGAGAGAGATGGGGCAGGGTCGGGAAATGACCCCGGCCGGACTCAAACCGGGGTCCCCGTTGGCAATGTGAGCCCAAATGTGGGGGGCTCCCGACACATTTTTTTTAACCCACTGGTGGTATTCCTAAACATCCTAATAGGGTGGGGAACAGCCCAATCTGGCAACCCTGCAAGCAACACCTGTTGCCTGAACTATCCACCTTTTACAGGGCTTTCTCCCTTTACAAAAACCTGTGCATACACAGCCAGAGGTGCCATGAGTGACAGTGGCTAGGGTTTAAACATTGAAAGTCCCAATGGAGCAGTATAGCGCGTGGTTAGAACCTTAAACCCCACCTTGTAACCAGTGGCAATCACTGGGCTACACAAACAGGTATTTAGAGAGCATACCAAACAATTCCGAGCTACCTGACAATCTGTTGTCCAAAACTTGTATCAGCAAGAGTACAGAATCCACGCAAGCAGATAAAACAGCCAGCCAACAAGAAAACAGCTTAGTTTAGACAACTAGCACGAGTGTAGAGACATGAAGAATTCTCTGTATTTTTTAATGGTAAGGATGCAGCAAGTACAACCTTGAAAATTCTACAAATTACGGTTGTGGGACTTGGTAGAATTCTGAAGGATGCTTGAGTTTAGAACTATACTTGGTGAGACGCAAGGATGTGGAATCCTCGAAAACTAGTACTACCAAGCAAGCACTCTTGACATCGAGGGACAGTGCCTGTCCATTTGTCTGTTTATCTGTTTGTTTGTGTGTCCGCCCTTAGTGTTGTGGGTCACCTGAGGGTGGTGCCAAATACACATAATAATCATATGCATCAGGTATTGGCAGGGGGACAATGGGTGCGTTCCTATATGTGACCTTGCTTCCTCCACTTGTGCCTGTGGCCTCGTACCAGGAAGTAATATGTCATGATGGCATCATTGACCACAGTATTATAGTTCAATATCTTGCAAAAGCTCAATCGTAAAGTCTTTTTCTCATTTGCAATTGTGATGGTGTATGACAAACAGTCCCCCAAAAGTTCTTCACGGAGGAGGGGCCAGGAGGCGGGGCGAGGCCACAAGCACNAGTGGAGGAAGCAAGGNTGCATATTGGAATGCACTCAAGGTTGCAATTTCTGACTGCTCTTTGTATTGAGTAGCAGTGAACAAAAGCGTGTTGGATGACAAGAGCTACAGTTTGTAGTTGAACTTCAGTGAATATAATTTATGACATGGCTCGACTACAGCCAAAGGGAATTTAGGAATGCCCGCACACGATTTTGTCACTGTCCAACTTTTTTTTGTCATCGCTGAAGTGGTTCTGTGACACTTTCTGGGGAGTCTCCTTTAACCCATTGTGTCCTGGAGACACATATACGCTGCATTCAGGTTCTTTAGATTTGAGCTGTTTTATTCAAAATGTGGGTAAGTTAGAGCTGAATGAAAACATTATTTTTTTTTTCTTTCTATTTTTAGGGGCTTTTATGCCTTTATTTTGATAGGACAGTCTGGGATGGTGACAGGAAGCGGGTGGGACAGAGAGAAAGTGTGGGATCGGGTAATGATCCCGGCCGGACTCGAACCGGGATCCCCGTGTGCATGCAAGCCTAAATGTGGGGGGCTTACCGCGCTGCGCCACTGAATGAACACATTCTAAGGCAAAACGAGGGTCCTAGCTTTTAAATGCAAGTCATGTCATGTTTGTATGTGCTTCGGAGGCTGAGATATTTAGGATTTAATAGGTAGAGGGCACCCTTTCCCAAAAACGGCTTAGGACAAAATGGGTTAAAAGGTAGATTATATAACTCACCATCCCCTCCATACCATGGGGAAGCAGCAGGACGATGCCGTTTTGACGGACCCATTTAGCCTGACCGGGGCTGATGAACTGGTCAATGATGCACTGAGCCGTGTTGTGGAAGTCTCCAAACTGGGCCTCCCAGCACACCAGAGCATTTGGTCGGGCCATGGCAAAACCAAGTTCAAAGCCTTAACATGGAAAAATAAATGAAGAAAGTCAAATGAAGAAAGTCAAATGAAGAAAGTCAAATGAAGGAACATGGAGGAGTAGCTTGCTAGAAGCAACAATCAAATTCATGACATCTAAATCTGACAGTCTCTTCAGAAACAATTATAGAGAAATCAGATAAACCTGTTTAGTCTACTTCTCATATACAGACTACTGTTTTACAGTGCTTTTACCAAGAATGCCATACGCCACCAATAACGCCATTACTTTACCATAGTAGTACAGTAGCTTTAAACAATCAATCAAATTAAATATATCTGATGGTCTCTGCAAGGACAGAGGGCAAATCCGTTCCATTACTGTAGAAGTGAATGCAGTTACTCCTAGGAGACCTGAACGGTGGCACTGTTTTACTTGAGTCCATTCTAAATGTCCACCCTGGTCATTATGTTTGTGCTCACAGCCGACTCAATATTGCATCAGATCCCGTCTGTAGGTGTGGTGTGTTCAGTCTCATTCTAATCGTTAAAGACTGACAACATCGGTAAGTCTGGGGCCAGCTTAAGAGATTCCCATCTCTTACCGAGAACACCGTACTCTGATAGCGAGCTGTTGCACACTGTGTAGGCTGCCTGATTTTGCCAGAGGTGGTTCATGGGAACACAGGTGCGCTTGTCCACCTCCTGATCATGAAGAACATGGTGACGATGACTGCAAAACAAGACAAGAGACAAGAAAAAAAACGCATAAACATTTCCAGTTAAGTCTTTTGTCTGTTTTGTCACATCATCCTGTTCATGAACCATCCCAGTCTTATTTTGTTACACTTGGAAAGCAGACATCCCCAAAAGAGCCAATTAACTGATTGCAAACTCTAGATACGAACAGAATGACATTCGAGTTATTAATGCAGTTTAATAGGTGTGAAAGACATGACTCACCATAGTGTGTTTCATAGTCTCAAAAAGACACGACACATAGCATTCACGTCTATTGTTAATTACTTTGTACAGCTGCCTCGAGGACAGTTAGCAGAGTATGTCACATTTCCGAAGTTTGTTGGGGGGGATTGTCGTTTTCTCCTCTAATTCTTCCCTCATTACCAGGACAGCACACAGTAAGAGAGCAAGCACGGAAGTAGCCTACTGTAGGAGCAAGAGATGTTAGCAAACTTTGTCAGGCGTCTCAAATAGCATGTCTGTCTCGCACATCTGAAGTGGCACGACGAGACGATCATTTTAAGTCTCTTAAACATCACATTAATGATGTCTTGGGCATCCGTGCTTGCACTGTGTGCATTTGGCTGCCAACCACGGTGTGAAGATCAGAAGCAATATCAAAGACTGGAGTGGGGTTGGGAGGATGTAAGGTTATAGCAACAGTATGTGCAAGGGATAACAGTCGATGAGGTGACTAGTTTGATGAAGTTAATGGCGAGGTGGAAGCTTAGAACTCCAACATTGTGCAGCACCAACTTCATTGAACCGGTCGACCTTGAGGGCTGTGATCCCGCTTATCTCCTGTTAAGATATTTGTTTAATCTATGACTGTCTTTAACTGCACAAGAATCTAGCAACCAAGTTAGAAGCTTCTCTGTCGGATGCGGCTAACTTGGACAAGCATAGAATCTTCGTTTGGAATGCCGACGCTGTGATTATTTTATTTTTTGTTATTTATTATTTTATTTTTCGGTTGTTCATAGGTTGGTCATGGGTGAGCGGTTAGGGCGTCAGCTGTGTCACAATGACAATGGGAGTTGGAGTTTCCCAATGGGCTTTTCACTTTCACCTCATGATTCCTACAACATTATCCCCTAAGTGCTATCGGCATTCCAAACAAAGACGCGTCCAAGTTAGACTTGACTAGACTTTGACCCGTTCAACGAAATTAGCCAATCAAAAGAGAGAATTCGATTGTGAAGGGAGATAAAATGACATATCATGTTAAAGGGACACTGTGCAGGAAATGGTCAAAAAAGGTACTGCAACTATGCTGCTCATTAAAACTGGGCTGCCTATTGCCAAATGTGATCTTTACATGAAAGTTTACTGAGTAATAAACAAATATTTTCTAGTATGGTCCAAGTACAGTCATTTTTGCAGCTAAAAATGGCTATTTTTGGAAATTCAAAATGGCGGACCATGGAGAAGATCCCCTTTTCATGTATGAAAAATGCAATTTTTCCAGTCATAATGAATACTTAGAATTTGATGGTGGTGGTAAGTATTCATGAAAAAGGTAACATTAGTGAATGGGCAGCATTAATTCTGGAAATAAACAACTAAAAATCTCACACAGTGTCCCTTTAACAGTCAATTTCACATCGGAGAGAATCCATCCGTCTGAATTGACTGTATAAAAAATCCTTCAGGTGTCTCATGAGGATGTTTCGGCTTGGATTTAATTTCTAATATGTTGTAATATCGCGCCTGTTGTTGTAAGTTGTGAAGAATGACAATCATTTTTAATGACTGAATGGAAAGAATTCTTTGTTGTGCTATGTTCAATTAGTCATGCTCTCTCTGGAAGGTCTACTCCATTTTTTGATATGTTCTGATGTGTCCCTAAGGAGTAGCATGTGCGATAAGCTAGTGGAGACTGTTGTGGTACACGCCTCCTCCTCCTCCTCTCCCAAACCCCACACTTCATCAATCACGGCATGTAAACATGGGAGAGACGGACGCATTCCCAAACCCAGATGACTAGACACTCTCAGCCATTAACTCCCTAAGTAACGAGCTAAGACTAGCAGACTGAAGCGCCCCAATATGTTCACTTCCAGGGTCCTTTAGCGGAAGAGACATGAGCAAAAACAGGAGAGCGACAGATACGTCAATACCCGGCTGACAGCAAACATAAATTCACAAGCAGATGGCTGGCTTCTCTTCTCTCTTCTCTCTCTTCTCTCTCTTCTCTATCTCTCTCTCTCTCTCTCTCTCTCTCTCTCTCTCTCTCTCTCCTCAGTCTCTCTCTTCTCTCTCTTCTCTCTCTTCTCTATCTCTCTCTCTCTCACTCCCTCCTTTCAGTCTCATTTCCTCTCTGTAGGCCTAATGTTAAACAAGAAGGCTTACCTTAAACAACTATACGTTATTTGTTATGAACACATATCTGACAAATGAAAGCAAACAAGATGAAATAATGAATGATATTAATTGAAATGTGAATAATGAATGAATCTCTGAATAATGTATGGAAATATTTCCCCGCACAGTGTAAATATTCCATTCGTTACCAAGGCAAAACCAAGCTAATGCACTGTACCCTAAGTCTTAGTGAATACGGGTCAGCCAGGCAATGCACTGTGTGCACTGTATGTGGGTGGTTGATGTTTAAGGGCGTAACGCCAAAAAAAAAAGTTTTTCAAATTCCTGAAAAAAATGATGGATAAAAATTGGAAAAAAATAGAAAAAAATAAAGCACTTAGTGGTCTGTGGAATTTCACCTGATTTTTGCCATTTTTGGGAAAATGTGTCCTGCATCAACACATAGCATAGGCATGTCACACCGCAGGAAAATGGAGTCACACCACAGGGAATTCACTGCATTATGGCCATTTTAATCCTTTTGTATACATGACTGACATCTGAGCTCATGCTAACTTGATAATGATATTGAGTTTAATCTTAATATGTGTTTTCATTAATAAAAAAACTTTTTTTTCCTCCTATAAGAGCAGTCACACCACAGGACACCATAAAATGAACCTAAGCATTGCGTGACAGAAAGATTGCAATATGAAGACATATTAAGAGGTTAAGAGTCAACTTAAACTTCCACAGCACTCTCCAATAACTGAGGTACTGACTGGTTAGGAGCCAGTCTTTAATACCCTTGTAGTTGGCCTTGCAGCTGCCCATTCACAAACATTGACATACATGTCACCCCACAGGACGCAATTTGTGTTACGAAATTGAACTTGTAGTTAATATTACTGTCTTGAGTTTTTTCCACATTCACATATCTTAATCTAAAGTTAAGATTTATGCAATCATGCCAAATGCTTCATACATTATTCAAAATGTTGTTGGTTAATTGATAGATATATTATTATATATTGTTTCATTAATGTTACAGTCACACCGCAGGAAATTTGACATATAAACCTTTACATAAATCTTAACAAAAATGTTTCTTCTCATCTAAGACTAATATGAAACATAATGTACCACATCTTCTTTAATTGACATTTGTTTTTTAAAGGAAAATAACAGTTTTGTAGGTTTTTAACCAATGTTACGAAAAAACAAGGCGTCACGTCTCCCACCCATGTACATCACACAGCATTCACAGACCAACACTGCAATATGACCTATCTAGCCTTTACTAACATAGATGAAAATAATCAAAGAGCTGCAATATGTATGCTAAAATCATTCTGATATGTGCCACGCACACACACACACACACCTGAACGTCCCCCTCTCCACATCCTGGCCACTGAGGCGGACATGGATGCCGTCCTTGAGCAGCGAGCCAAAGGCCATGTACTCCCCCAGAGCCCAGTCCACTTGCCGCTTCTGCACCATGTCTGCCCTGCCACGCAGAATGCGAGACACGCCTGAAACAGCCACAAACAAATAAACACATGATATGAGGTAGGCCGCACAACGTCTCAGTGTTATTTCAACTGGGAGTATGTAAAAACTGCTGTTACTAGCAGTCATTCTACAATTCTACACGTCCTACAATTTTCACAGCGAGTACACAGGAGCAATTTCACAGGAACAACATTGCAGGCTCAACATCAACAACAGGTCGTGGATTACCAGATGCGTCTCTGTTCCTTCCACCAGCTCATTGCATCTTTTCAGCTAGTTACAAGCTGTCATGGCCATCCTCTAGTCGCGCTGTCATGCCTTTAGTCATTCTTTTACGTGTCAATTTTTTTCACATGTACGAGTGGCATACAAAGGAATTGAAAATTGCCACCCATCAAGCAGTCTGTACATTACACAAAAGATACAAATATGGCAAGGGGGGGTAGATGTGACTCAGGCAGGGAAGAGGGATACAAAAGGGGAGGGGAAAAAACAATAGACCTACAGTAACACAAGGAAAAACATGTAAAATGTGAAAATTTAAATAGGGAAGTCAACATGGAGCTTGGCTTTAAATACAATTTTATATATGTATATTTACGATCCAATCTAATTTAGCACTATTATTACTGTGTGAGTGTGTGTGTGTGTGTGCGCGCGCGCACTTCCTCACATGAACCCCACACAATTGGCGTCTTCTTATCAGCCTCCAGATCTGGTGTGTGAATTTGAAAATGTGTATGTATGTATATTTGAGTTAATTTGAGTCAACTGTGCAATTGTGATACTGTGCTATATAAATACATTTTGATTGACCGATATATGCCATATCACAAATGAGGCATGATCATAGTTGAATTAATTTACCATTGCGTCTTATTTTTTAAGTTGTTTTCTGGGTGTTGAGGCAAGAAATGAAATTGTAGACCAAATACTGGAGCAACATAGAGGGCCAAGTTTTGATGAGTTACCAAAAGGAAGGAATTTATTTTTTTTAAGTTTATTTGCCAGATGTCTTCTCTACCTCAGGTTTCAAAGTGAATGAAACACACAAACATGACAAAATGTGTCTGAAGCAAAAAGAAAAGCCTGATTATAAACACATCGTTTAGGGATAACACTTCAAATCAAATCATCATGTTTCAACTAAGATGGCCTTCCTCAGGGCACACTAGGCGATGGAAAGCCCTGCTGTACCGAGGGCCTACCTACCAGAATGAATAGAGAAGTCCTCCAGTGGTACAGAGCTAGCTATCTGGCCGATGTGCTGCAGATCAGCTTCATCTAAACCTGTGGGCGGGCACGTCATGCTCCGCGGCTCTCCCTCAGCTGTAAAAAAGTCTGGATAGAAGAAACAGAAATCGGTCAACCACACCGTAGGCTTTCTTCTATGTGCAGTTCTTGAAATGCATACACTGCACTGCATGTCCCTCTAGGAGAGTGGTGGAGTACCCATCTTAAGAAAAAGAAAATCACCCTCCTAGTATAGGCAATATTTCATCTAACCTGCTTTCTGAACCAGTAGATACGCATAGGTAATAAGACAAGTAACGTACTAGATCACTTTATTTGTGAATTCACTTCTCTTTTGCTGGCAGTCAATACACGTACATTACAGGTTTTTTTTTCTGAACACAGAAGCTAAATCTCGTCCCTTAACATTGGCCTTCATTTCTAAGAGCGACTGTGTTGTTGCTACAGTACATTTCCGTACCAGGCCATGGGGAGTCCAGCCAGTGGCGAATCTGCATGATCTTCTCGTCCTTGGAGCGCGTGTAGGCCTCCTCGCAGATCTTGTCATATTTAGCAACCTCCTCCTGGGGACAGATAGGAGTGCAATGGAGAGTAAGCCATTTTCAGAAGTGACACAATGAAAAGCATGTATTAGTGTGGGCTTTTCTTTTCACCATGACCCACACCAATTTTAATGTGGCGGAGGCCGCAGGATAGGACCTACCCGACCAAACAGAGGAGGGAGGCAACCCTCGTCTTAGGACAAGACACGTTTTTTTTCCTAAGCAAAAAATCTCCCTGAGCTCCAGGAAAAGTGACAGGAAGCAAGGGTGAATAAAGGGGCCCTGTCAGGCTACGGTGACAGAGTGTGAGTGGTTCATTCGAGAGGAATAGTCATGCCTCGTGTTCACGGCGATTCAGCATGAGGTCCTGGAATGGACGGACCACTCAATAATACCCTCGCCTAGGTCAATGGGATCCCCTCCATGATACAAATGTGTTTTTCTCCTCCAGTCTCACATCAGAAAACAACCTCCATCAAACGTCAGAAAGCAATATACAATACAGAGGCAAACGCATCACTCCTTTATGCCCTGGGGACACACTGGCTGGAATAGGGAGGGAAAAAAAGGAGTAGGATGATGTAACGAAGGCATTGCAGGCGATGTACTGAAATCTCGAAAGACTAGGGTTGTACTGTATACTCCATCCCATGCTTTCAGCTGATTCTGTGTAAAATAGTAGCTATAATAGTAGCTATTTAATACAGATAAAAAGGGGAAAGGGAAATCTCATTTTAAATGCACCTAGTGTACATGCTTGCCAGAACACTGTAACTTCAGGATCTAGATTGACCATCACTGATTACATGATTCCTGCTACAATGGCACATGTATGTGTAGTACAGGGGCCTATACTAAGAAGCTGGTTCAGGAGTAAACCAGGTTAAGTTAAGCGGTAAATCATCAAATAGAAGAGCCTCCAACTCTGAGGAAAATGAGGACTCCAGGCTCTTCTATTAGATTATTTACCTCTTAACTTAACCTGGTTTACTCCTGAACCAGCTTCTTAGTAAAGGCCCCCAGCAAATGTATTAATCGTATAATCAAGTCCAAACCTCAAACTCCTGCAGTGTCACCACGCCTTCGGAAATGAGTTTGTCTGAGAACTTCTTCAAAATGTGTTCCTGCCGACGGATTTGCTTGTACATCAGAGGTTGTGTGAACATCGGCTCATCCATTTCGTTGTGGCCGAAGCGTCTGTAGGACACCTATACAGTGCAACAACAAAATAGCCATCTTGGGATTGATAACCTGAAGAAACATTCAAATGTCAAAATCCCAGAATCTCGGTTTCTAGGGGTGTGACTCACAACACAACTTTTTAAAAACCCATCGTTTTAAATGAATTAATGAGCTTTTTTCATATTTGCCAACATTGTAAAATAAAATTGTGAATAAAAACTATGATAGTGTTTAGGTAGAATAGGTTACAAGAGGCTACTAATAATTTTGAATGATTTGAATCACTATTACATCATATCATGTGGTTGTCTTCTAGACGGAAGGGTAAAGGAACTTTGAAAGGGCGTATCACAATACTGCCTTGTTGCACTGCGATATACCAGTAGTGTTGTGAATGAGTCTGCGGATCGCAATTACTCGGTTCGATCTAATATCTCAGTATCTCATATTCTCAAAAGTAGACTCTTGATATTGACAGTACATAAACTGATGCTGGAAATCAAGCATTTTGACACATACAAGTTAACATTATTACATTACATTACATTGCATTTGGCAGACGCTTTATAACCAATGCGACTTTCAAAAGAGGACATAATCAAGCCAACATCACAAGGAAATACAAAGTGCACAGGAAATATACAGAACAAGTGCAGTTGCAAAGAGGTTTTTTTAAAAGTAAATATAGAGTAAATAACGAGTACATACACAACACACACACACACACAAACAAACACATACACACACACACACACACACACACACACTACACACACACACACATAAACTAAACTAAACATCATGTCAAGAGTCTATAGGGCTAAGTCTATAAATGACATTTTCTGCTGTGTTTTGTGAGGATAAAAGGCCATCCTCTACTGTAGTACTGAATAGGTATGTTTACATGGACACCCCCTCACATCACATCAAATTGTCTCAACCGAATGCAACACTTAAATGATAGTTAGAAAAAGACATTCAGATGCATTTAATCGGAATTTTGGTGTTTATATGTACATTCCTATTCCTCCTGAGTAGTTATTCCTTTTCTATTTGGATTAAAAACATAACAACCTAAACATAACATGTGGAATGTGCTTTAATATTTGAAAATGGTTCTAAATCAGAGCTACTACTGACCAGATCTATGACAACATCCTTATGGAACTTGCTCCTCCATTCGGCTGCCACTTGACACACATACATTACAGCTTCGGGGTCGTCTGCGTTGACATGGAATATGGGCGCGTTGACAACACGAGCCACGTCCGTGGGATAAGGAGATGAGCGTGCCATCCTGGGGTCTGTGGTGAAGCCAATCTGTGATGACAAAGAAGTAATTCATATGGTGTGCGACTCTATGATCAACAACTACAGTATATTGTACACTGCCATTGATGTCCAGTGCTGTGTGGATCTTCAGCTTATACCTGGTTGTTGACCACCACATGAATGGTTCCGTAAGTGGTGTATGATGGAAGTTCGCTAAGGTGGAAGGTCTCATACACAACCCCCTGGCCGGCAAACGCTGCATCACCATGTATTAGAATCGACATCACCTAAAAACGCATCGAAAAACGTTCACAACTTCACAAAGTGTATCGGTTGTCAATGGGAACTGCAACTGTGATTTTGGTGCTGTTGTGAGTTGGTTGAAATGTGTGTGATTAGTGAATGTAGGCACATTCACATTCACAAGACTGTTTTGTGTTACACTCATTATGCACACTCATTATCATTTATGCGCTTTAGCATTTCAAGCATTATTATGCTGCTGTCAAACCCTGCTATTAGTACTGTACAATATCAGTCATTACATTACATTACATTGCACTTAGCTGACCCTTTCATTTATTCAAAGCAACTTACAAATATTATTTTTCAGGGTATTGGTTACAAGCCCTGGAGCAATGTGGGGTTATGTGCCTTGCTCAAGGGCACTTCAGCCATGGATGGAGATGTAGGGAGAGGTCAGGGGGATTCGAACCTGCAATCCCTAGATTGAAAGACCAAATCTCTAACCACTAGGCCACGTTTCCATGTGGAAACACTAATACACAGGTCTTTTTAAAAAGTGTGTGTGTGTGTTGTTGTCTGAATAATTATTTATGTTTTTTATTATTTGAACGATGACTTTGGAATAGAAGTGGTTGCCTCACCTTCTTGCCCTCAGTGTCCTCACAGTAGAACTGCTCAGCTTTGGTTTTGCCCTGGACCACAGGGTCCACAGCCTCCAGGTGCGAAGGGTTGGCCATCAAGGACAGTGTGATGTCTTTCTCTGTCTCACGATTGATTCGCTCATGGTACATGCCAAGGTGGTACTTCACATCGCCTGAGCCCTGAACAAATGAGAAAATGTCATCATTTTGTCATTTTAGAAGTTCACTTCCATTATCTGTGTTTCTATCTGTGTTCTATCATATTCATATGATTCATGAATACCTACTATGTAAACAAGCTAATATTTAATGTAAACTTCCAAGTCATCATCAATACTTAGAAATTGATAGTGGTAATAAATAATACTCTTGAAAGAGATGACATCGGACATGTGAATGGGCAAAATTAAATCTGGAAATAAACAACAAAATCACACTCTGCCTGGCATAGCTGAATTGTAGTTAAGAAAATGTTTTGTTAATAAAAATGAATAAAATATCAATAAAAGAAACCTTTCAATTAAAAATACATCTAATCATTTACAATAATAAAGCTGTCACTCTGTGGCGATGTGTGGCTGTACCTCATCGGATGCCTCAAGTTTGGGATCAAACTGGCAAAAAATCTGATCCAACTCTTTCCGTATAACGTTGGCCAAGACATTAAGCCGCCCCCTGCATGTGATAGGTGACATTAAACACCGCATCTCTGAATACATAACAACAGATGAAGATGGCTAAAGTTACAACCAAAGAAGGGGAAGCGTGCTGTACCTGTGTGGCATGCCCATTATCACATTGGCAATACCCGCTTCACTTGACTTGTCTATGATCGTCTTGAGAGCAGGAATGAGCACTTCACAGCCTTCCAAGCCAAAGCGCTTTTCTGAGGACCATTTCCGAGCCAGGAAGTCTTCAAAACTGTGAATGATGGTTCAATCAATAGCCATAACATGCCACAAGAGGCAATCACCATGAAGAAATGTGTACTTAAACGGTGAGGTGTAACCGGCTGGAAATGCTTTGTAAGTAAGAAAATAATAATAATAACACTTACCGTGTGGATCTGACCAGCCTGGCTAGCAGGGTCCTCTTTTCCGAGTTGGTGAACTGCATGGCTCCCGGAGTTTCAAATCTCTGTCGAATCCACTGACACTGCTCCACATTGTTGATGAACATGAACTCTACTCCAATATGACCACAGTAGGCTGTCTACATTTTGACACAAAATACCAAAAGCAATACACATCACAGGGATTACATTACAGGTACTAGCAATACTGTACAATTAGTACAAGGTGCTGATGTAAAAATCCACTTCAGTTTTATACACCAGCTACAAAAAATGTTCAGAAGCTGTAGACCGTACTCCCTTTACTTGGCATGCACGCACGCACGCACGCACATGCACACACACACACACACACGCTGCCAAGAAGGCGCCAATTGTCTGGGGTTCACATGAGAAAGTGCTCTCACTCACACACACACACACACACACACACACACACACACACAGAAATAGTAATATTCTATCTCACTTCACTCTTACCTCCAACCTGTGAATGATCTCATGCAGCGGTAGTGTTGTCTCGTTGCCACCAATAAATGTTGTTGAAGGCAACTGAAACGTTTTATCCAAATCAGACTCCTCAAGACCATAAATCCCTGAGGATAAAACACAAAATAATACACTGATTGACATCAATCAAAAACTTAAAAAAATATATATAACCTTGTTAGTACACATCTTGACACCTACTGATATTTAAAATTCTTAGTTGTATGCATGTTTCCTGAATCACTTCCTCCTCTACTATGTGGTGTTCCATATACTATGTGGTTTTCTGTAACACCAAAAGAATGACAGGCGCTTGATTTTTCATATCTATGTGTACAGTAGATGTGGAAACAGTGCCGTATGTTGCGATCGCATCCCAATAACCCTTACTCCATACCACCTGTTATTGTTTGCAGAAATATGTAGGGGATTGCAATATTATTAGTAAAAGCCTTACCCAGATTGTCAATATTGTTAATTAAGTCTGAAGGATTAAAAGAGTCCAAGTCCGCCTCGAGAATTCCAAGAGGGTCCAGTTGTGCAGAATGATGTCCACGGACCTGTCAATGTTCACAAAACACTTGAACAAAGTGACGTTACATGGAAAGAGAATTACACTGCTTGAACAGTAAATGAAATAAATTCTCATTAACGTTTTCCACCATTTTTTGCCTGTACCAGGAACTCAACAAACGCACAAAGGGCTGAGATGGAAGTTTAGAGCATCGCACATTGCCTTATTTAGTTGCCTTATTAGTAGACTAGAGTAGAGTAGAGTAGAGTAGAGTAGAGTACTTTTATTAATCCCGAGGGAAATTACAAATATACAAGACAATCAATTCTAATTGCAATTGATTAGTAATAAAACTAAGGCTTTGCAGCACATAAACCAGCGCTGCAATGGCTTCGGAACAGTACGGAACACTACATTACATCATGACATTGGAGTATTACTCCTTCAAGGTCATGATGAAATTCTGCCAAGAATCTATGACACTACAGTACAGGGTGGGACCATAATCCATTGATCTCAGCCTTTTCCGACTGGATGGACAAAACACATCCAATGATACATGTATAGTGTATAGCACAAAGCTCAGATTAGGGCAGTTAAGGGTAAGCGGTTAGGACATCAGACTTGTGACCCAAAGGTTGCCGGTTCAACAGTCCACAAGATTGGAGTGGGGGGGGAGTAATTAATCAGTACTCTTTCCCATCCTTCTCCATGACTGAGGTACCCAGAGCAGGGTATCATCCCACACTGCTCCCTTGGGGTGCCTTTTGGGGCTGCCCCTTGCACGGATGAGACATAAAATGCAATTTCATTGTGTGCAGTGATCACTGTGTGCTGTGGAGTGCTGTGTCACAATGACAATGGGAGTTTCCCAGGAGGGTTTTTTAAATGTACTGATTATTTATTACTAACTTTTAGACATGCATTAGATAACAAATGTGAAAAACTGGGAAAGTGCAAATGTATGTAAAATGTTTGTTTTCACTGAGAAATATAGTGATGATTTACCGGGAGCTGGGTGGGTAAGTTTTCTTTTCACTTGATGCTATTATTCAAAGTGACTTGTAGATATCAGTTATTAAGGTACAGGGTATTGTTTACAGGTCCTGGAGTAATGTACAGTTCGTTGCCTTGCTGAAAGGCAATGATGCCAATGGTGCACAGGATTCATTACCATATTACCATAGATATAATTACTATTATGCTCAAGGACTATTATCATTAGTCATGTGATTCTGCTCTTAACTTGTACTAGTTAGAGAGAAGTAGCTGCAACAGGAACAGGGAAGATGGAGGCAGGCGTTACATGACAACACATACATGGGGCCAAGTGGGACAGACGATGACCTACACGCTGAGAGGCAGGCAGCTCTCCCCTCCCTCCCCCCATCTCCACTCCACTCCAGAAACCAGCTGCTTTGACCGCAATACACAGCGAGATATCCCAGCAGGGCAGCCAAATTAGCTGCAGATCTGAATGATGCATTTGCCAAGACAGAGTTTAATAAATCCCTCAGATAGCTTTCCGTCATTAATTAGAAAGACGGAAAACACTGACACCTGTTTTATGTTTGGGAAATCTCTTTGATATTTGTTTCCAACTGTAAAAAGAGGGGGTTAAAAAACCGCAAGGAAGTAGGTTATCGGTAACAAGTATCATTTGCATACCCACAAATGGCACACTATGTTAATCCTAATTAACCTACATAACATATGTACACTTACCCTCATTGCATTATAAATGTATATTGCTGTTGATGTAGGTCTACCTACACCGGCCTATGTAATTATAGTAAAGCAGCAGGATCTTCATTCGTTTTAAACCAAGTTCTTGTGTGTAAAAAATTGAACAGTCCAAACCTACAGTCTTGGTTGTATGCACCGTCTAAGCCTGCAGTGCCCGCAGTGAGCTATGTGGTGGCCGAGTGGTGAACTCAGGAGTTGAAATTCAAAGTGTGCATCTTATTTTACCCCATCGCTAACATTTGGTCATCGCGTTGAAGAACGCTTAAAAGTGGGAGGGGTGATCTCCATTGAATTTGAAGCTGGTTGTCTGGTAACCAGACCAAACCCCTTCCAGAGCACCAGTCCCAGATGTAAAGTATTAAGATGCTTTTTGTGTTGGACTGGAGTGCTTACGTCTGGCAAGGCCAAGCTGGGCCTACTGTGCATACCTGGTACGCTCTGATGAGGGTGTGGACAGCCAAATGGTCCTCTACCACCTTCTGAGCCATGGAGGGCGTCTGGGACATGCCCCTGCCCAGGAGGAGATTAGAGGGTTGCCTCTCTGCAGCATCCCCTGACGACGCTGACGGCTGAGCATTACGGAAATACGCGTCCCATGACTAAGAGAGAGGGAAAAGACAATACAAGAACAATCAAGTGTTAAGATTATTTATGAGCAATACAATTAAATGGCAATTAGTGATAAAAGTACTGACAATCACTAGATTCTGTGTGGGATTAGATCCACAAACCCCTTGAAGTTGGGACACTACGTAATTTGGGGAAAAAACAGCAAAGTCTTCTCATTTTCAAACCAGCAGATAACTAGTTGGAGAATAGTACGTTTCATTGGTTCTGTCCCAACTTCTTCGAGACATGTTGCATTTATCAAATCTGAAATGAGCAGATGTTGCCCCCCTCCCACACACACACACAATATTTTTTTCTCGGTTTTAACAGGTGCTAAATAAAAGAAAGTTTACCTCGTGGACATTCTTATGGTCCTCCAGCCAGGCGTAGTACATTTCCTCCACATAAGTGGAACTACAGGCAGACAGAGAAGGCTCCACTGCCCTTGAGGAACAACCACGGCTGGGTAGGCTGCATCTTTCTCCAACCCCTGCCTGCCCTCTTAACCAAAACCTCCCACCCCTCAGAGCACCAGCCAGTGCCCTGAACTGACTCATGTCTGCTGATGCTCAAACCTGCGAAAAAAATGGGGAAAGTTAGTCATATCAAAACAACACATAAAACAACATGCAAGACACACTATGTGCTACACTATGCATACTACCAATGACGCGCAAACGCAGGACGTAGCCCTGGAGACGCAGCGGTCATATTTCATTGCATGGTGAAACGAACTTGCCTTTTACGCAGAGTACATAAGTGATGGACCGGACTATCGACTCGGCTTTGACTACATCATCAGTGAAGATTCACTATGACCTTGGACAGGATTCGATTCCTTCCTATCTAGCCTACTGGCTACCTCCGACAACTCCTTGTTGACTTTACCTGACCACGCTATAGGCTATACGCGGTCATGGCTGTACTGCATCATCTTTCCACAAGGTCGTAAATTCAGTTGCGCAACTAGAACACACGCTCGCAAATCCCACTGTGCATCGGCTAAATCGTACCTCACTGGAAATCGAAGCAATGTTCTGAATAAAGCACGCAGCATAGCCTGTCTACAAGTATCGCTTGCTAGGGTGACCAGATGTGCAGTCTACGCTCAAAGACGCAGAACCACACTTTGCCATCACCGTTTTCATACAAGTGTCCCCGTTCACCTCACACACATAGACTATGGTCAACCTCTTGCAACGGCGGCAATGTAAACAGAGTAGCTAACTTGGAACCTTGAAGCCTTCAAATAGCTGGGTATCAGGAGGATGATGATGAATTCTTTTTCGAATGTTGCCACGCTCTGCTGTACCCAAATATTCACCTAAAAGGCGGGATGATTCATTTACAAATACATACAAATAGCCCCTGCTATTGCTTTGTTCTGGTCGACTTGGTTTCCTACACTAATCTGTCAACGTCAAATCCTTATAATCCTCTGGTTAAAGCACCACCGCACTAGTTCTCACTGACGATTGAATTCGCATCCGCAAACTGAGAAGCAGCAGCATGCATTCTGACTCCCTGAGGCCAAGCCAACTAGGTTATGTCTGAGAGCGCACCTAAAGGTCGCAGTAGTTTTGCAGTTGCCTGTAACCTATTTAAGGGGCGTAAAAGGGCACTGGTGAATAGAACTTCAGACCTACGTTCGTTCAGTCAAGTCGGTCTTGCCTCGTGGTGAGAGGTCCTTATTTTAGGCTATTCGCTGTATCGAAGTGGGCCACCTCTTTTTTAATATTCGAGATGTGGGCCATTTCCTAGCAGCATAAAAACTACAACCCCACAAACTGCCTTTCAGAATTAAGCCATTTAAGTCTATTGCAAAGCGAAATGTCATTATTCATTTGTTGCAAGCAAGTGGTTTCCATCACCAAGATAAATGGACTTAAGGTGTCGCGTGGGCTAATTGCTTTCTCCCCCACCCCTCACCTCAGTCTCTCTAAATTCCATCAGTTTTCTCCTCCAAAGGATCATGCATCAATCATACTGGGGAAACAAAATAGCCATCGCGCCGAGAGGTTGGGCCTATTCTGGATAGGCTCTCTCAAGGCATCTTTCTAGTGGAGCATCGCAGCCCAGTCTCATGTCATTTCGTAGGCCTTGTGTGCAACCGGCAGAGGTGGAAAGAGTACAGAAAATGTGTACTCAAGTAAAAGTATATTTACTTTGCCTAAATTCTACTCAAGTACAAGTAAAAAATACCTATCTAATAATCCACTCAAGTAAAAGTAAAAAGTACTTCACTTAAAATGTAATTTGAGTAAAAGTACTTAGTTACTTTAAATTAGCTTTCCTCTTGAGAATGTCATTGCTATTTTTCTTGAATATCGTCCTTCATAACCTCTATCTGTTGCTTGGCACCAGCCATCATCCAATACATTGATACAAGATAGTAAAATAGTGGAAATGCTGTGCGCCATCCTGCACAATCTTTCATTTACGGCGGATTGTGGCATTATTGTGCATGGCATTTTGTCTCTCAGTCAATTTTTTTACTCAGTACTCTACTCAGGCCAGGTTCCAGTGTAATTGAGTAAAGTACTTGGGTTAAAATGTACTCAAGTACAAGTAAAAGTATTAATTTTAAAAAGTACTTAAAAAGTACAACGTATTCATAAAAGCTACTCAAGTACAATATTGAGTAAAAGTATTTAGTTACTTTTCCACCCCTGGCAACCGGATACATCTACAGGTTGCACTCGACTCGAGGGAGGCTTAATAACTGTATATTACTCGTGATCAGAAAACATGCTTTAAAAAAAGAAAGTATTGGTAGACGTTTAATTCTTTTAATTGAGATAATTTAATTAACAAATAATTGTACAATGAGTAATACAGAAAATATTAACTATCCTATAATCAACCCCAAATATTTTATGTACATTTTATAAACAGAAAGGCAACAGTACAGATTAAGAATAAAAGTGAAATAAAACAATCATGATAGCATGTTAAAATTCCATGCAAGGAATATACAAAAAAGGCATTCGACCAGCAACAAAATAACCAATCACCCATATGGCAAACATTATGTTGCGGAAGTCTTTCCAATAACTTGATTGCAGTAAATCCACATTGTTGTACTGCATATTTGGAGGGGTTGCTCTTTGTTTATGCAGAGGAAAACATGAAGCCATAGTCAATTCAGTCTCTATGTAAAGTGTTGTTTTCATGCATATTACTAAGTACAATAATACGACATTGACGATTACAACCCACTTTCTTATTGTAGGTATTGCAAGATTCAATCATTTACATCTGCTGAGAGAGTATAATACCAGTTCACGTGGCCTTATAGTCTCAGTCTCATGCAAAGACATTTGGCCACTTAAGACTACCTGGGACTATCCATCTGTGTGCAAATCAAAAAACCTCTGAGAATGTGCATACACACAAAAAATGACATTACAGCAACCGAGATTTACTATTGCTATTTGTGTCAATGCTGCAGGACAGTTGTTGAGTTATTCAGAGTGATATTAATTGCAAGTGAGAATTGTACAGTGTACTTCTGTAGACTACATTATCAGAATGACATCAATGTCAATTGACAGAAATTAGATAGTATGCTTAGGCATTGTCTTGATAATGTGTTTGTACTGTAGATCCCTGTGATTTGAAGTCAGTGTGCAGGTGGGTTAGATGCCAGCTCTTTGTTTTCGGCTGTGTCAGGGGGCTAAGGGTCCATGGTGATCTGCTCGTAGAGGAAGCCATACAGGCTAACATCTGGCCGAGGCCCAGAGCAGTTCTTGCATACCACGTTGAAGAACTGCTTCAGCTCTCTGAACAGTTTACCTGAGGGGGGAGACAGATACGACATAAAGGAAGGTAAGACAAGGAAAGGTAAGAGAAGGAGAGATTGATCAAGGAGAGGAGAAAAAGCAGGAATGGGCAGGAGAAGATAACTGATAAAGCAAGATGAAAACAAGTTACAAAAACCCTTTACGAACAGTCAGGCGGCCTTGAGTATCATCCTTGTCTAAAGAGACTTGTTTAGTGATTTAAATCAGGCTAACACGTGCACTTACTGGCATTTACAACATTTATTCCAATGATGTAATAGTAATAATAATAAGTAATAGCACTGTCTAACTGTGGTGGAGATTCTGTTCCATGCTTTCATCACCTCCCGTCTGGACTACTATAATGGTGTCCAAGTATGTCCAAAAATCAGCTGCCAGGGTCCTTACCCACACAAAGTGGCGGCAACACATTACCCCCACGCTCAAGGAGTTTCACTGGATCCCAAGTAAAGTCTCGCATTATATACAAAACCCTTCTCCTAATATATAAATCAAATCATGCTGTTACTCCTTAGTACCTCTCTGCTCTCCTCCAGCGCTACTCACAATCAAGGTCCCTGAGGTTCTGAGGTACTATATATATAGTATCTATAGTAAACTATATAAACTATCTATAGTAAACTATATATAGTTTCAGATCTAGGCTCAAGGCGAAGCTGTTCTCAGATGCCTTCCTTTAGTAGCTCTAGATGATGTTTTAAATCTTTTTTATTCTAGTTATCTATTTTTTTATCTACAGGTTACAGTTTTCATTTTCTTTGTATTCTAACTGATATGTTTTTAATCTTTCTATTCAAATTATGTAAGGCTTTATCTTCGTGTTAAATTTTGTTCTGACTCTAATTATTTCTTGTTACTTGTTATTTATTCATTTTTTGAAGCGCATTGAATTGCACCTGTGTATGAAATGCGCAATACCAGTGATTCTCAAACTATTGGCCGCGACTCGAGAGGTCCTAGAAAAAATAATATTTACTCACATGTTGTTGAGATAATCATCACATATTCTTTAGTTATCATATGTATTGTGTGAATCCAGAAAAGCGAGTACACTTCCTTATTTGGTGTTCTTATGTGTTGTGTCTTGTGTTATGGTGTACTATTAGGTAGGATTAATGTTAAAACACTGTCATTCAATCGTGGAGGTAATTTTCAACCGCAAAATATTTAGCGCGAGGTACAGTGTTACATTTTCTATCTGCCGTCGTGATATGTATTCTCATGCTTATGGTGTTGATGTATGTGTAAAATGTGTATTTGAAACCATTTTTTAGTCGATTGTGAGGGGAAACATTGGCATTTTGACTTGCTTCAATAGGCTATTTCCTCCTCAATATTAATGGAGCATTTAGTATTTAGCTCACTGTCTGGCAGGCTAATGCATATTTCTCCAAGCTGTTCCAGGCTTGTTCCATGCTAATTTCATAGTCAGTATTTAGGAGTCACTTTCTCCTAAGTCACAATTGTTTCCCACACACACACATGCATAAAGATTATTTGTAATTACTGATTTATCATTTATAATAAGACCCCCAAAAAACAGCTTTGAGCAAGTGTGCATTCTTACCCATGCCCCTCAGTGGTCACAACTTTCTGAAAAGAACTTAGGGCTGTTTTTCGCCATAAAAATATTACATTATATTACATTATATTATATTATATCATATTATATTGGTTAGGTCTATATGGTTTATATATTTATATTATATTGGCTTTATGGTTTGGTGGGCCCCAGAATTTTTTCACATTTCAAAGTGGGCCTTGGTGTTCTGAAGTCTGAGAATGGCTACGCTATACAAATAAACTTGCCTTGCCTTGCCTTGTGGTCCTTCTCAAGGACCAGCTTATCCTTGCCCACTCCAGGCTATGGACCATTGGTGATCGGGTCTTCTATGTTGCCCCTACCGTTTGGAACAGTCTAGCTCTCCACATCTGCCAAGCCCCCACACTTAAAAAAAAATCTCCGGTCACAACCCCCCCCCATTCCATAGCTCCATCTCCTTTTGTAAAGCTTGGGAACCATAAAAGGTGCTATTAAAAAAACCCTAAGTTGTTGTTGTTGTTATTAAAAAAATCACATTTGAGATATTCATGAAAAAAGACTGAGTTAAAAAAAAAGGCCCTTACCAACAGTCACTTTTCTGTCCGTTAGAAATGTGTGCAAGTCGCTCACATCCCTCATCAGCTCAGCGTCTCCGAATGTGAAGTAAGCCATGTCCCGTCCACTCTGGGATGCTGCCATGATCTGCAGCAAAGCTATGGCACACACACAGAGCATTAGTTCTTCACATGAGTGAAAGTATGCACATCTCACCTCTCACTGAGACCAGGGGCGTATCTGGCAATAGAAAGAGTAGACGGGCGCACACTGCAGCTACGCTTTGAAGGTTTATTCAAGACATACATTTCCACCCATCAGTGTCTTCATCAGGAGCTGTAGTGCGCGGACTTCTACTTTTTCTATTGATACACAGAGCATTACCATTAACTGAATTGATTCAAATGACGCTTAAGCACGTCATTTTGGATCCTAACGTTCGTTGCCAAAGATGCTCAAGCACATCAATTCCATTCTTTAATGGTGTAGTGTTGACATGGACATAGAAGTCAATTTTCTGAGGGTGTTGGGAAAAATGCTGAAAATTCTCTGACACCGCTGGGTTTTATGATTTGAAAATGGCTGGCATCCAATGATGTTAACCCTCTGAGGTCCGAGTGCCCTTCAGAGGGCAATGTGTCTCCAAAAACAAATCTGTAACTCTGTGAGTTTTTGTCATTGAAACATATAAGTCACACCATTAGAAACCTCAGACCTTCCAGGTCCCATATATATATATATGAAATGAAAATACTTGAAAATGTTAGGGTGGTGCAAGCAGCCTAAAAGCCTCTGAAAAGCCTTAGACCTCAGAGGGTTAAAGGGTCATTGGCGTTTTTTAGTAGCAGACGTCAGGGTGGTACAACAACAGCTAATGCCACTATTGTATGAGGGTTTTTTAACTGGATTATCAAAGAAGCCTGTTCATTGGTTGTACATTAATTTAAAATTATTAATTAATTCATGGGCATTAGCTGTGGTTGTATCACTTGACGTCTGCTACACAAAAAAAAACATCATTGACCCTAACTAAATGATCAGTTGTCGCTATTTTTATTTTGTCTAGATTAGTAAATTCACACTTGTCTACCACCATCCATCTATCTAAAAGGTATAAGTCATCTCGGTGTGGTTACTGTATTAACCCCCTTCAGTATTGACAAGACCTTATACTGTATGTGTACCCTGGTCTGAAAACTTTTTTGCAGTATCCCCTTGTGTTCTATAAACCCAAACAGTTTTCACATGTGAGATGTTTCCATGACAGCTGAGCGGTCACAAGACAGCAGCTGCAAGGGCCCTTGGGTAAAGACGGATAGGAGGAGGCAATATCTTGAATGATGTTGCCAGGCAACAACATGCTTAGCTGGTCATACTGTATCAAGATGGGTGCTGATGATTTCATTTGTGCCAATAAAAATGAAGAAAATCTAAATAAAAGAAAATGACCCAAA
Organism: Engraulis encrasicolus; assembly: GCF_034702125.1. Classification (NCBI taxonomy): domain Eukaryota; kingdom Metazoa; phylum Chordata; class Actinopteri; order Clupeiformes; family Engraulidae; genus Engraulis; species Engraulis encrasicolus. The sequence goes on from NC_085880.1 coordinate 29,058,836, forward strand.
AATACAGTATCTCTTAGTGATGTCATGGAGCAACATTTGTCAAAACACTAACCCGTCCTTCATCACATTTGACAATCAGATAAGGTGTTTGGTCCTAATTGAGGACATTTGCAAACCTTTGAGTCTTGAGTCTCCTCCAAATGCTCCACATCCCCAGTTGCCCGTGGCGACAGCAGACAAGTACTGACTGGTCAGCCCGGACCGGTAGAAGCCACAATAGGCCTGTGAAGGACATTGAAGTAGGATGTGCAAACAACACTTTCCCATTAAAATGGCATGGGTAGTCAGCAGGTATAAACAGTAGGTTTTGCTTAACAGGTTGGATAGAATGAACAGTTGCGTTCTGTAATGTGTTAAAGAGATTGACTGTAGAACCATACAGTTCTCCGGCTCTGCCTCATTGAACTAAGCATCGGGCTGACAAAGTTGAAAACATCAGAACATGCGTACATCCAAACAATGGTTTTGAGAAACGTAGCACCGTTTCTTTGTTAAAACTAATGAAGTTGCTAAGGAAATGGCTAGTTAAAGCATATGCTAACAATTTAGGTTCTTTCCAATACGCATACTCCTGTCCTCGGAGTTGCATTTCGCTAACGGCCCGACTCCGTGCAGAAAACAAAAGTTTCTCTGCTCTCAGCCTACCCACAACAACTTTTGATTGCAAATGAGAAAATGACATCAGAATTGCTCTTTTGATATTGAAATATTGAAATACACTTCTGTCGTCAGTGATGTCATCACGAGGCCAGAAGCAGGCAGGGGAGCAAGGGAGGACGGGAGTCAGGATATTAGAGAGAACCCTATGACTGCTGTGGTGCGTAAATACTATACAACATACAAAAACGCACAAATCCCCTTCAACCAGTCTTGGTGCTGAACTCATATGGATGCATTAACCTCAAATAAAGCAGAAAATGGAGTGAAACATCACAATTAAACAGAAGTTAATGGGGGACCCTGGTGTTGCAGACTTTTCAGCTTTATTGCTAAAGTACACTACACTCTCTCTTGTTTACCTTGTTCAGCTCTCTGGTCATCTTGTCCGGCTGGAACTGCTCCATAAAGTGTCTGTACTTCAGTGCATCAAGTGCAACTATCTCTGTGCATCTCCTTTGCCAACTGTCCCTGCAAGACAAGAGAATGTGCCACAGATTTAAGAAAATGAATGTATCCAAGTCCACCCCAAAATATACACGTATACAGTATAAGCCAGTCAGCTCCATGCCTACCTTGGTGTATTATCTGTGTGACTCTCTTTCCATTTGTAGCTGTCAGCATAGCCTGAGTATGTACTATACTGTTGTGTACCTGTAAAACAATCAAAAACAAAGTTAGTCTTCTTTCATTACGGTACACAATTAAGCAAATAACATAATACAACATTTTATTTCCAACAATTCAGCTGGCTTTACATTACAGCTGCAGCGGGAAGGAAAACAGGTAGAATTTGATCCCAAAGCTTCATGATTCATGACAAGTCCATCCACCAGTTCCAAGTTTATCGTGGCGGACGGACGACAAATTGAGAACAGTATGACTCCACACCTACCGGCAGGCAGGTAAAGAACAGAGCCCACACTTAACATACAACCTACTCAGGGACATGCTTTTAAGTTACAGAATTCATTGTGGAAAAAGTAAGTAAATGTAAGATGACAGAAAACGTTCATCAATAACCGTCGCACTGTCATGTTAAACCTTTCAGACTGCAAGGCCCACTTAGGAAGCCCATATTAACAACCTTGTGGAAGGGAATACTGAATTGTATATGATGGTTTGTGATATGTAAATGTGTGTTTAAAATATTTGTTAAATCCGTATTAGCTGTTAGTCTGGAGGGACACTGGCCTGAAGACTCCATAACATAAAGGTTATTTCTGAGGAACACTGCAAGGTACGGTTGATAAATGGCAGCTGGCACGGTTTCAAACAGTAAGTGAAAGAGTGGGAATGAAGGATGGCAGACATGTGCTGGGGTGGACAGGGCCTCACCACTCCAAGTAGATCAAAATGCACACATGCCATCAGTGCCTGCCCAGACACTTCGCACTGCAGCCTCATCTTTGTCTCTCAAAAACACTGTAAATAAAATCTCAATGTCTTCTGGTCCGTGTCTCCTTAAAATGCACAACAACCATCTTATGTTGGACTAAGACTGGACTCCTATCTTGCGGCTCTGGATTTCCTTGGAGATATATATTAGGAGGTTAACGTATGAGGCAAATGCAAGATAGTAATGTATTGTGAATGGTTTCAACTAATACCCAGAGGGAAAAATAATGAATGTAATGAAAGTGTTTCAACTGTCCCCATGTTTTGAATGAAAAGGTGTAGGCAATAATTGACAATTATTGTCATAGGGACTATATTAGGAAAACCAGATATTTAACCGAACCGGTTTTAAAAAATACAGCACAGCAATTTATCATCAAAATACCAAAAACATTTTGCTGCAGGAAAATCTGCAACGTAACTGGAAAAGTGTGCCCTTACACGGGAAAACCCAAAAAGAAGCCATTACAAGATGTTGTAGAAAAGCCATTTACACTCCTTCTGTCACAGCAGGTGCCTACGTAAGAAAAGAGTGGGTGGGGAAGACAGATGAGTGGGAGACGGGAGGAGAGAGTGTGCAGAAAACCATGAAATATTTGAGGGGGAGGAAAGGGGGAGGAGGGAGAGAGAGAGAGAGAAGAAAGAAAGAAAGAAAGAAAGAAAGAAAGAAAGAAAGAAAGAAAGAAAGAAAGAGAGAGAGAAAGGAAGAGAGAGAGAGAGAGAGAGAGAGAGAGAGAGAGAGAGAGAGAGAGAGAGAGAGAGAGAGAGAAGGGGGAGGGGTCACTTTTCAATGGTCGGAGTGGGCACCAAATGGCTGGGTGAATAATAAGCCAATTCTACCAGTCTGGAATGAGTGAAAGTCTTGGGAGCCAAGTGTAAATCAATGTAATGGATAGATTTCAAAATGACAAGTGGATGGTGGAAGGGATTTGTGTGGGTGTGTAGCAGTGCACAGATGAAATAAAAACTGAAAAAAAGTTATTTTAAGATTACGAACAAAAGTAAAGCAAATACTATTGCAATATAAACATTAAGACAACACAAACCAGTGCTAGGCTATACATAATCCACTAAAATCGAACTGCACCACATGAGCTATTGTAACCGAGGTCATTCCTGTGCAGTCCAGAACCAGATCCAGTCTCCAACACAGAACCTCACAGAAAACTCTTATGTATGGGGCTGTGAGCCTAAAGGCAGACTACTAGCTAACTCAGCAGCGTATTTGTATGAGGCTTCAAGAGGTTTGCGAACTCTTGTTGCCGAGCTGGCTGACATCCATTGGCCTGCAACAGCAGCATTGAGTGTGCATGCAATGTGCACTTTTTTATATATACATATTTGTTTGGGGGGGAGGGGGGGGTTGACTTTTTTTGAGACGGGACAGTGAAGACATGACAGGAAGCGAGTGTGAGAGATGGTGAACGGACGGCAAAGGATACAGGCCAGGAATCGAACCAGGGTCAGCCGCACAGCAGACGAGTGGCCTACTGCCAGCACCACGACAGGGCCGCATGCAATATGCACTTGATTGTCGTACTGACCCGTGATGATAAGGCACTCGTTGTGGTCCAGGACTTCGGTGAAGAGGCGTGATGCGATCAGCTCCGCGTTGATGAGGAAACGGATCTCCTCTTGCACAAGGCCATTCCCAGTCACACCTCCCCCCACCAGCCGGTTGGCAAAGTCCACCTGTAGCAATGGACACCAACAGACAACATGTACCGGTCAATATACTTAACAGCTATGCTCGAAGGGAAGGAAAATGTTAGAAAATGTCCACGATTGTGATTAAATTTGTTTATTGATCAGCATCAGCCATCACATCAACAGTTGACACCTATGGTGTCATGACTGGTATTGCTGGCTGGTATTTTCATTTTGATATTCTGCATCTCTGTGTTATGAAACACCTACTACCATTAACCTTATAGAATGACACTGCACATATAGATGATTAAGAGCAGCTTTTTAAAATGTCTCTGTATTCATTGTCTGGTATTTTAAAATGAGTAGACCAGTCAATCATTGATGTCTCAGGTAATTAAGCTAAAAGGTTCTTAAGCGCACATTTTGACAGTGACATACTGTCTATTATGAACATTGTTCAAAGATACCGTGCTAAGAAAACTACAATGCCAACAGCAAATGGCTATTCTACTTCTACATAAAATGTTCAATTTTTGTCAGAATTGTCAATATTTTGTCAAAGACAAAGACTCTGACCCTTTGGTTAGAATATGATTGATTGATTGATTTAAAAAAAAAAAACAAAAAAAAAAAACATCTTACCTGAAGCATACCATATCCTTGATCTTCAATAGTCCCCTCACAAGTAATGTGTAGTCGCGAGAGTTCAGTTTGGGAGCTAAAACAATAAAAAAAATATGTCAATTCACCATCTAGAACTAGACAGCTTCCTTAATTCAGTTACTGCAGCAACAGACGAAATTGGCGCAGTGCGCTGTTTTTTTACAGCATCATTTAGTGGAATTCTCCAAATGGCCTCTCTGGCCACGCTGCCAACTATTACAAACAACAGGCTAGTTCTTAGATGCTGCCAAGCTCTATTTATCAAAGAGCTACCACTTTACACAAGCAGGTTCCTCAACGCAACAAATGCATCAAATACAGTTTCACAGGCCATTTTCAAAACACAGGGCCACTAAAGACTAAAGAACAATGAGTAATATATAAAGAGTAACAGATTTAAGAAAAGCCCATTTGTCAAGTTACTACCTCATTAGACCCATCCACTGTGGATTTAAGATACTCACCTTTCCCATTTAGGAAAACTGGTAAGGCTTTGTCTAGTGAATGTTACAAGGCCTGTAGGTTCTGAGGAGAAAAAAAAACACAATCACCAAGAGGAGCATGTCTGAGCCTCACACATAAATCTGTATGAAATAATACAAGACCGAGACCATTAGAAGATTAGGTGTTTGAAGGAGAATGTTCCTCTTACTTGATGGTCCAGTGACAGCCCGGAAATAACACAGCAAGGTTTTCAGCTTCTCCACCTTTTGAGGAGAGGAACCCTCAAACAACCTTCAACAAATAAAGGTAATGTAAATAGCATGGATTGCAATTTGGTACATTTTGAATGGTGACTGTGAAACAATCATATTATATTAGCATTTGGTAAAAATCCATCATATTTGTGCTGCCTATTGTAAGTCTCTTGGATTAATAGTGTGTGCTAAGGCTAATGTTCACCACCAAAATTGAATCACTTGTGCCTTTGGACAACATCACATAACTTTTTGAATTATCCTGCTGAAAAACACACACAAAAAAAGCATAACATAACCTCGGCGGATATAATAACTAGCTTTCCAGAGTTTATGGCAATTGTACCACCTCCTACAGGACAAAGTTTCTAAAACATTATCTACCGTATTTCCTCAAATAATAGACAGTGTTACAATTAACAAAAAAATAATAATTTGGACCAGGCTACAAATAGAGGGATGCTACAATTTATATGGAGCATTTTAATACAAAAACAAAAGGCTTTTATCTACTGAAAAAAGATTTAGGCAGGCTACTATAAGAGGTTACGCCATGAATTGACCCCTGACCCTAACGGTAGCCTGATTTTAAACACAAAAGACTTTAAGAGGTTGAAGTAGTGATATTACATGGCAGAATCCATTCTCTAACGAAACCCTAGCTACCACATCTGCTGCCCACTTTCAAGTTCCCCAGTCTGACAGTGTCCTGAGAATTGACACAATTTAAAAAATTGTGAAAATACAGAGTTCATGAAGGTGTGGTGGTGGTGTAGCAAAACATCAATAATATTACATTTGTAATTCAGTTATCAAAATTATGAATTTAATTATCATCTGAGCAGAAGCTCTGTCAAGGATGTGTTTTTTTCCCACTACTACTGCAATAATGATGTCTGCGGAGTTTAATGTAATTTTCTGCTGGTATGTATTTCTCATAGTAAGATGGGAATTGTGGATTAAGATGTTTCCTATACTTTCATAGGAAAACAGACTCATTAACACTGCTCTATGCAAGCAATGGCTCCTTGATGGTCACTATTCTTTCCTTATTGTATAACTCCTACACGTGACTGGAAGCGAAACACGAGCACCAATGGTATCCAAGGTGTTTTCTTGTATTGGCATGACTCAGTTTCCAAATCCAACTTGCATTTAAGTAATTAGTTGGCCGCTGCTTAGGTTTTTATGTACATCTGACTTGGCTTAAATGAGAGTGCCAAGGAACTTGGCCAGACACCCTGATTGCGGTAAAAAAATTTTTTAAAACCCCCCACACACGCATGCACGCACGCACGCACGCACGCACACATGACTTGACAGAATATGGCCACGTCGGCTGCAGTACTCTTTAATGGTATTTTCAACAAGTGTTCCAGCTTTATTCGAACTTCTTCCCCCTCTTTGAAGTCGTGGCAAGCTGGAAGCTCACTACTGCAGACCCCCCATCACTGACCAGAGGCAGTGACAGTACTGAGGAGAAAGCTCCACTGAACCTGCAGTGAGAAACACTTGCTTGCTCAATGCTGAATTGCTGAAATCCATTTTCAGGATGAAGCAGGGCAGTGGGAGGTCTTCTTCTAATTAGCAGAGAGAACACTGCCATCGCAACAAGCAAATCCATTAAGAAAAGGGCCAAGATCTGCCATGCACCCACAAAAACAATACTTGCACATCTGTTCTCGTCAGCTTTGACTTTGTGATTGACTGAGAATCCAGACCACAAACCACACCCCTTATCAATCACTATCCTAACACCTCCTCCCAATTCAAAACCCATCACAACCTGATTGACATATTGACCGACTCTTCTCAGGTGAGGAATGGAGTCACACTCGTACAAAGGCAAACATGTATAAAGTGAAAGGAAAAAACACAGAAACAGAGGGGCATTGTCTATGCGAACTACATTATTATAATTGGATATATTTAAAATACTAACAAATAGCTGTAAGCAGCAAAGCGAGGCCAAGCAGTGAACCAGCCTAACCTTCCAACAGACAGAACTGACAAGGCAGTCGGCTAGAGGTGCAAACAGAGGAGCAGTAATCTACCCGGGTGGTGTTGGAAGGTTTGAGCTAAGGGGGGATTTTTTTTTTTTGTGGGAAATCAGGAGAATGTCTTGAATGTGTGCGCAAAAAAAAATCTGAATTTGCTTGCAGACGGTTCTGTGCCTCAAAACTTCGCTACTTGGCCCTTTATAATCATAATAATCATAGATAGAAACTACATTTCTCCTCCTCTCATGTTACCAAACAAGTACTGGCATCTCTCCCTTTCTCTCTCTCTCTCTCCTTGAGACTGCTGCCTTCATCTGCAGCCCCCACCACACACACTAGGCATGGGCAGCCTGGAAAGGAGACTGGAGAAACATGGAACAAACAGAATGAAAAAGGGGGGGAGAGGGCTGATGCACTAAAAGCCCCAGAGGGAGAAGTAAAGAGCTCGTTCATTACGGCCTTTTCCTCCATGAAGTTTTTATTTTTTTCAGAGTCAGAAGAGCCAATCCTGTATAATGCATGCCCAGAAGGCAACCTGCTCCTGACATGAGAGTGGATGCTAAATTGACGGCAAGCTTTTAAGGTTGTAAGTGAACTGTTGCCCTTTGGTAGACAATAAATACAATTACATAATAAATAAATAAAAGACAGAAGGACGGGGACAGAGTTTGTTTTAAATGGACCTAATATTAAAAACAAATAATATATTTGGTCTTCTGCTTTATTTTATGTCCCTTATGCCCTGAAAACAGAGAGGTGGCATAGCATACAGCCTCAGTTTGACAATCGAGATTATTCAAAACCACTGTGTCATTGGGTTAACGCATCAATAGAAAAAAACATGCATCTGTATTTTCGCTTGTTTTTAACCTACTGTTTAAACAGGAAATCAGGAAATCTTTCGGCTCTACCCAAACTCCTCCTATTAGGCAAACTAACCGGCCCTTAACAGAGAGGCAGGCAGGCCCCTAACAGGCAGCTCTGCCCATTTGCCTTCCCCCTTTATTGAGCTGCAGACCTTGACAGTTCTGCCAAAACAGCAATCCACTTATCAACGTCCCTCTCGCAACAATCAGAACAGTAGACAATTTACACACTGATGGACAGCCACTCAATTACAGAGAGCTGCACCGTAACGATCCATTGGCCTGCCTGGGATCAGCTCGCCCTCGCCTTTCTGCCACCCACGCTTTAAAACTGCTGTCTGCAGTCAGAGTGTCCTGCAGGCTAAAGGCTTTGCTTTGACCCCATGGCAAGAAAAGCAGGAAAAAGATGCACTTCTCAAGACTGGCTGCAGTCGGGATGATGAATAGAGATGCTTCTTAGTTTACGGCAAGTCGACAATGGCGCAAACAAAAACCTGTAGTGTGCAGAACACTTTCAATTGGGAAAGTTAGATTACATTTGCCCATTTTAATACGGTATGAACCTGAAGATGAATGGCCTGCCCAACAAAGCCCTACAGTATGTTCAGAACTCAGCTGCCAGAGAGTCATATCACGTACAAAGCGGAGGGAACAGATCAGCCCCATACTCTGAACAACTTCATCGGCTCCCGTATCGTACACAAAATTCTTGTCTTGACGGAAAACACTTATGTGACAATAGCACAGAATTTTGGCAAAATCTGTGAAACTAACGGAATTCGTGTTGTGCATGAGAAACACATGACGTGTGAGAAGCAAACAGAGCACACCCCACCTGTCAGATGTAAATCAACAGGCAAAGATGGAAGATATCAAGTGGCAACTGAAAATCCCCTCAGGCACCTGAAGCGACTAATTAGATTGATAAGACCATGCATGCAGGAGAAACCAGTTCCTGAAGAAACCAGCTTCGCTGCTTGGCCCCTAATAAGGAGTTCATGGCTGTATATTGTTGCAACCAACATCAATAATATTAAAAATGTAATGCTGTTATGAAAATGATGAATTTAATTATCATCTGGGCAGAAACGTAACATCCAAGACATAATTTTTTCCAAGCACTCCCACCCACAGTGTGGTTCCACTTCTGTCCACAATGCTCTTCTTCATGTTATTAGTTTAGTGAGGGTCGAGGAGGGGCTAAAGCAGACGAGAAAATGGGAATGTCTGTCACACCCATCTGCCAACGTGACTGGCAGGCCCTAATCATTCAACAAAATGTCATATCGGAGATATATCCCAGCAGTGCTTGGCCAAATCTAATAACAGACAGGATAACAGCTCGGTAAATAAATCAGCCTCACATTCTCATGCAGCAGGGTGGGACCGACCAACACAGTAGTCAGCGCTCGGCGGGCTGATGGATGAAGACACACACGCTGACGAGATGGATAACTGTGCACTTTATCATGGGCCCAAGCGCGGCACAACACTCATCAGTTTTAATTACCTTTCATGGGCATTACCTTCAGCTGTGTGCCACATGAGTGGCGCCGCTGGGGCGGTAACAGCACTGGGGGTAATCAGAACGACAGCCCCGCCCCCGACTCCTATGTCCCGGTAGCACTACACAGCAACATTCATCACACTTTGGGCCAGAAAAAGGCTAAATAACTTGTCTCTTGGCGAGGGCCACCAATGGTCAAAGCAACTGACAGGTTCACGTAAATGTGTCTCTACTCCATTACATTCCACACTACATGCCACAATTAATCTTCATCACATTTAGGATTTTTTTTTTAAACGATCACATTGTGTTTTGAACAATTGCTGTTACGGAAATCCTTCTAAAAGCAATACTGGCTAGTGGCTACCATTCCACATGATTAAAACATCAAATGCAGACTTTGGACACAAAATTGATGGTTGTAAGTTAATTCTCAATTATTTCACTGACTTAGCACCTAGCACAGTTAGAAAATCGAAGACCGGAGACAGAGGATGAAGATAGAAGACACAGACGATGAAAATATATAATATAAATATTAAATTGTTACCCCTTTGAATTCTACCCCATTTTTTTGCATTCTCAAATAGTTCATCACAGAAACTTGATAAAAAAAAATGTGGTTTATAGGTCTCGTCTTACAAGTCTTATCTTATCCACCTTCTTCCTAGCTCCCATGATACCTGTGCTTATTTGCACCCTGGTTATGCCTCAGGGCTAGCTGCCAGTAATTAGGGGCCAAGCAGCGAAGCTGGCGAAGGCCCCTAATGTATTAGCTGGTATTCTTATTAGGGGCCAAGCAGCGAAGCTGGCGAAGGCCCCTAATGTATTAGCTGGTATTCTTATTAGGGGCCAAGCAGCGAAGCTGGCGAAGGCCCCTAATGTATTAGCTGGTATTCTTATTATTATGTCACCTCTTTCCTCTCCTTAGCAAGTCTATGGCAGCCCATAGAACCGTACATAGGAAAATGCTGTAAATCGGCACACACATTCGGGCGTGGCTCAGCATTACCCACAGCAATTTATAGGTCCCCAGCCCCAACGCTCTAGCGCCACCAGCAGGTCAAAGTTGCAGGTACATTTCTGCTTGTAACTTTGAACCGCTGGGCCAATTTTCATGAACTTGGTATCCCTGGAATCCTTGAGCCAAGACGAATCCATAGGGTGCCTATGACGTCATTTTCCACCAGGATAGTTTTTCCGCCATTTTGAATTTTGTGAAATTCAATTAAAATGCTACTTCTCCCACAACTTTTGACCAAATCGCCCAAAACTCGGTATATAGTATCTCTGGACTGAATTTTATATGGGGTCTCAAGGAATATTGGATATCTTTTATCGTTTAGCTGTGACAGCCAATCAAAATAATTGTAAAAGTGGCGAAACAGGAAGTGAGGTCATATCTCAGCAACCGTTTGTCGCATATAGCCAAGAGTTTTTACACACATATGCTGTGTTCCATTATTCACCCTATGTACTGTGTACCTTGCTTAAGTGCGGTGAAGTACCCTTTCCACCCTCCGCAATTCACGAGGCGAGTACATTCCGATTCCCGTTCTGTCTGATACACTTAACGGAAATGACGGTTGGTCGCGTGACATCCGAGTTTACCAACCGCCAATATGCAATTCAACACGGAAGGCACTGTTCCTTATGCTAACACTTTTTAAAGTTACCCCTGCCTCTAATACACATGGCGATTGTCTTTGGAATCAAAACTATGCTGTTATCACAGAGATTCAACCGTTTGACAGATCTGACACTCAACTACGTCACAAACATGGCGGCCGTTGAGTGCGAAAAGTGTACAGTAACACCACACTTCGAAAAATGGCCGTTTTGGGGGCGTTATCCGGGTAATTTACAGTACACTTTACCCTCGCGATTAGAAATGGAACGCCCTGCGTACCCGAACACAGTGCGGAAAGGGCGTTAAGTACGGGTAATGGAACACAGCAATAGTAGTCCATCCCTTGCCCTCCCACAACAAAAATCAGATCCCCAGCTCTAGCTCTGTAGCGCCACCAACAGGTCAATATTTTAGCTACATTTTTCCTTGTAGCTTTTAAACCATTTGCTCGATGTACAAAGCGGATTCCAAAAAAGTTGGGACACTTTGTATTATGTGAATAAAATCAAAATGCTGGCATTTTCAAAACATCTAATATGTTAATAAGGTAGAGCATTATGTACAGACAACATATCAGTTGTGAAAGTCGAGCAGAATTATTGTTTTGAGGTAATTATGTGATCATTTCAAATTTCACCCTTGCAACAAATCCCAAAAAAGTTGGGACAGGGCCAATTATTGGATAAGACTAAACACAACACAAGGGATGAGACTGAACAGTTAAATACTTTCACTGTTGGCATAATTTTATTCAAAAATTAGATATTTTGATATGCGAGACATGATTTCAGCAGCTCAACTGATAGGTGTGTTCTTCAACTTGTTTACCTTTTTGTTATGCTTATTACGTGGCATATCCTGACTGCAAGAAAACAATGTTGTGACCTGTTTACTCCTATGATGGAACCACACTGTTGGAACATAGTAGAGATTGACATTTGCCGCCATTATGGGGCAATATCTAAAGGCGGTGCTCCAAAATATAATGCCTTGGTAGCTATGTTTGCTGTTTAAAGTCTGTATGTATCATTCAACATTCATTTTAATGCTCTACATGAGTAAGAAGACCCTAACCAAGTCACCTCTGCACCCCTTTACCATCATATATGCTGTCTTTCAGATTGACCACTAAATCTAGTCGAAGTATTCATTTTCTATATAACCTGGAGGGTGCATGACTCCATAATTTTCAAAAAGGATTCAATATTTTCCATTCTGTAATCAGAGGACAGTTTCACATGTCTACTAGGTCCATAGAATGAGCCTTTCCGCACACAACACGGTTTAATGTCTGCATCATGTGCATTAATCAAGTGTTGTGTTTATGGTCATTTTTTCGAGAGCTGTCATTGTTGGAGTGTCATAGTTTGCTTATTTACCACGAGTATGTAATGATCTCATAACTCGTGCAATGATACACAGAACTTTATATTACGGAAATAGGCCTTATATACCTGCAATTTTGATAATTCAATCTTTCTGTGTAATAGATATGTAATTAGTCCCTCAAAATCTTCGCTGCTGAGTGCCACAGCCTCTATGTGATGCTATTTTATTTGTGCATTCATGTTGGCAGTCAATATAGTTCCTTTTAAAATATTATTCCTTGTGTAATTTTTAGAATTATCCAACTATTACAACATGTTTTGGCCCTGTCCCAACTTTTTTGAGATTTGTTGCATGGGTCAAATTTTAAATGATCACATAATTACCTCAAAACAATAATTCTGCTCAACTTTAACAACTGATATGTTGTCTGTACATAATGCTCTACCTTATTAACATATTAGATGTTTTGAAAATGCCAGCATTTTGATTTCATTCACAAAATACAAAGTGTCCCAACTTTTTTGGAATCCGCTTGTAAAATATATTACTATCACTGGAATCCTTGGGCCAAGCCGAATCCAACGCACTATATGACGTCATGTCAACGCAGAAGAGAAATTCCACCATTTTGAATTTTGTAAAATTCAATAAAATGCTACTTGTCCCACAATTTTTGTCAAAATGACCTGCAAAAATGTTCACATCATCTTCAGACTGAAGAATTTTAGATACCTCTTATAGTTTGGCAATGACAGCCAATCAAAATTGTCGTAAAAGTGGCGAAACAGGAAGTGAGGTCATATCTCAGCAACCGTTTGTCAGATTCTTTTAGGATTTTTTACACACATTCTAGTCCATCCATTAACCTCCCACAAAAAAATCCGGATCCCCAGCTCAAACTCTCTAGCGCCACCAACAGGTCAAAATTCTAGCTACATTTTTGCCTGACTTTGGTCCTAAGGTAGCGCTGCAATTAGCAAAAAAATGCTAGCAGATCAATTTTTCTGCTATGTGATGTTTATGCCAGCCCATAGAAGAAAAAAACTGGCATTTGACACATATTATTACATTACATTAGCACCTGTTTTTCACCTATGGGATGTTTAAGTTAGCCCATATGATCTTATGTAGGAAAATACTCAAATTTAGCACTCCCCTTAGGTCCCCACCCAACCCTCTAGTGCCAACAGCAGATTTCTGCCTGTAACTTTTGAACTGCATGCCAAATATTAAACACCTAGATATCTTTGGAATCCTTGGGCCAAGACGTAATCAACTATGATGTAATGTCCACCCAAATAGAATTTCTGCCATTTTGAATTTTGTGAAAATCAATAAAATGCTTCTCCTCCCTCAATTTTATGGGATTTTTTCATGTCGGTACACATCATCTTTAGAACAAGCTTAGCAAAAGTTATCCTTTGGATCCTGCGCTGACCTTTTTCGTTTGGCCAAGACAGCCAATCAAAAACATCCTAAAAGTCTCCAAACAGGAATTCACTCTCTGAAGAGGATGTGAACCACATCAAATGAATGCCCTCTAATTAGGTGGTGATTGTGAAATGTTGACATTGGATGAGTATCATCTTATCTCTGGATCTGAATATGCCCATATATCACATTGTTAAATGCCAGGTCTGATATTTTCTCTGCAGAGGAATGTATTATTGGAAACCTGGCCTTGCAAAACCAGTTGATCTTATTAGTATGCAAACGCTATTAATGCACTCTCTGCAGAGGATGTGAACCACATCAAATGAATGCCCTCTAATTAGGCGGTGATTGTGAAATGTTGACAATGGATGAGTGTTGTCTTATCTCTTAGTTCTCATGAATTCACCTGTTCCAGTAGAGCAGCTTTCTACACTCTTCCCTCTCAGCACAGGGCACATGTGGTACACCAGAGTCACGTAACTGAGTTTCACCCTCATGAACTGCATATGAATTATTATGTGAACATAGATTCGGAAATTAGGTATACTGAATACTGAAGCTTTATATCACCTCAGTTGGCAAACACCACCCCCCCATTCTGCTTGTAACTTTTGAACCGCTTGGCCAATTTTCATAAACTTGGTATCCCTGGAATCCTTGGGCCAATCCAATGAACCCTATGACGTCATTTTCCGCCTGGAAAGTTTTCCAGCCATTTTGAATTTTGTGAAATTCAATAAAAATGCTACTTCTCCCACAATTTTTGACCATTTCACCCGAAATTCGGTATATCGTATCTCTGTACTGAGCTTCATATGGGGTCTCAAGGAATATTGGATATCTTTTATCGTTTAGCCATGACAGCCAATCAAAATTGTCGTAAAAGTGCCAAAACAGGAGAAGTGAGGTCATCTCATCTTTGTCGGTTTCAGCTACGATTCTTTACACACATAGTAGTTCATCTCATGACCTCCCAAAACAAAAAATCAGATCCCCAGCTCAAACTCTGTAGCGCCACCAACAGGTCAAAATATTAGCTATATTTTTGCCTGTAGCTTTTAAACCATATGCCCGATGTAAAATATATTACCATCACTAGAATCCTTGGGCCAAGCCGAATCCAACGCACTATATGATGTCATGTCAACCCAGAGGAGAAAATCCGCCATTTTGAATTTTGTAAAATTCAATAAAATGCTACTTGTCCCACATTTTTTGTCAGAATGACCTGCAAAAAGGTACAGATTATCTTCAGACTGATTGGCATCAGGGTATTCAAAGATTTTTTTATACCTCTTATAGGTTGCCTGTGACAGCCAATCAAAATTGTCGTAAAAGTGGCGAAACAGGAAGTGAGGTCATATCTCAGCAACCATTTGTCAGATTCTGCTGGACTTTTTTGCACACACACTAGTCCATCCCATGACTCCCCCCCACCCAAAAATCAGATCCCTAGCTGAAACACTCTAGCGCCACCAACAGGTAACAGGAAGTGAGCTCATATCTCGGCAGCCTTTTAACGGATTCAAACTTAACTTGGTTCACATGATCACACTCCCCTCCAAGGAATGCACACCAACATTGGCGAGATTTGGGCCAAAGGGGGCGCTGCAGTTCCTTCTGTTGCCGTGGTGACTTGGGCAAGTTTACTGCTTGGCCCCGCATTGCTGCTTGCAGCTATATTTATTATTACCTCCACCGCCAAGGAGGTTATGTTTTCGGTCGCGTTGGTTTGGTTGTCCATTTGTTTTTCTGTCTGTCAGCAAGATAACTCAAAAAGTTCTGAACGGATTTTGATGACATTTTTTGGAGTTGTTGGAAATGATCAAAGGAACAAGTAATTAAATTCTGGTGGTGATCCGGATAACGATCCGTTTCGAGGATGTTTTTTTGAAAGTTATATTATAGGCATAGGATTCCGCTGCATGTAGACGCATGTTAAGGCATCAGTGACCCCATGGCCTTGGCGGAGGTTTGCAGTCTCAGTGCTTCTAATCTAGTTTTAAAATGGGCGGTGGTGGCTCAGGTGGTAGAGGATAGGTTCGGCCACCCAAAAGTTGCAGGTTTGAGCCCCGCTCTGCATCTGATCGATGTGCCCTTGAGCAAGACACTTAACCCCAAGATGCTCCTGGTGGCAGGTGGTACCCTGCGTGGCAGCCACTGCCACCAGTGTGTGAATGTGAGTGTGAATGGGTGAATGTGATGTATACAATGTTAAGCACTTTGAGTGGAAGGAGTGGAAAGGTGCTATATAAATGCAGTCCATTGGCCAATTGCGGCAGGTTTGCCTGAGGAAGATCCCTCTGTTGGATCGAAACGTTGCCATATGTTTAAATGAAATAAAGTATTTTTGGAGTTAATACACAGTGTGCAGACCGCTTCATCACACTACCAATTGCGGCAGGTAAACATTTCATATTTTGTATACATTTACCATAAACAATGTATTTTCTACTGTGAGAGATCGATTAATATTTCTCAAAACCTTAATTTTAACACCTAAAATTGCGGATGCAGGGGGTGGTTCAAAAAGTTACTAGGTTTAGAGGCCAATTCCTTTTTCACATAAGTAGGTTTAGATGGCCTCTTTCCCTTCATAAATAAAATCGGCACTTAAACATGTTTTTGTGTTGATAAAAAAAAGGTTTGTTAAAGGAGCGCTTCCTGAACTCAAACAGTCAATAATTTGAGGTGGTCTTTGTATGGATAATATAGAACTTGAAAACAGAAAAATACCAAGGCACTCTTGTTCATCAAAATTAAAAAAGCCTATTACATGGCTTGGTTAAAGATTCCCTTAAAAACTCTAGAGCGTTTCAGCCTTCCAGAATTCCTAAGGGAGTAAAAACCAAACCAAAACCAAACCAAAATGTTTTGAGTCCCTGAGGAAGGCTGGAAGGCCAAAACGCCTCAGTTATTAAAGGTTTCTGTAACCAAGCCATGTAAAGAAGGCTTTTTAATTTTGATAGATGAGAGTGCCTTGTTTTTTTTCATGCTTTTGTGTTTAATTGAGAGTTATCTCCATCTACCATTTAAGTTTCCTTGATCTGAAATGCTTGAGAGAGACAAAGATGCAATAAAAGCTAAAAAAAAATATGTAAGGGGGCAAATACTTTCACACAGCAATGTACGTTTTTGTCTTTCAAAATGATTTATATTTTGAGTAGGTCTTTCATTCTAATGCATTTCAAGATTTAACACAATAAAAACCTAGAATCTGTTGTGTACCTGTAGAAATTGATCTCTGGGTAGTTGGCGTATTCATTCTTCCTGTAGTTGCGTCTGGGAAAGGTGCAGAAGAAGGCATTGGCCAGCAGGCAGGCTATCTGCTCCTGGGACATGGTGATGGAGTGATTCATCCTCTGCTTCAGCAGGGGGATTGGCTACAGCAGGGGGGGGTCAAGAAAGAAGGGGTGATGGGCAAAAAGAGGAGAGTAAGGTGTGTGTGTGTGTGTTAAGAAAAAGAATGTGACACAGAAGGGGAGGGAGAAAGAGAGGTGAGGCCAGCAAAGAAGGGAAATGAGTTTAACCATTTAACGTTATGGGGAGGGAGAGGGGGAATCGCATTAACCAAATGGTCTCTTCAGTAATTAAGGCGCCCTGCTGGATTCTTCCAGCCATCATCAGAATCTACAGAGAGGGCAATCCATCTGCTGTGCTAGGCCCTTAAGAGCCCCGCAATGGCATACTGGACTACTAATCAATGGAAACATTAATAACAGGAACACAAATGTACCCTACAACCTTCACCTCTCTAAAATGTAAAGGAAACCCACGCAGGGTCCAGCTAACAGTGTGCTCACGATGGGATAACAATGCAGTGGCTCATTTGGCCTGGAATTGTTAATGAGCAACTCTTACATGTTTATATTAACAACAGTGTTAATATATTATTGTTATTATTATTATTATTATTATTATCATCATTATTATCATTATTATTATCATTATTATTATTATTATGTAGTATTGTTGTTAATATTATTAGTATATTTTTCTTATTATAATTATTACTACTATTATTCTTATCATACTGATAATATAGCTATTAGCATTTTTATTATTATCATTATTGTTATTATTACTGTTTTTATTATTATTACATTATCATCCTCATAATGATCATCACGCCCAAACTACAGAGGAACATGACAATGATTGAGCAGGGTATCCCACCCCTCTCCCACGCCCACCTTCATTGCTCTATTGGGGCATCAGTTGGGCTGCTCTCTTAGGGACTAATCAGAGTTAACCTCAAAATTATGAAGGGTTCCTTCTAGGCTAGGCAACTGTAATCATCTGCTCTTTCTGCCTACTACTCCCTGGTTACTACTAGTGGACTTGCGCCGAGTCAGAAAAAATGTCCGGTGCACGACTGACTTTGCACCGTGACAAGCTTTTTGGGTTTGCAGAGGGGGGCGTGGTGCCATTTCGGGTCACAAGACGGCGCGAGCCATCCGCGTACCTGAAGTATGCACGGACCGACGGCAGGTGTGAATTCCCGTTTACACAGGTGAAGGATACATGGGTGGGAGACGTGACGCCTTGTTTTTTCGTAACATTGGTTACAAACCTACAAAACTATTTTTCCTCTTAAAAACAAATGTCAATAAAGAAGATGTGGTACATTATGTTTCATATTAGTCTTAGATGAGAAAAAAACATTTTTGTTAAGATTTATGTAAAGGTTTATATGTCAAATATCCTGAGGTGTGACTGTAACATTAATGAAACCTGGAATATAATATATATATAAATTAACCAACAACATATTGAATAATGTATGAAGCATTTGGCATGATTGCATAAATATTAACTTTATATTAAGATATGTGAATGTGAAAAAAACTCAAGACAGTAATATTACCAACAAGTTCAATTTCGTAACACAAATTGCGTCCTGTGGGGTGACATGTATGTCAATGTTTGTGAACGGGTAGCTGCAAGGCCAACTACAAGGGTCTTAAAGACTGGCTCCTAACCAGTCAGTACCTCCGTTATTGGAGAGTGCTGTGGAAGTTTAAGGTGACTATTAACCTCTTAATATGTCTTCATATTGCAATGTTTCTGTCACGCAATGCTTAGGTTCATTTTATGGTGTCCTGTGGTGTGACTGCTCTTATAGAAGGGAAAAAAGGTTGTTTTATAAATGAAAACACATTAAGATTAAACACAATATCATTATCACGTTAGCATGAGCTCAGATGTCAGTCATGTATACAAAAGGATTAAAATGGCCATAATGCAGTGAATTTCCTGTGTTGTGACTTAATTTTCCTGCGGTGTGACATGCCTAGGCAATGTGTTGATGCAGGACACATTTTCCCAAAAATGGCAAAAATAAGGCGAAATTCCACGGACCACTCAGTGCTTTATTTTTTCCCCAATTTTTTCCATAATTTTTTTCAGGAATTGGAAAAGCTTTTTTTTTTTGCGTTACGCCCTTAAACGTCAACCACCCACATGCAAATGCGTTCCCATGGGACGTTCCCTATGCCTGCGGCTATCACATACCTGTGTGCATAGCTGGGGGGCACTGAGTGCCAGCCGCACCATGCCAGGGAGGAGATCCTCAAAGAGCTGCTTCACCTCACTATGCGCCAGAGCCTGCCAGAAACAGACAAGCATCAGCATGTTATCAATGAATGAAAGGAATTAATGAAACCAAAAACTACTTCAATAAAAGAAACAACATCAATGTCAAGTGACAGTCAAGTCATTCTTGCAAGCATTGAACTTTTGAGTTTTTGGAGAGCATGCTTGGATAACCAGGCCACGCCCTTCTATTGATACAACACCTTCAGTGTTACTTCTAGTAAGGCCAAGAGCAATACAAATATCTTTTTTTGTTTTGTTTTTTTAGTCAAATAGATTATTCCAAAACCTGAGTTAAAGACAAAAAAAGCAGTTAACAATACACACAATTTCCTTCACACCCCACCAATCCCCATGGAGACCACCACCCAACCCATCCGACTAGGCCCGACTAGAGGCGTGTTCAAGGCAGTGACGTTGTTTAAGCAGAGACATTCTATTGGGACTAAGAAAATCTTTGGTTTAAACTTCAGCACAGCCTTTACCGGCCTCGGCCAATAGCAAACCAAGGGAGGCAGGTTAACCAGGCCATTTGGGAAACGTTATTCATTATCTTCTTGGTCAGACCAACATCTTGGTATGAGATTTGAAAGTCGATGATAACCAGGCAAATGCTTGGATATTTTTCCAGGCTGTGTGAAAAGCCTCTAAGAGATGATGTTAAGATCTGAACTGACTCCCACCCACATATGGTACATCTTTTGATTGAGCATGCTCCAAAGGTTCTCAAGGCCCACCATGTGTTTCTCTTCTGTAGCAGCCACGAGTGCATATGTATTCCTTTCAACAGATGGGGCATTGTAATACATGAAAATTATGTTGACTACTTATGACAATCGGTGAAAAAATGTCACTTAATAATTTGGCGCGCAGTGTAAACCTACAAAAAACGGCATGTTTGTTTTAAATGCTGATAAGTCAAAGTGGCTGAAGTAAATGATAGAAGTCTGCAACACTGTTAATGCTGCCAGTAATTTATTTGCACAACGTTTCGGACCTTCGTCCTTTTTCAAGTGCAACTTGAAGTGGTTGCGCTTGAAAAAGGACGAAGGTCCGAAACGTCGTGCAAATAAATTACTGGGAGCATTAACAGTGTTGCGGACTTCTATCATTTACTTCAGTTACTTTATTTTGTCCAGCACCTGTGCCACTGATGTGCGCACATTCTCTACCTTCTTGATAAGTCAAAGTGGCTCAGTTCTAACATGAGGATCACAGGCATATTGTTCATAAGGTGTTAGGGCCTCCGCATCTCGGCTCCGACAAAGTGCAGAGCACTGCTCTGCCAAAGTTCAATTGTTTCTAATACAACCCCGCACACTGGCGCCGATGTCCGCAGACATCCTCGGATCCCCCGAGTTCTATTTCTTTTTAAAGACATTTTTTTTGGTCGTTTAGACTTTATCAGTGACAGAAGAGTTTGAGAAAGAAAGACAGGAAACGTTTGGGGGAGAGAGAGACGGGGAAGGGTCGGCAAAGGACCCGGGCCAGAATCGAACCTGGGTCGGCTGTATGGTAAACAAGTGCCCTACCATTAAGCCACGGTAGGGCCAGGGACGAGTTCTGTTTTGTCGGAGCCACCCATTGATTATCCATGCTCGGCTGTGGTGAAATTGTGTACGGGGGTCGGAAAGTGTCGGAATCCAAAGTGCTGTCGGAAGCTGTTTACACTCTACACAAATGAGTGTAGAAGCAATACAACTGATCATGCCACGATTAAATTCGCAGACGATACAGCCATAGTGGGGTTAATTAAAGACAGCAATGAGACCCAATACAGGGCCTGGGTGGATCAGTTTGTAGAGTGGTGTGAGTCCAGCTGTCTTTTTCTAAATACAAGAAAGACAAAAGAACTCATTGTGGATTTTAGAACGGGGAGACACACCCATCAGAACATGGTCATACATGGGGAAGACATTGAGGTGGTGAAAAACTATAAATATTTGGGAACTGTAATAGATGACAAATTAACTTGGAGCTGTAACACCGATGCTATTTACAAAAAGGGAATGCAGAGACTGTACTTCATGCGAAAGCTAAGACAATTTAAAGTGGATAGGGATATGATGCAGGTTTTTTATCATTCTTTTGTTGAGAGCATTTTATGTTTCTGTTCTGTGGCCTGGTACTTCTCCCTGTCTGTTGTTAATAAAAATAAGCTGCATAAGATAATCAACATGGCCAGCAAGATTGCTTGCCAGCCACTAAATAGCATGGCCATGACTGTTGAAGCAAGGGTGGTAAAGAAGGCAAATAACATATGTGAGGATCTCTCACACCCCTTACAGCAAGCATATGAGTTGTTGCCCTCAGGTAGGAGGTTTAGGATGCCTTCATTTAAGACAAACAGAGCCCGCCAATCATTTATACCGACTAGTATATCCATGCTAAATAAGACAACTGTAACTTAGACTGAATAGCACATTGCACTTTGGTACTGAATACTGCACTTTACTGTGTTTATGTTGGGTTTTTTGTCAACCTGTCTTTTTGTCCTATAGAGGGAGGGGAGGGGGGGGCGATTGTGGTTGTCTATTGTGTTCTTGTTTATTGTAATGTCTTTGTAATTGTATCAGATTTACTGAAAATGGCACTGGACAATTTTCCGAAAGGACCAATAAATAATCTATCTATCTATGTGCGGAGGGCCTTAACTACCTACCCCACCCAGACACCCACACACACCCTGAAGGGGATTGGGCCAGGTATTGCAATGACCATGTCTGTCTGTCTGTCTGTCTGTCTGTCTGTCTGTCTGTCTGTCTGTCTGTCTGTCTGTCTGTCTGTCTGTCTGTCTGTCTGTCTGTCTGTCTGTCTGTCTGTCTGTCTGTCTGTCTGTCTGTCTGTCTGTCTGTCTGTCTGTCTGTCTGTCTGTCTGTGTTTTGCATCGCATGCAGGTGGCACCAAACATACAGCATGATGTGCATCTAGTATTGGCCAAGTTGACATCTCTGATTGTTCTTGTTACTATATGCTTTTGATACTGTACTTACGTTGTTTTTATACAATACGTGAAAGGTATGGTCAGATGACCTCTGAAACACTGATATAAACTAGCAATTTCAAAGTCTTTTCCCTTGTGGACAGGAAGAGCAATATTGGGCAAGGTCGATGAAGCTTTTGAAATGAAACCTGAAGGCTAGCCCTTGCAGGCCAAGTCTTAGAAGAAAACTACGGCTCGCAAACATTAAAAAATGGAAGGCCGGACGTTTTTTTTTTTGTTTTTTTTTTTAAATCTCCTCCCACACCATAATATATACATGGCTTCACATGCCACCAATGTCAGACACTAATTCACTAGCGAGGGAATCCGCTGCAACCGGGCTTGCCTTCTCAGCAACTCTTTGATTCCCTAAAAAAATACTGATACATCACCAGGCCATGTTAGAGATTTTGCAATCTCCTTTCGAAACATCTGTGCCAAATGTCTACCATCAGTCACCCCCGCTACTTCTTATTAAGATTTGCGGGTTGCACTTTGCAGATTAAATGGGCTTCCTGGAACGGGTGCCTGCAAAGAGCCAGTGAAAGTGAAGGAGAGGGAGAGGGAGAGGGAGAGGGAGAGGGAGAGAGAGAGAGAGAGAGAGAGAGAGAGAGAGAGAGAGAGAGAGAGAGAGAGAGAGAGAGAGAGAGCGAGCGAGCAGCAAGGCAAGGCAAGGCAAGGCAAGGGCGGGCGGACAGTCTAACTGCTGGAGAACAGGAAGCCTGGGCTGGCAACTTACCCAGCGCTCACATTTTATATGACCGCAAAGAAGGGCCTGACTAAATGCTGTCATAAGAAATGACCCGGCTGACATCATAAAGTGCTCTTCTGGGTCTAATAAATGGGCCGAGCTGACAGGCCTGGTTGGGTTGGGGTACTGGGCTCTGTGAGCGTGTGAGCATGTGTGAGCATGTGTGTGTGTGCGCGCGTGTGTGTGCGTGTGGTGCTGAGGTAGCAGGAGCAAAGGCTTGCTAAATCACTGGCCCTTCGACAGCTATTCACACAGACTTCCCTCATCCAAGAGAGAAAGAGAGATAGATGGAGAGAGATAGAGAGAGAGAGAGAGAGAGAGAGAGAGAGAGAGAGAGAGAGAGAGAGAGAGAGAGAGAGAGAGAGAGAGAGAGAGAGAGAGAGAGAGAGAGAGAGAGTCTGACAAAATAATCAGAAATGATGCTGACAGGAAAATGAATAGATCACATTTTAAGGATAGGGATTCCCCCGTCTTCAATAACATTTACATTTCAGTCACTAAAAGCAGCCAATTTCAGCACCACTATTTTACAAAATACATAAAAAATTACGTTTACATCACAGTTTAGTTTATCTGATATCTGTGCCCTAGTAGGAAAACGCCTTTATCTTGCTACACTGTGAGCACTTCTTTCACCATTATGAATAGGGCTGCACGATTATGGAAAAAATCATAATCATGATTATTTTGGTCAAAATCGTAATCACGATTATTAATCATGATCAATGAATTTTGCAGATTTTTTTGAAAATTATAACAAGATGAAATA